>NW_012153840.1:9411331-9468600 GCF_000956105.1 Propithecus coquereli
CAGGACCGACGGGCGACAGCGCGGGCACAGACCAGCGTGGGAGCGGGAGCCGGGGCGCAGCCGGAGCCCGGGGAATCCTTTCAAGTTCTGGGTTCTCTTTGTGGCGCAATAGAGCCCTGGGGCCGCGCGGCCTCATTGGTCCCGGGCCTTGACGTCACGCCGCGGCCCCGCCCTCGGACCTTGTGGAGGGACTCTTCGTGGCTCGGGAGGGTCCCAGGCCGGTCCCACCTGCAGTCTGCCCTGCTGTAGGGCCAACGCGGGTCGCCTTCCGGGCGGGGAGGTGGGAGGCTCTATCCTGAAATGCTGCGGGGGTGCTTTGAGTTCGATGCGGGAGAAACTTTCCAGCAGGGGACAGCGACACCCTGGGTGCAGACCGCAATGGTAGGAGCCCAGCCTGGAGTCTGGCCCCTAGTGGCCACTACTCCCTGTGAAGAATAAACAGTGGGTGTGTGATCCGTGGGTCTGTGGTCACCGACCGAGCAGGGGGGACACCCTGTCACTCTGCACTTGAAGACCTGGTATCCACCCCTCACCGTCACCCCCAGGGACATTCCTCCCCCATCCCAGGACCACAGTGCTCAGGAGTGCTGGGCCCCAAACCCAGCTCTGACACTCCTGTCTGTGTTGCCCTGAGCTTCAAGCCAAAGTGTTCCTACCTTCGATGTGGGAACAGTGGAACTTGCCCTGCAGGAACAGGAGGCTCAGAAAGACCTCAGCTCTAGGGACAAAAAACGTCATGTTGCCAAACATTTTAGGTGGAAAGCCTGGGACTTTGATGTCAGGGAAGTACTTTGCACCCTGGCTCAGGCACATGGTGGCTTGGGCAAATGGTTTTACCTCTCTGCCTCTGCTAGATCGTCTTCAAAACGAGGATGACAAAGGTATCCATCACACAGAATAGCTGGGGACACTAATTGGGAGGAGCGTGCCGTTTCCAAGATGATACCTCCCCTACCCCTGGGGCACACTTCCCTGCCCACAGACCCAGGAGCCTTTCCCTGCAGCAAGACTCCATTAGGCTAGATGAGGGGGAGAACAGGCACCGTGAAGGGTTGTGCTGCTGGTGGCTTGTGGCACCTTCTTCACCGCCCACACCGGTAGTCATCGCGTGGATAGGGTGGGCTGGACTGGGCCATGGTCACAGGGGTCAGACAGAGCCTGCTGGGCCTCCCAATCTGATGGCCACCGTAGCCCAATGCAGGTAGAGATACTGGCCCACCAGGTGCCTACTGAGTCCAGTTTCCTGGCGATACTGTAAAGACCATGGATGTCTACAGCTCTGCCCACAGCACTTACCCATAGTCTCTGCTCTGAACCCCCAGCAGGCTGCCAGGCACCCCAAAGGCTGGAGGCTGCCCTGTGGCCTCCTCACCCCTGAGACTAGTCTGTCCCAAGTCCTGGTCCTGGTGAAAATGTATCTGCTCATGGGTCTGAGGCTAACCCACACCTCCAGGCTCAGCGTCTTGACCCTTAAGAGACAGCAGAGCTCAGTGAGCTGCGAGAGCTTTAAAATAGACATTTAGATGGCAAGCATTGAGCACTTACTGCATGCCTAGCTCCATTCTAAGCACTTTTCCTGGCATAGTTCATTAACTACCCACAACACCTTTCAAGGTAGGTATCATGTCTAGTTTACAGATGAGAAAACTGAGGCACAGAGTAGTCAAATAACTGGCTGAGGAGCTGGGGTTGGAGTCCAGCAGCCTCAGTCAAGTCCACATTCTTTCTCCCCTACCACGTGGCCTTCACACTGCTGTCGGGGAGGTTTGCCGGACACGTGAATGGCTGGTAGACAGTTCAACGGGGCCACCCCACCTCCCGCACTGGGTCTGGGATGGGGAAGAGGAGGCTGCTCTACAAGCAGAAACCTGATAAATGTTTGAGAAGGAATTTCTCTGGCCACAGCCGTCCCCTAGCCAGGAAGCCACTAAGGGGCCCTGCTGTCATCTAGACTAGACTGCTACCCTGGGTCAGGGGTCTGGGGAGTTTCAGGGCAGGGGCACAAAGATGAATGAGACACATCCCTCAGGGGCCCCTGCAAGTCTAGGGGGAGTCGGGCTGCGGACAGACCAGCAGGGGCGCCCGCTGGCCAGCCAGGGCAGCATTGTTTTCACAGCCTGAGAGCCAGGGCCCTGGCTAAGGATGCGGGGGCCGCTCCATCCCAAGCTGCAGAGAATTCCTCCTTGGGGATCCTGTGGCTGTGTCTGCTACAGTAAACGCCCATAAGTATTGCAGATATGAGAACCAGCAAACGACATTACACAGGCCCTCGGTGAGAAGGCCAAGTACCCGTGAGCAGAGGATGTCAGGCTGGGGGGCAGGAGGGACTCACTGCCCAGCCCTCTGGCAGGATGGCGCACCTCCCAACGCCTACTTCCTACCCAGCGTCCTGTGTCTCTGGCTCACATCCAAAGGCAGTTGGCAGTTCCTCCTCAGGGTCAAGGTGTGGTCTCTGGGCCATCTCCAGGCCCATGGTGCCCACGCTGTCCAGGGCATGATACTGACCACCACCCCAGGGCACCCACCATTGCGAGACCTAGGCCTAGAGCTTTGGAGTTGTGGCATCTGTCCACTCCGGCCTTCCTGTGCAAGAAGCATTACAGTCCCCATTAGAGGATGACAGGTGCAGGGACCTCCAAGCCACACAGCTACTGTCCTGGAGCTTTAATCCCAGCTGGGGTCCCGGCTGTGGAAGGCCAGCTGGGGGCTGACAAAGCACACTGCTCCTTCTCGGGGTGGGCATGAGAGTGGTGACCAGCCCCCCCACCCCGTCTCCCCCCTGTCTCATAGGTCAGATGGCGATCAGGAGAGGGAAAGGAGGTTTAGGAGACATAATCGTCCCAGGCCCGTCCTTGTGTGGCCAAGTGAAGTGGAATGAATGAAAGCAAGTCCCCGAGGATTTTGGAACATTTGATGGCAAGAGGTCTTGTTCTGGGATGGGGCCAGGACACATGGGGCCAGAGTGCCATCTGGGCCCAGCCTGGCTTGTTCCCTGAGGATGCAGGTGACCTGGAAGGAAGCCCAGATTCCAAGCCTTGACCAGTAGTGGGCAGAACTGAGGGGATGTGCACTTATTGGACACCCCTGTATACAGTTCCCTTGCTGCCAAGGACCTGGGCAACAGGCCCCAAGGGGTAGAGAGGGGGGTGTAGCAGTCCCATGGGACCCTCCCTTGTCTTAGTCGTTTGTGCTGCTGTCACAGAATACCTGAGACTGGGTAATTTATCAAGTACAGAAGTTCATTTCTCACCATTCTGGAGGCTGGCAAGTCCAAGATCAAGGTGCTGGCAGGGCCTGGTCTCTGCTCCAAGATGGCGCCTTGAACTCTGCGTCTCCGGAGGCGAGGAACACTGTTCCTCACATGGCAGAAGCATGGAAGAGCCAAGGGAGAGAACCCATTCCCAGAAGCCCCTTTTTAAAGGCATGAAATCCACCCATGAGGGAGGAGCCCTCACCGCCTAAAGGTCCCACCACTTTAAATCCCGTTACAATGGCAATTAAATTTCGACGTGAGTTTTGGAGGGGGACACTCAAACCATAGCGCTCCCCCTCTCCCACTCCAGGGGCCCCAAGAGCTCCAATGCTGTAGCCGGAGAGGCAGTCACTGAGCACTCATTGCCCCCACCTCCACAGATGCTTGTCCCTGGTGTCCCCCAGCCACCGAGAGTGAGGGCTGCTGCTCTGTGCCGAGGCCTGGCTCCAAGGAGGATGCCCCAGCCGCCTGCCAGCTCCGGTCTACACCATGAGTGATGAGCGGCGGCTGCCTGGCAGTGCGGTGGGCTGGCTGGCATGTGGGGGCCTCTCCCTGCTGGCCAACGCCTGGGGCATCCTCAGCGTCGGCGCCAAGCAGAAGAAGTGGAAGCCACTGGAGTTCCTGCTGTGCACACTTGCGGCCACCCACATGCTCAACGTGGCGGTGCCCATCGCCACCTATGCTGTGGTGCAGCTGCGGCGGCAGCGCCCTGACTATGAGTGGAATGAGGGCCTCTGCAAGGTCTTTGTGTCCACCTTCTACACGCTCACCCTGGCCACCTGCTTCTCTGTCACCTCCCTCTCCTACCACCGCATGTGGATGGTCCGCTGGCCCGTCAACTACCGGTGAGCGCTCAGCTGTCTGGTGTTCTTAGAGCGCAGGCATGAACACAAAGACATACCTGGTGTACCTGTGTACACACGAGTGGCCGCACCTGTGTTGTGCTGGGCAGGGCAGGGAGGCTCCCGAGGGGCTGCTGGGGGCATGCACGTGTAGGTGTGCCTGGGTGTACTCAGGCGTCCAGTATGGAAATGCTTGGGAGAGGGATGCGTGACAATGTGCACGAGTATCTCCCACACAAGGGACAAGGCCGCACAGCGATGGTTGTATCGTGACGTGTACTGGGGAGGGAGGTGCAGGGGTGTTTGGGATCCTCTGCAGGTCTCCAGAGGCCTGGGAAGTGACACTGGGTCCCTCTGTTCGTTCTGCCCCGTGCCAGGCTGAGCAACGCCAAGAAACAGGCTGTGCACACAGTCATGGGCATCTGGATGGTGTCCTTCATCCTGTCGGCCCTGCCTGCCGTCGGCTGGCACGACACGAGCCAGCGCTTCTACACCCACGGCTGCCGCTTCATCGTGGCTGAGATCGGCCTGGGCTTTGGCGTCTGCTTCCTGCTGCTGGTGGGTGGCAGCGTGGCCATGGGTGTGGTCTGCACGGCCATCGCCCTCTTCCAGACACTAGCCCGGCAGGTGGGGCGCCGGGCCGACCGCCACACCTTCACTGTGCCCACCATCGTGGTGGAGGACGCGCAGGGCAAGCGACGCTCCTCCATTGACGGCTCGGAGCCCACCAAAACCTCGCTGCAGATCACGGGCCTCGTGGCCACCATAGTCGTCATCTACGACTGCCTCATGGGCTTCCCTGTGCTGGTGGGTGAGAGTGGCAGGTGGCAGAGTCTGGGCTCTGGGACAGCCCTGGGGCTGGGCACGCTCCAGGCATTAGGTGGTTGAATCCTCAAACCCAGTCCTCTGAGATGAGCATGACCACCCTCCCCGTTTTACAAATCTGGAAACCGCGGTTCAGAGAGGTATAACGACCTGCCTAAAGGCAGGGCAGCGGTGGTGGGCTTGAACCCACATCGGGAGACTACAGAGCCCAGGGTCTTTCTGCTGCACCGCAGACGCATTTCCTACCCTCCCCCGAGGCCCGTTTGATACAGAGGTGGGGTAACATGCCCACGGGCTCCCTGTAAGTCCAGGTCCCGGGATGGACAGAGGGAGCTCTGGCGGTGCAGGTGGGCAGCAGCACTGAAGCGAGAAACTGGGCCAGGCCAGGGCGGGCCTTGAACGTCTTTTGGGGAGTTGCACGTGATCCTAAGGGCTGGGTAAGGTCAAGGTGAGGGCTGGTCGGAGAACAGCCTTGCGGACAAGGATCCAAGGTCTAGTGGGGCTGCCTGGGTCCTCTCAGTGAGGCTGGGATGGGCCTGGCCCCCCATGCCCCGTCTCTGCAGTGGGACAGGCAGGGGCTAGGGACAAGGACCAGCCAGAGAGGCTTCGTCTGAGCAGCAGGGCAGGGCTGTGTCCCTGGAGTCACTGCAGGACATGAGCTCCAGAAAGGTGAGAGGAGGGGTGGCAGCTTCAGAGTCAGGAGATGTGCTCAGGATGTGGCCCCTGCTGACCTGCTACCCTACCTCTAGGAGCCCCCCCGCCCCAGGCCACAGGGTCCTTGTGTGTAGAGTGGGCCTGGCATCCCCGTCGCTGGTCCCGTGGAGGGAAGGGACCTTGTAAAACCGCTGAGAACCACAGAGCACTGTGTGGGCAGCAGTGGGGGAGGGGCAGGGGCCACCCCAGAGTCTGCAGGTTGGGAAGGGGGTGCTGCTCATAGAGCCACTCCATGCCTCTGGCCTATTACAAACAGTCTGGAGTCCTTACCTCCCCTCTACAGTGTGGGGTGTTCTTAGCCCATTTCACAGGTGAGGAAACCAAGCCCAGAACAGTTTAGTAGCTTTCTGAGCGTCACCCAGTTCACAAATGGCAGGACCAACATGATGTCTGCAGCATGCACACTTCCGCTCTGCTGTGGGAATCATTAAATGTCACTTGGGTTTCTGGGTGGGGGAGTGGAGCAGTGAGGGCTCTCCTGGGAAAGGAGGAATTAGGGGGTTCCTGGGAAGTGACCCAAAGGCTGCCTGGCTGGACCTGTGCCCTTCTAATCTCCTTTGGGGTCTGAACCCTAGACCCCCGGAACAGGGGCAGGGCGAAGGAGGCCACTGGCTAGGGGAATGGGGGGAGTGGGAGAAGGTCCCTGAATAGGCTTTAGGCCTGGCTCTCCAAGCTTTGGTTTCCTCATCTCAAAAAGGGGGTGCTGGGTGCTGCAGCTCACACCTATAATCCCAGCACTTTGGGAGCCTGAGGCAGAAAGATCACTTGAGGCCAGGAGCTTGAGATCAGCCTGTGCAACATAGTGAGACCCCATCTCTAAAAAAAAAAACAGAAAACTTAGCTGGGTGTGGTGGCACATGTGCCTGTAGTCCCAGCTGCTCTGGAGGCTGAGGCAGGAGGATCCCTTGAGGCCAGGAGTTTGGGTTGGAGGAGCTATGATCGCACCACTGCACTCCAGCCTGGGCAACAGAGCTAGACCCAGTGCTGCCTGGTACACTGTGAAGTGCCGTACACACACTGAGGGTATGATTGTTCACCTTGGCAGCCAGGCGGCCTTCTCAGGGCAGGGCCTTCTACCACCACACTCTGGCTCTTTCCTCCTCTGGGAGGTGGGTTGTCAGGCCTGCCGTGCACATGGGGTAACTGAGGCCGGGAGGGGAGCTGTGTGATGGGGGCCCTGCTGGGTGCCAGGCGAGTGCTGTGCTCACAGGTGGTGAGCTTCAGCAGCCTGCGGGCAGACGCCTCGGCGCCCTGGATGGTGCTCTGTGTGCTGTGGTGCTCCGTGACCCAGGCTCTGCTGCTGCCCGTGTTCCTCTGGGCCTGTGACCGCTACCGGGCTGACCTCAAAGCTGTCTGGGAGAAGTGTGTGGCCCTCATGGCCAACAACGAGGACTCTGATGATGGTGAGAATGGCCTGAGACGGCCCCCGGGAGGAGCGGTGTCTGGGGTGAGGTCTCTGGGTCAGCAGGAAAACAGCTGTTAGGAGACCCCATTCTCAACCACCAGACAGCCCCTAGTGTACCTGAATGCCAAAGGGACCCAAGCTGGGTTCCCACAGGGGTTTCTCGTATCCAGCTTGGCTGCCTTGGGTTTCCAGTGAATCTGATGTTCTGGTTAACAGAGAGGGCATGTGCACACGAGACTAAATGTGTCCCACCAAGCTCCCAGGCTCACCCCCCACCCTTAGGTGACCTGCCCCAGGGGCTCCTGTAGACCCAGGTCCTGTCTCCTCTCAGCAATAACAATATTGCCCTAGGCTGAGCCCTTGCTATGAGCCAGGCATTGCGGGCCCCTTACACATACTAGTCTTCCCAGGCTCCCAAGGTAACCTCAGGTCCCACCCCCATCCTAGATGAGGAAGTTGGCCCAGTGTGTGACCTCCCTGCCCGGGCTCACAGCTAAAGGGTGGCAGAGTCGGCATTTGAACCCAGGACCCTGCCCCTTCCCTTTTCTGCTAAGCAGTCCTGTGTGTGTGTGTGTGTGTGTGTGTGTGTGTGTGTGTGTGTGTGTGTGTGTGTGTGTCTCGGGGGAGGATCGCTGGGATTCCCTCCTAGATGTCCCCAAGTGTCCATGGCCCTAAGCCTCTGCCCTACCATGCAGAGACCAGCCTGGAAGGTGGCATTGCTCAGGACCTGGTGTTGGAGCGTTCCCTCGACTATGGCTATGGAGGTGACTTTGTGGCCCTGGATAGGATGGCCAAGTATGAGATCTCTGCCCTAGAGGAGGGCCTACCCCAGCTCTACCCAGCGCAGCCCTTGCAGGAGGACAAGATGCAGTACCTGCAGGTAAGGACCAGGCAGGGGAGAGGCTGCTTATGTGGGTGGGAGGATTTTCTGATCTTCCCAAGGCCTTTCCTCCTGGCGCTCATCTCATGCCCCCTGTGGCTCCAGGGTTTGGCCCAAGGTCACAGAGCCTGTGCCCCTGGGCCGACGCAGGGAACCCCAGCCGCTGCCCCCATGTTCTCTGTTGTCTGTGTTATTTTCTCCTTGCTCAGCACCCTCCTCAAGGAGCCTTCTCCCCAACCAACCCAAGCTAGAGACGGCAACACTGAGGCTCCAAGGGACTGTCACTTGCCCCAATCTCACAGCTCCAAATCAGGCTGCCCTGGCCCGGTACCTGACCACAGGCGGCCCTGCTTAGGTGTGGGGCGGCTGTGGTCCCCGTATTGCAGGAGGGCAGCTCTGGATTCAAGCCCACCTTGTCCCAGCAGGTCCCGCCCACGCGCCGCTTCTCCCACGACGACGCAGAAGTGTGGGCAGCCGTCCCGCTGCCCGCCTTCCTGCCGCGCTGGGGCTCCGGCGAGGACCTGGCCGCCCTGGCACACCTGGTGCTGCCCGCCGGGCCCGACCCGCGCCGCAGCAGCCTGCTGGCCTTTGGCAAGGACGCGCCCCCGTTCCGCCCGCGTCGCCGCTCTGCCGAGAGCCTGCTGTCGCTGCGCCCCGCAGCCCTGGACGGCGGCCCGCACCGCGCCCACGACTCGCCCCCCGACAGTCCTGGCAGCCCGCACCGCCGCCCTGGGCCCGGCGCCCGCTCCGCCTCCGCCTCGCTGCTGCCCGACGCCTTCGCCCTGACCGCCTTCGAGCGCGAGCCGCAGGCCCTGCGCCGCCCGCCCGCCCCGCCTGGGCCCTTCCCCGCCGCGTCCCCGGCCCCGGTCGGCGCGGAGCCGGGCGAGGCCCCCACGGCCCCTGAAGGCGCCCAGCGGAGCCCGGGCCCGTGCCTGGCCGCGCATGCGCACGCCGAAGCCCTGCGGACCGGCCTGAGCGCGTCATGGGGCGAGCCCGGGGGCCTGCGCGTGGCGGGCGGCGACGGCAGCACCAGCAGCTTCCTGAGCTCGCCGTCCGAGTCCTCCGGCTACGTCACGCTGCACTCGGACTCGCTGGGCTCAGCGTCCTAAGACCCGCCGGCGCCTCTCCACGCACGCCGGGAAGGCCGGGCCGCCCACGGGGCACGGCACCAAAGACGCCACCTCGGTCCCGTGCGCAGACATGTGCCACCCCTCCCGGGGGTGAGGGGACGGCAGCCTCAGCGCCTCTGACCTCCGGCTCCTCCCTGCCAGCATTGCCCGAAGGGGTGGCTGCTGCCCTGGATGATTGCTGGGCATGGCATCCTTGGGGCACAGCGAGGCTGGGCTTGGGGTGCGAGTGACGTGTGCACGTCTGGCTGCGCTTTCCTTGGCCCGGTAACCGGGCTGAGAGTTCGGGGAACCCTGGGACAGGGCCACAGTCAGACAAAACAAAGCCTGGCCTTGGACGAGCCGGAGCAGGAAGCCACCGCACCACACCCTGCACGTAACTGCACTGGGAGGGGGGTGCAGAGAGTCTCTAAGCACAGGGGTCTTCAGAGCCCAAACAAGCTCTCTGAGCAGGTCTCCCTGTTTCGGACCTGTTCCGCCTCAGTCCCCCATCTGTGATGAGCAGGTGACCATATTAACTCTCAGGGCCGTTTGAAGAAGTCTCCTGGTCCATGTACTCTGGACACTGAGTAGACCAGGTGTGAGAGGTAGTCTAGGACCCTCTTTGGGTCCTTTGTGGGGGTCAGTTTTAAGCAGGTGGCCTGGGGTGCCAACCTCTCTCTGTACCCCTGTTCCCTTGGGAACTCACACTCCACCCCAGCTAAGCACAACACCTGCATTGGCACCACAGCCACCTCCACCACCATTTTCAACCCCACCCTCATCACTCTGCTGTCATTGCCTGTCCCCACCACATCAGCCACCTCTCTGACCCCCTCCATGAAAGCCGTAGGTACATGGTGGAGAGGACTAAAGCAGAGGGGCCTGGACTTCCTTGTCCTGGTGCCCATCCCCAACCTCACCTCCCCCACCTTGCCAGGAAGGGATCCTGGCTTAGCAGCTTTCCAGACTCTGGATTCAAGGACCTGGCAAGAGGTCCTCTCTCCCAGACACAGGGCTGTTTTTTGCTCTCCTTCCTGGGCAGACCCCCTGCAGGCCTGAGCTTTACCGTAGGCCCTGGGTCTTCCCAGGCTAAGGAGAGGCCCAGGGCCAGCTGTGACCTTAAGCTGGCAGGACAGGGGCCAATGCAGAGGCTATCTCCTCTTGGCCCTGCCTCTGTGTAGTGGCCCCTCAATGTGAAGACCTGGAGCAGTGTCCAAGGCCAGCAAAGAGCCAGCCTGTGCCCTATTCCCTCTGCACCTCGGGTGGCCAAGCCCATCTCCTCACCCTCTGGACAGGGTCCCAGCCCCAGAAGAAGGTGGTGGGGGGAGGCTGTCTCTGCCTCAGAGGCCGCTCCAGTCGCTGTCTGTGGGGTAACTGGGGGATGAGTTGGCCACAGGTGAGCAAGGCAGGGGATTGCAGTCCAGCCATGGACATGCAAGGGGCCACTTCCGGCCAGTGCTGCTGTGCCTTCAAGGACTGATGTGTCACGTGGGGGCAGAGGTCACCAACTAGCCACTGTCTGCATTTTAGGGGCATTTGTCCATTTGTCACCTTGAGTTTTTCTGTATGTTTCATATCCAACGGCAATACTTGCTCCATTCCTGGAGTTTCTACAAAAATAAATGGGAGGACCCCTAGCGGAAGACCTGGAGCTGGGGCTCTCCCACACTTGCCCAGCCTCCAGGCCTGTTTGCTGCATTTACAAGGAGCTTGACCCTGGGCTTACTGGGGATGGAGCTCTGTATTCATAGCACCACCCAGCTCCAGAAGCCAGGATCCCTTTGTAGTTTTTTGACAACTGAGTATTTCTTCTGTACAGGACCCAATAAAAATTCCTTATGATTTGCACCTGGCATTCTGAGGCTGATTTCATGGAAAACCCTTCTGTAGGCTAACACCAGGGCTAGCTAGCTGCCCCCAAATGTCTCTTCCTCTGGAACCTGAATTCCCCTGCCTGTGCACTGTTACTCTGAGTTGGACTTACCCTGTTTCTCCAGGTAAACGCTTGGGTCCCACCTAGGGAGTCAGCGAGAAGGACCTAGAGCAGCAACTGGCCAAAGCGGTGGGGTGGGACCCAAAGCCCACCAGCCAGAGGAAAGGCCCTATTAGTGCAGGTGGCAGCCCCAAACCCAGGGACGGCGTCTGGGGCTGCCAGTCACTGTGAACTTGACCAGGAGAACGAGCACGGCAGGGAAGTGGAGCCCAGTCTGAGACGTCGGGGACCTGTTGTGCCCACTACCCTCCTCCCACCGCGCGCCCACCCCTGTCCCTACCGCGGGCCCGCTGAACGTCGGAGGCTGTGCCTCTGGGTCGGCGGTGCAAGGCCGCCGCCTGGTGGGCGCAGAAGGATTCGTCCCAGCCACGGCCCTCCCCCGCCCCCAGCCAGCACAGCCAGGGAAGAAACCGGAGAAGCCGCCCCCGACGGCCAAAGCGGGACCCCTGCTCTGTTCCAGCGAGCCCGCTGGGTGTGGTGGGGGGCCGCGCTGCCGATGCACTGAAGGTCTTTCTCCCCGATATCGGGCCAGGACGTGCGTGCCGCGCGGGGCACGGGCAGGGCGAGAAGCGCTCCTGCAGAAATTGGTATTGGTGGTTCGAAAAGACGAGCGTAGGTAGGCATCGTGGGATAAATGAGAACCGTCGTGTCCTCTGGATACCCAGCTCACGGACTCTCACCGTCTTTATTCCGAGTTACAAGCTGGTGGGAGGACGTGCTGGGATCCCTGACCCCACCCCCAGGCTGCCCCCCGTAGACCCGGATTCGCGGGCCGGGAGCCACGGGAAGAAAATCTGATTTGGGTGTCTCGACGCCAAAGCCCAGCCCAGCAATGACCTCATTCACGGGCCAATAAACGGGCACAGAGCGCTCCGAGGGCCGGCGAGGGTTTGAGCTCTTCCGCGGCCTTGGAGGTCCGGGGGCGCGTGCTCCGTGGGGCCTGGCCCGGAATGTGCGCCCGGGTCTCCGCCGAGCAGAGGCCTGCCCCTCTCACGAGAGGCGCCCAGGTTGGCTTTCTCAGCCCTCAAGGAAGCCCGACCGAGCACGGGTCCCTCCCAGGCGCGAGGCGTCCGGGCGGGCGGGCCAGTAGGCGTGGGCCGTGCTCGGCGCCTGCGAGGGGCGGGGCTTGCTTACGGGGTGGGCGGGACTTCTGAGGGGCGGGCCTTGGAGACTTCGCCCGCCGGGGGTGCAGCGCGGCTGGCGAAGGGGGTAGGGGTCGGTGGAAGCCGAGAGGGTCCTGGGTGGGGCTGGGCCTGGGGGCCCCTCGCCGGCAGGGCGGGGCCTGGCGCGCTTTGTGGCTGTGGGAACTGGGCGCCCGAGGCCGGCTGAATGGGCCGGGGCGGGGCAGTGATTCTCCTCGCTGCGAGGGGTCCGCTCTGCGCCGCAGCCAACTGCTACCTTCCCACCGACGTGCGGCCGCTGGGCGGGGGCGGGGGCGGGCTGCCCGCCGGGGGCCCCTGGGAAAGGGGGCGCAGCCCCGGACAACCCCTCCCAGCCCTACTAGAGGGTGGGAGGAGGAGCGAGCGGATCTGGCCTGGGTAGGTGGGACTGGAGTGGGGATAGATTATGCCTGGCGGCGCAGACCCGGTGCGCGCGTGCCTCCGCGTATTTCCCTGCGTTCGCGCGTGCGCAGCGCTCTCCAGGCCGCCCCCGCCTCGGGACGGGAACGGGCGAATGAGGGGTCCCGGAAGTCACCATGGGCATGCTCAAGATAGTCACTGTGTCCCTAGGCCAGATGGGGACCCCCTTGAGTCCGAGGCCACGCCTAGGCCTCACCACGGCCGCCACACGCGCAGTCCCGGCCTCGGGCTCTCGGCGCGGCGGCGCGACGCTGGTGGCGGCGCTGGGACGCTGGCGGACGAGTTGGGGAGACCTCCGGGGAAGAGGAGCCGAGGTGGTTGGGACCGCGGGCCGCCGGTGGCCGAAGCAGGAGCCCAGACTGGGGGAGCGCAGGAGCTGCACAGCGCGGGAGCCTCCTGGCCGGGGCTGGCGCTGTCCGTGGTGCTGCCACCCGCGCGATGCGGCGCCAGCGGGCAGCGCGGACTGCCGCCCTCCTCTCCGCGCCGAAGGAGCTGGCTCATGCCGGGCAGGCAGCTGCGGAAGCCCGATGGGTACTCGGTTCCGCTGGGCACCTGCCAGAGCCCTGCGGGGAGGAGAGCGGACGGGAGAAACGGGAAGCGGAGGGGGGAGGGGAGAATAGGAGAGAGAAGGAGAGAAATGTGGCCGCCCCCCAGCGATCTGGGGCCCCCTCCTCACCCAGCTGCCCAGCTGCCCCAGCCTTCCTCTTCTCTTCACCCATCCCTTTTATCTGGCCTTGTCCTAGCCGTGGTTCTGATCCCACCCGCACACCCCAAATCCTCTCCCGCCCCCTCTGGGTCGTCCTCCTCTACCTTGCAAAGAGTTCTGAAGGCTTTTCATGTACTTGACGCTCAGCTCCAGGATGTCAGCCTTCTCCAACTTGCGCTTCCGGATCTGCGGATCCGTGGAAAAGGCTCTTAGGCGGGCAGCCCGAGGTGGAGGGAGTGAGGTTGGGGGTCGCGTCATTTTTACTCCCTCCCCTCACCTGATGCGAGTAGTGTTTCTCCAGTAGCGACTTCAGCTGTTCCAGCGACACGTTAATGCGTGCCCGTCGCTTCTTCTCCATCAGCGGCTTGGAGATCTGCGGATTAACAGCCTTTAGAGAATGGGACCACCACCCACCCGCTCTGCCCCGACGCCGGCCAGGGGAAGGGCGCCCACCCCGCGCCCCTCAGGACCCCAGACCTTGCGGAAGCTGCCGGCGGGGACGCTGAGGCTGCCCCGGGTGGCGGGCTCCGTGCCCATGTTGCTCTTTATGTGCAAGGAGCAGTCAGTGCCGCCTTTATTGGGGACCCTCGTTTACATGTCAATGAGGCCCTTCGGACTCCAGAAACCCCGAGGAGGAGGAGACAAAAGGGAATGAACACGAAACTACCCACCTCCCCTAGCCCAGGCTTCCTCTTTCCTTCAGGACACCTCCTTCCTCCCTAGGGACACCCTCTCCCCTTTCTCTGTCTTTTCTTTGTCTCTCTGGCCCCCACCACTTCCCAGCCCAGGACCAGTCTCAAGCCCACCTCCTCCATGCCTGTCCTGTCCTCACCTCTGAGCCCACTTGCCAAGTCCTTACTGCCCTGTGTCTCTGAGCATTCTGGGAATTGCCCACTGGGGGAGGTCCGTGGGCCCAGCCGGCTGTGAGTTGCTCTAATGACTATGACAGCACTGGGGCCTCCTTGGGACTGATGCCAGGCGTGCTTGCCAGCAAGGCTTTCTGTGCTCTTCACACTCTGGCCGGCCCGCGACGCTGCATTAGTCGCTCTAATGTTGGGACAATGCAGCAATTTTCTGCCTCTGGCAGCTCAAAGCCGGGTGCAGGTCGAGCCTGCGGGGGCCACGCAGAGACATGTGTCCCATTAAAGCATGCAGCCTGCCTACGGGGCCAAAGCTGGCGTCTTCCTTGCTGGGGCCTGGGGACTGGGAGTGCTCCTAGCCAAAGTCAGCCTGGATTCGGTGTGCGCTGACACTGTTTAGGACCCAACCCAGATTCTTCCAACTTGGAAGGAGGTGGTGTGAGGCAGATCACCTCTCCCTGACCCCCAGCCCTGAGCTGCCAGGCTGGGCAACTCAGGTGGAGGACCCTTTCCCCAATGAGGAAGGACTGGGACTCCCTTGGGCCTTCTCTCAGTCCCACTGGGCGGTGGGGTGGGGAAGACCACTGCTATTCCAGGGAGAGCTCCAGCCTGTTGTAGGAGGTCCAGGGCCCACACCAATCCATGTGTCAGGCTGTGGGAGGCTGAGGGAGCCGGGTGGAGGAGGTGCCTGGGGCTGCCCCAGGGCGGCTGGGCCCTACTGCAGCGCTGTGCTGCAGCACTCTCGCTGGTCTCTGGCAGCTTCCTGGCTGACAGGAAGGCTGACCTCCAGATAAGTCCCTGGGTTCAAACTCAGACACCTCCCTTTACTGGGCTCTCATAGCCTTAGTTTTATTTATTTATTTATTTATTGACAGAATCTCACTTTGTTGTTCTGAGTAGAGTGCAGTGCCATCATCATAGCTCACAACAAGCTCAAACTCCTGGGCTCAAGTGACCCTCTTGCCTCAGCCTCCGGACTAGCTGGGACTACAGGCATGCCACCACACCCTGCTAATTTTTCTATTTAATTTTTTAGTAGAGAAGGGGTCTCACTCTTGCTCAGGCTGGTCTGGAACTCCTGACCTCAAGCAATCCTCCCACCTCTGCCTCCTAGAGTGCTAGGATTACAGGCCTGAGAAACTGTGCCCAGCACATAGCCTTAGTTTTGGGGTTTGTAAAATGGGGTTGTGAACAATGCTCGTGAGCTGCTTTGTGAGCCCAACAGAGAGGTTGCAAAAGTTCTGTAGTTGAGGAGGCCTGTGGCAGAGGAATGGACAAATTGGCCACTGCAGGGCCTCAGCGGGGGGGGAAGGGAAATTGCTCGGTCGCAGGTGGGCTCCCCAGTTCCACGGAGCCGGGGCACCTTCCCCCCTCACCCCGCCCACCCCCGCCCGGGGTATGGATGGACGTCGCCAGGGCAGCCGCGTTCCCAGGCGCCAAGCAGCTTGGAGAATCGCGCCGCGCCCTTCCCCTTTCAGACCAAGGCAGCGCAACAGCAGCTCTGGGGCGCTCTTCCCACCGGGCCGCAGGGTCCGCGGGCCAGATTTGGGCCGATTCGGGTCGAAGGCGGGCGGCAAGTCCGAGGCCGGGCGACGAGCACTGGCACGCGCCGGGCAGCTTTGAAGCTCCAGGGCCAGCCTGGCCGGGGAGGCCTCCAGCTCCCGGCTTGGGGCGGTGGCGGCGCGGTACAAAGGCGCCGCTGGGCGGGCGGGCGGCGCGGCTGGGCACAAAGAGGGCAGCCGAGTGTTAAGGGCATTGTGCGGGCCCCACAAAGCGGCGCCTGCGCCCGCCCCCTCGGGGCCACACTCCGGGCGCCCTGCCGCGCGCGGGCTTCCAGATGCTCCACATCTGCACTAAGGCTGGGCGCGCGCCTAGCCCCAGCGGGTTCCCCCAGCCCCCGCGTTCTCTAGCTGCGCCAGCAGCGGGGCAATTTGTCCTCTAATTACAATCCCTCCCCATAAACCGCAGCCCGGGCTTTTCAACTCGGGGGCATTAGCAAACCAATGGCCCTCGGAGCAGCTCTAGCGGCCCGCAGCTGGGCGCCCGGCCCACCCCTTCTCCAGAGTTCAGGCCACCATAAAGGGGCCCCCGGCGGCCCGGCCGCACCCCAGCACCCGCCGCTCCCAGGGCTGCCACCCCTCCCAAGCTCGTGCCCCGGGATCCCCGTCGTACTGGGTGGGGCCGCTCACGTGGGTGGCTTAGTGTTTCTTAAGCAGTGGAAAATTGACCGCAAAATGCGCTAATTCGCAATGTTCTGCTTTGGCTGCAGAAGGCGAGGCCCGGCGGGCGGCCGGGGTGGAATTCTCAGCCGTCACGCTCCGCCCGGGTCCGCTTAATAGGCCTCCGCCTCCGCTGCTCCCCACACCCACCACCCCTGCACCGCCCGTAGTGCCCGCTCCCCTGCAGCCCGTCCTCGGGCAGGGGTCTCCCCACCTGGAATGACCCCCGTTACTTTGTGTCCCCCAACCCGCGTGGCTCCACCACAGCCACTTAGGCCGGTTCCTGGCCTTAAACTGCTGAGGGTAGCGCAGGATCAAGGCCGGAAGGGAGCTCGGTGCGATTTCCAACCTTCCCTTTCCCCGAGCTCTGAGACAGCTTCTTCCCCGCCATCCCCACTTTACCCCCAATTCGAGCTCCTTCCCGAAGCCTCCTCCGAAGCTTCCTCCACTAAGCTAAAGCTATCGGGCTTCGCATCTGACTAGGTCATTGGAAAGGACAGCAGATGAGTGTCTAGCAAGACCCTTCCTGGAAACCCAGGCTAAAGGCTCCGGTTCCATCCTCCACCCCAGCCCCCTGCTCTGTTTGCAAGTCCTGCATCTGGGCATCCTAGCACGCCTTCAGGCAGGGCGGGCTCTGAAGGCGTTCACAGCGACTTGGGAGGCTTTTCAGAGGTGGAGGGGAGTGTGGCGGCGGGTTCACCCTGTCCTCTCTGGGGACAAGCAGGACAAAGCGCTCTCGAACTGGGAAGGGCATGGACCAACTTAGAAGCGGGGCTTACGCAAGCTGGGATGTAGGCCACTGACTCCCTTTCCATCTTTAGCATCTGGGGTCCCCAAGGCAGCCTGGAAAGGAGCACAGGTCCAGGAGGAGCACTGAGGAGACCCAGGCCCCCCTCTGCTCATTCAAGGAAAAAAACTTTTTTCTGTAACTCCTGAGGGCTCTCAGGCCCTCCAAGGCTGCTTAGGGCCCCTCATTTCTCTTGCTGGAGAATTTAAGGCAAAAAGTAGGCTGCGCCTTTGCCCTCTCCCCCATTTGGTTTTCTTGACTTTGGCAAAAGAAAGAACATTGTGTCTTGTCTGGAAACAAAGTAGGGGGGTTGCAGGTCCCAGGAGAAGAGCCCCACAAGATGTCCCACCGCTCATCCCAAAAGACAGCTCTGTGCAGCCTCTGGCCCTGGGTGGGAGCCCCTTCCTTTCTGTCCTTTGGGGCATTTAAAGCAATGCTAACTGGTGAGGGCTTTGCAGTTTACTGTGGGAGTGGGTGACTGGAGGAAGATAGCTGTTCCCCTCTGCAGATGCATTTCAAAGTGGAATGAAGTGATTGCTCCATGTAATTAACCATGGAGACACAGCAAAAGCTCCACAACGACTCAGCCAATTGTCTCCAGATGGGGTTGGAGAAGCTGCGATTGTTTAACTCTCTTCAGCTGTGTTGGGACTTCGAATAGCTGGGCAGCCAAGGGCCCTTCAAGAGACAAAGGCTGGGACTCCAGCGAGTGCATCAACGCTGACCGGGCTGGCCCAGCTCAGGAAGAGTGAATTCAGAGAGACCCTCATTGTCCTGGCCTTTTGTGTTTCTCCCCAGCTAGCTCTAATCTTTAAATATTTACCCGGCTCCTTTGTGCACATATGACTTATGCACTCAGGGCTGATGTGCTTGTAAATTACGCATCATTTACCCATTTCCAGACTAGAGAGGGAGCTTTCATTCCTCCAGCCTGCAAGGGCCAGAGGAGGGGAAAGAAAACTTTCCGGAAGACCTCCTGGGTTCCCTCCTGGGGAGAGCAGCAGCAGCACTGAACAGGGCCCTCCCTGATGCCCTTCTGGCTGCCACGTGGACAGTGGACAGGGCAGAGGCCTGTGAGTGTCTGGGAGCTGCAGGAGACTGGCTCTCTAGGAACAACCAACCTGGGACCCATCATCATCGAGGAGCTAGAAAAGGTGGGGTTCCTAGACTTTCCTACTTGGTTTCAGGCTTAGACAATACTTAGGACAGGAACAAACTTTCCATCGTGGGAAGTTAGTATGTGGGTTGAGGTGCTTGTTTATCCGGCCATGAGAGGCAAGAATGCCTCTCCCCATCTATGCACCTGCTTCTTGCATGCTCGGGACCATGCCCCCTTCCTACATTCTCTCTTGCTCAATAAGGCAACCTTGTTTAAGAAAAGGAAGCTTAGTTTCATCTCAGCCTGCAGTTTAACTTGGAAATATCAAGGTGGTTCTCAGAGCTCTCTAAAACAATGAAAAGAAAAATTTTTAAAAATTTAAAAATAGGCCTGGCGCGGTGGCTCACGCCTGTAATCCTAGCTCTCTGGGAGGCTGAGGTGGGCGGATTGTTTGAGCTCAGGAGTTCGAAACCAGCCTGAGCAAGAGCGAGATCCCGTCTCTACTAAAATTAGAAAGAAATTAATCGGACAACTAAAAATATATAGAAAAAATTAGCCGGGCATGGTGGCGCATGCCTGTAGTCCCAGCTACTCGGGAGGCTGAGGCAGGAGGATCACCTGAGCCCAGGAGTTTGAGGTTGCTGTGAGCTAGGCTGACGCCACGGCACTCTAGCCTGGGCAACACAGTGAGACTCTGTCTCAAAAAAAAAAAAAAAAAAAAAAATTAAAAATGAAACAATGAAAAGACAAATCTGATTTTGCTCTCCCATCTTCTTGCTTTGGCCAAATCAAATAAACCTTTTTCTATCTCCAAGCACCAGGGTCACAGTGTTTGACTTTAGCTGCATGTCGGTTACATGAGTCTGAATTTGGGGTTCTAGACAGTGGCTCTCAGGGCTACCTAAAGCAAGAGGGGGCCTATGGGATGAAAAATTACCTATTGGGTACAATGTATACTATTCAGGTGACAGGTATACCAAAAACCTAGACATCTCCACTACGCAACTCCATCATGTAGCAATAAAACCACTGGTACCCTCTAAATCTATTTAAATTTTTAAAAATAAAGTAGCAAGACTACAAAAATAAAATAAGAGGGATCTCCACCTGGGCCCAGGAAGGACAGCCACCTCAGCCTGTGGGTGGATGGCAGGATGGGGGAGGAGAGGGGGAAGGTTGCCCAAGGGCCTTCTTGCATGAGAAAGGGCTCCCTTTCTGTTTGCTGCCAAGCTCCTAGAACAAAATACATTCAAATGCTTATTTACAAGAAAAGGCCGGCCGGGCATCCCAGGGCTGAGTGGTTTTCCCTATTTTTCTTATATTTCTTATAGGTTCCTCATCCCCCAAGCCTGGAGAAGTGGGTGCACAGTGGGCTTGTTGACCAGATTGCTCTCCCCTCTGGCGGGAAAGCAGGTCTCTGTGGGGGGTCTGTGTGTGTGCTTCTGTCTGTCCCTGTGCATCTCCCCATGTGTCACTACTTTGTTTCCCTGGGTATATGCTGCGTGCACAGATCTGCCTACTTTCCCTTCTCCTCCATCACTGCTCTGTGAACCCGGGGCCCTGACAGATTCGGCAACTCCAGTGATTTCTAAAAGGTCTCCTTCCTTAGAGTCTGGCCCCACCTGGGGGAGACCGTCTCCCCTTTCTTTCTCCCTCCTCCAGGACGGGGCTGATGAAGATGTAGGATCTAAGGGGAGGTGGTGGGCACAGGAGGGACTGTTGCTCAGGTTCTCCAGTCCGGTTACATGTCACTCTACGCCCCCGGAATGGCAACAGTCCCTGGGGATAAATCAGGGCGGTAACACAGAGCAGACAGCAAATGCAGAGGGCCAGCGCAGGAGCTTCCCAGGCCCAGTGGTTCGCGCCCCAGGACTGAGCTCACTCTTTGGAGCGAAGTTGCGATGCGCGCCCTCTGGTGGCCCTGAGGCATCCAGGTGCAGAGGGAGAGGTCCCCAGTCTGGGGGAGACAAGGAGACATGGGGACAGTGGCAGGCGCTCCAGGACTCAGCTCCACGCCTCCTTCCCACGTGGCATTGCAACTGAGCAACTTTCATTTTTAAAACATTAGATCTTAGGCCGGGCGCGGTGGCTTCCGCCTGTAATCCTAGCACTCTGGGAGGCCAAGGAGGGAGGATCGCTCGAGGTCAGGAGTTCAAGACCAGCCTGAGCAAGAGTGAGACCCCGTCTCTACTAAAAAAATAGAAAGAAATTAGCTGGACAACTACAAATATATAGAAAAAAAAATTAGCCGGGCATGGTGGCGCATGCTTGTAGTCCCAGCTATTCTGGAGGCTGAGGCAAGAGGATTGCTTGAGCCCAGGAGTTTGAGGTTGCTGTGAGCTAGGCTGACGCCACGGCACTCTAGCCCGGGCAACAGAGTGAGACTCTGTCTCAAAAAAAAAAAAAAAAAAAAAATTAGATCTCTTTTCAATTCCCATCAACCAAGTTTAGCAGATGCCTCCTGAGCACCATGTAAACATGGTGCTGGGATTTATAGAACAAATATCAACTCGTGCCAGAGAAACTGGGATCCCCATTTTACAGGAAACTGAGGCTCACAGAATTGATGTGCCTAAGGTCACAAAGCTAGGTGACAGAGTGTTGGGGCCTGGGATTCCAGCCTCTACTCTCCACCCAGCTTCTCAGACACCAGGGATCGGACGCAGGGCTCAGCCGGCCTGGCCCCAGCTGACCAGCATTCTCTGCACCAGCCTCCCCTGGGGCCTGTCCCCCATCCTTCCTCAGGCTGCTCCCTCCTGCCTCTGTGCCTTTCAAACTTCATGCCCTCCCTCCCTCCTAGATCTCATTTCCAGTGCCAGGCGGGCTGTCTGTCCCTGAGGGCCCCAAGACCCAGCTCCAGCCCTCCCCCCCAATGCCTCCCACTCAAGGGCTTCCCCTGGGGTCCCTGTCTGCACCCCATCCTTATTTGGCTCCTGCCTCACTTCCACCCTGACTGGGTGTTTCCGTTGTTTGCACGCTGGCCTTGTCCTCCAGCACAGCCCTCTGAGCTCCCCAGCTGAGAGCATCTACCCTTTAGAAAAGCAAAGAACGATTTCTGATGACGAAAGCAATATATGTTCACTGTAGGCAGTGTGGGACATACATAAACATATAAAGACAATAAAAACTGCCCAGAGTTCTACCACTTAAGAGATAATCGCTGTTAAATCATTTTGGCTTATATTTAAATCATTTTCCCAGGCTCACATATGGGCCTTTTCTGAAGTTAGATCACAGCTGAAGTTAGGATCACACTGTAAAGTTTTGTACTCCGGTTTTTAGGACACGTGATACATGCTGAGTGTTCTCACCACCATCCAACATTCTTCCGTCGCAGGAACTTAAGCCGCCGGTGGTCCCAGCGCGTGGGTGCCCACACTGGGCCTTTAGGCTGCTTCCCAGGACTGTGTCCGCAGCCCGGGGCACGCAGCGGGCGCTCGGGGACCCCGCTTAGGGATGGCCGAAGGCCCTGCGCACAGTCGGGATGAGCGCCCCAGTGTGTCTGTTTTGGGAGGACCATGCAGGGCCGGCCGAGGGACGGGTCGTTTCAAGTTTCAGATTTTTTCTTGGGACAGGAACTTTCTTGAGTCTGTAGTCAAGTTTCGGCAGACGCAGGCGGCGACTACACGAGCCCCAACAGCCTCCGGCTTGGGCAGGGTCTGGGGGTCCCCGAGGGGCCGGCGGGGCGGGGCCGGGGGGGGCGGGGCGCTCCCGCCAAATCGGGGCCACTAGCCCCGCGGGCCGCTGTTCTCGCGAGAACTCGCGGGCGGCGCGCAGCTCCTGGCAGCTGCCCTTCTCGGGCCGGCGTCGGCGGCGCAGTGCGCAGGCGCGGCCGGCGGGTTTCCCCGGGCTACAGCCGGCGCCGCCCGGTTGTTCGCCGCCCTGCGCCATGGCGGGCTGCGCGGCGCGGGCTCCGCCGGGCTCCGAAGCGCGCCTCAGCCTCGCCACCTTCCTGCTGGGCGCCTCGGTGCTGGCGCTGCCGCTGCTCACGCGCGCCGGCCTGCAGGGCCGCACCGGGCTGGCGCTCTACGTGGCGGGGCTCAACGCGCTGCTGCTCCTGCTGTACCGGCCGCCGCGCTACCAGGTGCAGGCCGGGCGGGGGCCGGGCGCGGGCCGGGCGCGGGCGCCACCTCTCCGGGTCGGGGCGGCCTCCCACGGCCTGTTCTTCGGCCGCAAATTCAGGTCGCAGGAGGGGATCCTGCCTGTCCGGGGGCGGGCGCCCTGCACCCGGGGTGTGGGTGTTAAATTGCAGTTCGTGCTGTTCCCAGCTGCGGCAGATGCGCGTGGGGTGTGGATTGAGCGAGCCTACGAGTTCTTTTATGTAATTGAAGGTGTGGAGACCTACCTGCTGCCAAGTCTGAGGTCAAAGGCCCCGCAGTTACGTGGAGGGGGCTGAGTGCAGAGTGCTGGGTGCCCTGACTAGATAAGCTGGACTTGAATTCTGTCAGTAAACTAGAGTTAAGCAGTTTTCCCACACCCCTGAATAATAAAGCCAAAATAGTAATAATAACAGATAAAATTTCTGTAGCAGTTACTCTTAAAAGTGCTTTCACGGGTAATCCTTACTGCAGTCTGAAAGGTAGGTACCTTCGTGACTCCGCGTTGTAGATGGGGAAATGAAATCCGGAGAGGTGAAGTAACAAGGCCTCCCCGCCAGAGAGGGGTGGGTACAGAATTTGAACCCAGGCAGCCCTGCCTCACCCTTTTTAAGCTCTGAGCACATTGCCTCTGTCTGCCTGCCAGTGGCCTGCCTATCCCAGGAAGGTCAGCAGCCTGGACTCGTGCTCTGGAACGGCGGGTGACTGAGCTTCTTTTGGGTCCATTTCAGATAGCCATCCGAGCTTGTTTCCTTGGCTTTGTGTTTGGCTGCGGCATGCTGCTAAGTTTTAGCCAGTCTTCTTGGAATCACTTTGGCTGGTAAGAAGGACTTTGGGAATAATGAATAGTGGTTTCGAGGCGAGGGTGGACAGATCAGAGGGTCAGCAGTATGGCATTTCCTCATCCCTGTGTCCCGTCTCTGACTGGCAGAAGGCTGTTTAGGGCTCTATGGAAATGAAGTCTCCTGACTTCCATCTCAATTCCCACATTTCAGCCCTTGTGATCTTGTGCCCGTTGGTTGATTTGTTTCAGGCAGAAACAGGTCTCCCTGGCACCCTCCCCAAAGGCGTCCTCATCCCAGCTGCAGTGACAGCATTCAGTAATGTGACAGGCCCTTCCCGGAAGGGGTACAGGTCCTCGGTGGTGGGAAGGGGCAAGGCTCTGGCTTGTCTTCATAGGCCTTTTTCGTCTCTAATTTCTATCAGGTCACATCTAGCGCATCCCCACAGCCAGTGTAGGATTTTTCCCTACACTACTATTTCAGTCCCTTGAGCCTTCTAGTCTGTCCTGGATATGAACCAGTGGCTTCAAGGTAAAAAGCTTTATCTCCTATTATCACTATTTTGAGCCTTGAATCCTTCTTTGCTGGAATTGTTTCAGTTTTGTTCAATTTTTACATACATCACTACTTTATGTTGATACTTCCCTCTTTCGTGTTTTATTATGTGTAGTGTCATTTTAAAAGGACTGAAGGGCTCATATTGCCTCCCTAACCTATGGTTTTTGAGGGTTTTTTTGTTTGTTCCTGTGACATTCAAAAACATAGTCCCTTAAAAACCCCACTTCTTGCAAACCTCAGGGAGTAAATGCTGCAGATGGGTGCCTGAGGTTCACTTTCAGGCAGGTGAGAACAGGACCTCTTAGAATTAGGGATAGTTCAGGAGACCCAAATCTGTACCTGTGGCTAACTTGGTTCCCTTGCCCCAATTTACCTCTTTTTCTTTTCGTTTTTAAATAGGTACATGTGCTCCCTGTCATTGTTCCACTATTCTGAGTACTTAGTGACAGCAGTCAATAATCCCAAAAGTCTGTCCTTGGACTCCTTTCTCCTGAATCACAGTCTGGAGTATACAGCAGCTGCTCTTTCTTCTTGGATAGAGTTCACCCTTGGAAATATCTTTTGGCCAGGTTAGTGTGCCCTACATTCCCCCCTGAAGAAGGGTGGCTCCCACTTGGGCTGAGGACGGTGACATCGGTTCACCTTTCAGGTCTAATCTCCCCTGAGCGATTTTCCCCAGACCTCTGTCCTCACTAAGCTATTTATAAAGGATGAGCTCTGCTCATTAATTCTGCTTCTGGATTTCGAATCGAGGACGTGTTGACCTTTTGCTTTAAACCTGTGTAACATAGTACACCATCTAATATAAAGTCTCAACCTTTGATAGTTGTCATCCTAATTTTACAGTCAGAGGAGGTTTGGATGTGTTCATTTTCTGTGACCTGAGACATTTCATGTGATGAGTTTACCAGCAAAAACTTCTGCATCTGGAACCTACTCAGAAATTGAACTTCCCACAGCCAGTGGAATAAAGTGTCCAGGATTCAGGCTGGAAGCCCTGGATCCTTCTCTACTTCTCTTAGCTGTACTTGCCCCTAGTGAAGGATGTGAGTGTGTGGTGGGGGTATGTCAGCAAGAGAGCCCATCAGCTCTAGGAGGGGGCACCTCTTCACCATGACACTAATGGGCTTGTTGGCACTTTAAAGGGATGAACAGCACGACTTAGGGGAATGTGTTTTCTTATCATTAAATTTTAATGCGCTGACAAACGCTAATTGTCCACAAGCATGTTTTCTAACGTTTCTATCTTTGGGAAAATAGGTTGATTTTTAAGCAGTGCGAGGGGGAGTGCGACAGTCCGGTGTCTTCACCGATGCCTCTCTCCTGCAGAACTGAAGCAGATCACCTGGCTCAGCGTCACAGGGCTGCTGATGGTGGTCTTTGGAGAATGTCTGAGGAAAGCAGCCATGTTTACAGCTGGCTCCAATTTCAACCACGTGGTACAGAATGAAAAATCAGATACCCATACTCTGGTGACAAGTGGAGTGTACGCTTGGTTCCGGCATCCTTCTTACGTTGGGTGGTTTTACTGGAGTATCGGAACCCAGGTATAGTATCAAATATGACACTGATTTCCTTTTATATTTTAAAATTGAGATAAAATTCACCATTTCAAAGTATACGGTTCAGTGGTTTTTAATGTATTCACAGGTTCTCTGTTTCCTTTAAATAGGTATGTGTTTTCCCTGGCATGTTTTAAGTGATAACTACATAAAAGCCAAGAGAACTAACTTAGTCCTTAATATTTTTTCTATGTACCCAAAATGTGGATACATAAAGTCTTGGTGATTCTCAGTTCTGTTAGCTCCCCTGCTATACTCCTCTGCCTCTTCAGCTAAAGAGGCTCTGGAGCACCCCAGTGGGTGCTGGGGCTTAGATCTGGAGCACTTCAGGGCGGCTGAGGACAGAGATGGCGCTTAGGGCAGGGAGTGCCCTCGTAGCTGGTTTTCATCAGAAATAGGTATCACTGAGACCAAGGTCATGTGTTAAGTTAATCTGAACTAGGGAGGTTTGTTCTGTCTCAGGCTGCAGATCAAGCCTTTATTTCTTGACAACTGTCTTCTGATTCTGTACTCTTGGTCTTACAATGACCTGGCCAGAGAATGTGAATAGAGCTTGGAAAATGCATCATGTCTTTGGGCAAATCCAGTCGACCCCCAGGCATCCCATCAGCAATGCATGGTCCATGGTGACTCCCTGGTGACCCCTAACAGTATAGTTGGGGCAGATTATCACATAGCATTTATTTTAAAATTTGTATTTCTGAAACACATAAAACTCCCATGTTGACAATCACGTTCCCTGGGAACAAATTATTAAATAATTATAGTTGAATAATGTAATTTGCCATAAATGTTTGCTTGCTATATACCTAAGTGCTATAGGACTAAGGCATTTTTAATACCTTTTGACCATGGACTTTTTACGTGTCTCAGCACACGTGTGTGTATAAACGGAGCATGTCTTTCCTGGAACAATATTTAATGTGTGCAAAACACTATTTTTCTGCCTTTTATTTGTAATGCTGCACTACATTGATTTCGTGGCTCAGTCATGGTTGCAGCCTGCGACTGGGAAACCCCACCACGGGCGATGCCCAGAGAGCTACACACATCTGCCAGGTGTGAGGGTGCAGGCTCTGCAGTCACCCACTGGGCCAGTCCTGGCTCTGTCGTTCGCTGCTTAGCCTCCCTTTCCTCGCACATCACAGTGGGGATGGCCAGCTATGGTGGCGCATGCCTGTAGTCCCGTCTACTCAGGAGGTTAAGGATTGCTTGAGCCCCCGAGTTCCAAGTCCAGCCAGGGCAACATAGTGAGTCCTTGACTCTAAATGAATGAATGAATGAGCAGATGTCGGGGGGCAGTAGCATCACCTTGAAAGTTTGCTGTGAGCGTTGAACGGCTTGGTGGTTGTAAAGGGCTTCGCACAGCTCGGGGGACAGTAAGCACAACAAGCAGTGAAGTGAAGTGGCAAGAAGTCAGAGTGTCTGCCTGGTTCTCCAGGTAGAAGTACTTGCCTAGGGAAGACACACGTTCATAGGGGACCAGTTGCAAAGCCAGCAATGGGCGAGGGTAGGTCAGTGGTTCCCCAGTGAGCTGGAGCATGCTTTTGGCCTTGAAGGACTGTGGGCTGTGGATCAGTGGGAACGACAATCGTAGAGGTGGAGGAACCCCCCAAGTAGAGGAGGTAAGAGGCAAAAGAGGACACAGGTCCCGGGTGAGGCAGAGGCTGGCTGGAGCAGGTGAGACACTGCCTTTCCTGGCTTTGAGAGCCAGGCCCAGGAGGTGGGGTTCAGTTGTGGGCACTCTCTGAGCGCCAGGGTGATCTGCTGAAAGAGGTGTTGCAGAAGCTCAGTTTGGTTGCTGTCTGTCTAGTACCGAGGAGCAGGTGGAGGTTTGGGGGGCAGAGGGGGAGGACCAGGGCAGCTGTGTGGTGTGAGTGAGTGTTTCTGACATGGGGTGTCCTGGATGGGATGGCAGCATGCACCGGAACGAGGCTGCACGTCAGGGAGTTCACACTTGGGGATGGGGGACCATTGCTGTCACCCTGACCTGAGGGTTGAAATATAAGAGGTTGGTCTGTCCTTGTACTTTTTATTTTTATTTTATTTTATTTGAGACAGGGTCTCACTCTGTCATCCAGGCTGGAATATACTGCCACAATCATAGCTCACTGCAGCCTCAAACTCCTGGCCTCAAGCAGTCCTCCCACCTCAGCCTCTGAGGGACTACAGGCATGCACCATCACACCTGGCTAATTATTTAAATTTTTGGTGGAGACATGGTCTCACTATGTTGCCCAGGCTGGTCTTGAACTCCTGGCCTCAAGCAATCCTCCCACCTAAGTCTCCCAAAGTGCTGGGATTACAAATGTGAGCCACTGCACCAGGCCCTTATTTTAAGAGAGTCTCTTGGCCCCTGGGCAGGGAAATCCTCTGGGTGTTAAGAGAGAAATAAATGCTTGCCAAAGTGCACGGTGTCATAGCACTGTGACCCTGATCGACTTGGTGTTTCCCTCTGTCAGGTGATGCTGTGTAACCCCATCTGTGGCGTTGGCTATGCCCTGATAGTGTGGCGATTCTTCCGAGATCGAATAGAAGAAGAAGAAATCTCATTAATTCACTTTTTTGGAGAGGAGTACCTGGAGTATAAGAAGAGGGTGCCCACAGGCCTACCTTTCATAAAGGGAGTCAAGGTGGCGCTCTGACGGGCGGGGGTTCGGTGACTGTGGGGCCCATGACCCTGTGCAGCCCAGGACAAAACTGCTTCCGGTCGGCCACTGCAGAATGAATTTTCTTAATCATTTTGTATGTCACTAATTAACTCTTCTGGAATGTTACTTAAGACCAAATGGTCAGAAGGCCTTAGGACCAAAGGACCCACTGGAAAAATCTATTCTTGTGCTGAATCAAGGTAGGACGTAGATGAAAGGTGAATAAGAAGCAAATCACAGCAATATTCAACAGTGCCCCTTCAAAGGGACCTGGTCAGAACTGAGGCCACACTGCACTGCCCCTCAAGGCCAGAGTGTGAGTAAGTTGTAACCGGGACTCCTTGGCAGAGGTGGACTCTCTGCTTCCAGTAGCGCTCCCGCAGCAGAAGGGGTAGTGCACACCGCGGCTCATGAGCATTCAGAATACAGCTAAAACCTTTAATTTAACTGGAAACCACAGCGCAGCTTTAACCTCTTTATTTCTGTCCTTCAGTGCATGAACATCTAGACAGTTTTAAAGATACTTCCTTATACGATGCTTTGGCTCTAAATAGATTTAATTGTATTTACATATCTATTGTTTATAAGTAGCAGTACGCATTCAAAGGGGACTCGGTGTTTCTAGCTCCAACTTTTATTTGGCAGTAAGTAAGCATAGACACCTCCAGACAGTTTGGCCGAGTGTGGCTTTGTGTGACCAAAGCTGAGTATGGCCAGTGTGGCCAAGGGGACTGTGGGCCCCGGTGGGTTTCCTGGGGGCTTTGGCTCCTGGTCCCTTCCTGTCATCAGTGACAGGTGGGTCAAGAAGTGTCATTTTTCCCTGATCCAAGACGTGCTTACTGAACGTCTGCTCTGCGCAAGGCGTTGTCAAACGTTGAGAAATACTGCTCTCCATTTATTTGGGATTTTCTTCTCATTTTACCATAGCTTATATTTTTGTATTTCAATGTAAACCTATTAACTGTTGTTTACTATGTTCTGTTCTTAAAATTACATTGTCCCTAATGTTATTTCAAACTGTTTTCCAAAGGGGTTTGAACACACACAACTACAAATTGAAGCAAGTCGACTCCCCATGATAGTCTTAAATAGAGCAAATAAGCCCAGCCGAGATTCAGTCAGTACTTTTGTTTTGCAAGTTTGAGGAAAGTAGTTGGCTTTGTGAGTCAAACATAGAAGCTTTAAGAGGTGAGACCCTTGTTTAATTCTGGACTAGACAGGACCTTGGCCTCAGCGTGAGATCCTTGCGTGCAGTTTTGCAGTGGCACTAACGAAGCTTGAACGTGAAGGCGGTGGCAGCAGATGGCCCGAGTGTTGCTCTGCCACCCTGCCATGCAGCTTGTGAGGAGCCACTAAACCTTTCCGTGCCTAGACCTCCCCATCTGTAGAATGGGGTCGATACCACCTACCTCACAGGGGTGTTGTGAGGACTCAGAAGAACAGTATGAAACATCTTTACTACTCGGATGAGAGATGACATCAATGAAATCTATACAATATAAAAGCTATACAAAAATGGGCAGACATTTGATTAACTGTGCCAGATACCTAATTGTGTGTTTAAAAAGAGCATTCTACCAACTCAGAAATAAGACTTATTTCTGGGTTTCATGGCTTAATTAATTTTTTCATTGTTATATATACCAAAGAGGCTTACGGGTTCGTTGATTACTGGTATGACACTTGCTGGCTTAAGAACCAGGCAGACCTGATGTCGGCCCCCTGACTGTCTGGCCGTGGGACTCTGGCCAAGGTGATTGGTAGCTGGAGTGATCAGCAGAGTTTCTCTGCAATGAACGCTCCCCGGTGGGACATCACACACTCGCCCTGTTTGGGCATTTGAGTTCGATCAGTTCTAAACTTGTTTTCCAGACCACACTTAGCGCAGCAAACTCCACTTCCTGGGACTACAGACAGGCAGAGGGTATGGTTAGCGTTGGCAGCCGACCCCAGCTCTTTGAGGGAAAATTCTTTCTCACTCATCTAAGCAGGATTGGGCCTAGCCTCTTCCCATCAGGGCCGTGAAGTTGACTGTTTTTGGTGGTGGGCAGGTGGGGTGGAGACAGGGTCTTGCTGTGTTGCCTGGGCTAGAGTGCAGTGGCGTCGTCACAGCTTGCTGCAACCTCACACTTGCTCCTGGGTTCAAGCAATCCTCCTGCCTCAGCCTCCCATAATGCTAAGTTTACAGGTGTGAGCCACTGTGCCTGGCCAAGTTATCTTTTTGATAGGTAGAGAGCAGCCAGTGAGGACCCCTAGGCTTGTGGATGTTAAGAGGGTGCTGGCATTTGATGCCATCTTCTACCTGCCAGAGGCCAGAAAGCCCACCTTTGTGCCAGGCCCACCTACTGGAAGGAGTCGGGTCTTTGGGTTTCCCGGTGAAATGGTGCCTCCCACGGGGGGTGGGGGAGAACTTGATACTGTATTCTACTCTGCTTTAAAGAGTAAGTCTGGGGGTAGGGGTGGCAGGAGAACATTCCCACCTTCCTTATTATCCCATGGCAGAAGTCAGCAATTACTTAGGGATAAAAGATGAACTACTTAAGGGCAGGATTTGGCAAGTGATTGACTTCCATTTAGCACCACGATCTTGAGATTATTTTTAACTTTATAAATTTAGCGGTGTCGGGGCCCACGACAGAGAATCAGGTTAATGAGGTAAAGGCTTTTCGGGTATTTGCTGTAAAGGCCACATTGCCAATTTCCTCAACTTAAGAAACTGTCAGGAGATTTCTTTTTCCACTGCAGGTTTTAAAGTGGAGATGCTTAAATGGAAAATGGGTACCGCACAGAACAAAGCTACTTTGAAACAGCGTAAAACGAAACCTTTCGCGAGGACGTGCGGGCAGCCGCTGCCGAGAGTGGCAATTTACGGAAGAGGTAGTGGGGCGAGCCTCTTAGCAGGACAGAAAGCAAAAGACAGCGTACCTGATGTCCCTTAGTTGGCGTGAACTGCTTCTCGAGCCTAAAAAGTACTCTATTGATCTCTTCCATTCATTTACGAATCTAGGGGACTGACAGGACAGGGAAAGATGTTCCTAGACCAGTAAGTTGTATTAGCCGGTCGGGCTCCGTGAGGCCTTGGTCTCAGCTCACTGTAGTAGTCCCCTGTCATGGGCACAGCACACCACGGTTCCTTCTCTGCACTTTCTTACTGCCTTAGGTAGTTGTGATCGCCCGCCGTAGTTCGCTTTTGTAGCGGTTTGGCAAGGTCAGGAGACCTCAGCCTCCCTGTTGTGGTGGGAAGCGCTTAATCTCCATGTGCTTGGAAGGCCCAGCCATCCCGAGCGGAGGCGGCCTGTCCCATCGCAAGGAGAGTAACTTACCGGAGTAATTATTCTACTCTTCTTTTTACATACAGATATGTTTATTTAAATATTTTAAATTGGATTTTCTTTCACAGATACTGATTATTCTTTCCAATTCTTAAATAAATAAACTGTACTTGATTTCACTATGAACAAGTGTGATTGTCTGGGATGTAGGAACTCTAAGGTCATGTCGCCTCTGGATAAGAAGCATCCCGAGCCTACAGCATCAAACCAGGTGCGTTTTGCCACCTCAGTTCCCTTCTGAATCCCTACTGTCATCAGTTTGAAATGACAAGTTCCTTTTGCCCTTTAGGCTACCACGGACGTCCGTAGTGCTTGGGAGTGTGAGCTTCAGTGCTCTTTAGCGGCAGGGGCACTAATGTGATGTGATTCACGTATTTATGAGTTGAGGTGCCGGCCTGCCCGGCACATAGAGGCCATGTACTGTTCAAACCACTGCAGCAAGCTGGGCATTTGCTTAAAGTGTGACTATCGGCATCAATTTGCCACCAGAACCTTTTAAATTTTAGGTCACGCAGGTTAATTTTTTAAAAGCATTTATTAAGCTCCTCTCAATAAAAGGGCACTGTGTAGAAATGGAAAACTATGGGGAAAAAATGATTAGAAAAAAGGTTGCTTCTTCATCGTGCTTTACTGTCGATAGAAGGTCAACACGGGAGGGTTACAGTACTTTGGGCAAGGAGTGAGGCTGTAAGATGATGTCGGCCACGCGGGCTGGCCAGGTGCTTCCCCCGGCTTCACGGGCTCTGCCCCGCCACAAAGGGAGAGAAGCTGGAGCGAAGGTTCTTTGCCCTTTCGTGAGTTGCCGCTCATATTACCGGCTGGAGCTTGCCAGTGGCACCAGGTTAACAGCGGGGCTGTGATTCAGAAGGAACTGGATTCCTTCGTGGCAGGGCAGGTGCACGGTGGTGGCGGAGTCTTGTTACCTGAAACAGACCAGTACCCCTCTACAGGACCACACCCTACCCTAGACAGGGCCCAGCACGTGGGCCCTCGGTACATAGACGCTGCACAGGTGAGGGATTTTAGGCTGGACGCTCACTTGAACGTTTTCCACGCCGACTGGAAGTTGTCCCAAGTCACCGTGATTAGGACGGAGACTTCATACCATGTGAACGCAGGGAAAAGGGAGACTTAGCCCAAGCCGAAGAATCTGAAAGTGTGACCTGTCAGAGAGTTTCTGAGTTTTACTAGTGATAGATAAGTAATCACCCTTCAAAGACCCATACCGGGAACAACCTTGTCTTAAATGTCCCAGCCTTGACGTACGCGCTGTAAAAGCCCAACCACTTGGGACCGGTTCCGTTTGCTAAGTTGGGTGTTTTCTTAGTGTGGGGATGTCACCCCCATTTTTCTGCGTGGGTCTGTGACGGTCCTTATTTTTCAGTGGCAGCTCTTCTGAAAGGCTGTTCAGGGTCCAGCTGTTTCCTTTAGTCTCTGACGTCTCCTCTCTCTTTTCTGGGCCACTTCCTGGATCACTCCTACAGGGCAGCGGGACAGGAGCTCATCCCCTCGGCTTCCCGGTTTCACTGTCTCCTGCACTAAAATCCACTCGGGCCAGGGCTTTCGGAATGGACAACCTGGATGCACCCGTGGGTGACACGTATTCAGAATCAGAAACGCATCTGTCTCAGAAAGGATTCTTATCTCGCTGCTGAGTGAGAGCCGGCCCCAGGAGTTGGTTTTGAGTTGCCCAAACACCTGTGAGTTAAGGCTATTTCACGGCTCACGGTGGCCGTGCACTCTGAATTGTGTTTCCCCTGAAGCATCTGAGCTAAATAAACAGCCACCGTGCAGGGGACTGTGGGACTGTCTCTGCACCGTTACTAGCCTCACTGTGACTCCGGCGGTTCAGCAACCTCCATACTCCAGGCTCTTCCATCTCTGCCGCTGCAATCCCACCCCTGTCCCGGTACTAACACGTTTTACTGTGAGCAAAACACAAAAGAGCAACCTGTGACAGTGACACGTCTGTTCCTGCACAGTGCTGTTCCTCTGGCGAGTGTTCCGGCAAACACTGTGCTGTGCTGAACAGTGACGCTGTCACACCAAGAATCACCCTCAGTCACTCTTCCCCACTTCAGTGAATTGAGGCGCTCGAGGGAAGTGCTCGCAGCTCCGTGGGGAAAGTGAACCCAGGCAGCAACCTGGTGAAATGTCGGTCCTATCTACCAGAGTCACACCTGTTACCTACAGAGTCACTTGTTTAAGTCCCTGGTCCAGGCAGAGAGCCTCTGTGACCTCTTATTTTATAATCTGAGGCCCAGCCGAGGCTACAGAGCTGGTCCGTGGCAAGCTGGGACCAAAGGGGAAATGAGGCCCAGAGCTTCCTTTGTCTTTCTATTGGTCGCTGAAATCAAATCCCTTGCCCACTCTCAGGCTGGAAAGACTCACTTTACCTGGCCGGGGCCTCCCCATTCCTGCCGTCGTCATACATGTTTTGTAGATTCTCTGACTGTTCATCCACGGGTGCCTGAAACCTGGGCAAGAGAAGGCAGGTACTGGGGCTCTCAACAGCAGCAGAGGCAGCCTGCCACGTGGCCAAGGGCTGCCCGGCAGTTGGTTCTTTTGGTCCTCAAACATTTACTGAGGGCCGGGGATTGGCCGGGGCCGGGGCTGCGTGGAGGACAGGAGAGGCCAGGCCCTGCAGGGAGACGCACGAGGGAGGGAAGGGCGCACAGTGGGGCAGGTGGTGCAGCAGCAGTCGGGTGGGACCTGCTTTAGTCGGGGTGGCTGGGGAGGCCTCTCAGCTGACATTCAAGCTGAGGCCTGAGTGTGAGGATCATGAGACAGTCTGAAGGAAGAACATTCCAGGCAGAGGCCCAGAAGGTGGGAGCCGGTCTAGCTGCTTTGAGGGGAACTGAAAGGCCATTGTGACCAGGGTGCTGTGAGGGGCCGACGTGGTCAGAGGTGAGCAGGGAGGGTCCCCAAGAGCTGTCAGGCCCTGCTGTGATGGGCATCCTGGGCTTCTAAAAAACCCCTGGCTGTGTGACAGCTGGGGGCCAGGGAGGGCTGGCCATGGTGGTTTGGCCGGGGGGTAGTAACAGACACCAAAACAGGTGCACTGGGACAAAGGAGTAGCGTCAACAGGATTTGGGGTGGGTGGCAGTGGGACAGGGCTATGGAAGGAATCCAGGCTGTCTCCCAGGCCTTGCACTCAAGCACCGAGTGAATGCGATGCCATTTGCTGAGCTGAGGAGATGGGAGTAGGGCATTGGGGGAGGACACCGAGAGCTCTGCTGGCCACTGCGGAACTCGAGGCACCTGTGAGACACCCGGGTGGAGATGCCCAGGCTGAGGCAGAGGCAGAGGAGTCTGGAGCCCAGGAGAGCACTGTGCTGCAGAGGGGTTTGGGGGCGCCTGTATCACAGCGGGGTTTTAAAGCCAGGAGGCTGGATGAAGTCACTTAGGGAGAGATGCTCGTGAGTGCTGCCCAGAGACCAAGGGAGGTGGCTCGGATCTAGCCAGAAGGTTGCTGTGACTGGAGCAAGAGCAGGCTCATGGGGTCGGAGGCTGGGGCGAAGCAGGTTGAAGCTCCCCCTGGGAAGCGGTGCTGTGAGGAACGGTAGAGCCACCCCCACCCTGCCCTGAGCCTCAGGAGCTGAGCTCCAACCAGCTCATTCCCGCAGATGTCATTTTCTGGCAGAGACAGTGGCTCTGCCCCACACACTTCAAGCCAGCTTTTCACTGAAGCAGAGCACACGGATGGGAGAGTGCAGACGATAAGAGTACGCTTGACACACGTCCACAGCGTGGACAAGCCTGTGTGGTCTGGCCAGCGCCCGGAATGCCACGCCCACCCCAGAGGCCCCCCAAGATAATCACCATCCTGATGCTAACAGTTACTTCTGCCTGGCGTTGGAGGTTTTATAAATGGAACCATACAGTATCTGGAGCAAACGACTTTGTCCACTTAGCAGCCTATGGAGGAGGAAATATGGCAACTAGTCCAGGGTAGACAGGGATTTGATTACAGGTGTGCAAAGAGTATGGTGAGTTTAACCTCTCAGCGTGACATGTTACAATAGTCACTTAAAGATGACTTGGCAGTTCTGGGATAATGTCACTGCACACACGCACTCTAATTGTCTGTCTGAAACTAGTAAAGGGACCAAAACGAACAAGGAGATTAAGACCTCTCCAGGTTAAGAACAGAAAAGGATGACACTGAAATTTTGGAGGCTGAAGAGCACATGAACAAGTGGTGACCAATTTGGCAGACCTGAGAAACCCGGGTAGGGAACTGACAGTGGGACAAGCTGGGGACAGACCCGGTTCACACCACAGAGTCCTCAGGAGGCTCAGGAACTGGCAGCCCCACTGCCTTTGCAAAAGGGAGGGTGGGCCGGGCACGGTGGCTCACGCCTGTAATCCTAGCACTCTGGGAGGCCAAGGTGGCAGGATTGTATGAGCTCAGGAGTTCCAGACCAGCCTGAGCAAGAGCAAGACCCCCGTCTCTACTAAAAATAGAAAAAATTAGCCAGGTGTGGTGGTGGTGCCTGTAGTCCCAGCTACTCTGGAGCCTGAGGCATGAGGATCACTTGAGCCCAGGAGTTTGAAGTTGCTGTGAGCTAGGATGACGCCACGGCATTCTAGTTCAGGTGACAGAGTGAGACTCTGTCTCAAAAAAAAAAAAAAGAAAGAAAGAAAGAGAGAAAGAAATATGCCAAACTGAAGGCCATGAATTTCCAGATTGAAAGGGCCCACCAGTACCCATTAGGCCCACCCTAATGGATGGAAGTAGACCCTCACCAATGTGAAATTTCAGAACACTGGGAGCAAAGAGAAGATTCTACAAGCTTCCAGAGAGAATTAGTAGGTCACAGTACACACAGTACAATGACTAGGAATTGGAATGCCTTCAGGCTTCTCAACAACCACCTTGGAAGCTAGAAGACAATAGAGTGATGTCTTTAAAGGAAAATCTTTCCCAATCTAGAATTTCGAATCTAGAATTTGATACCCAGTACAACTATCAGTCAAGTGTGAATGAAGATAGAATGGAGACATTGTCGGACCTGAGCTGTCCAAAACATGTACCCCTGTGCAATCTAAAGAAGCCCCTGGGGATGGGATCCCCCAAAACATGAAAGAGGAACAGCAGACTACAGAAGACCGGATGGGGCAAGTAGAATCCTCAGGAGGGTGGTGGGAGGAGGGAAAGCCCAGGCTACAGCTGTGCAGCGGAACTACAGGGCAACCAGCCCACCCTGGGCTGAGTGACTCAGAGACGGCACATTGAAGATCTGCCACCAAGATGCCTCTGCCGCTGTAACACCTCTGATGCCTGAGTACAGTGATGAGAGAGCCTAAGCCAGACTTGGCTTGTCTTAACCATTGTTGGTGAAATTCCTGTGCTCTTCCCTGTGTCCTGCTGCTTGGATCAGCTGAAGTCCCTCATGACATCCCCAAAAATACCTTTTGCCTTGACTGATTCCTGAGGGCTGGAGGTATCAATTGTTGTGTCTAGAAGCAGAAACTCAGAGCAGCCCACTCAACTGGGACCATGTTTTTGCAGATGTCCGGCACCTGGTCTACCCCAATGCCCCAACTAAACCCTCATGACCTTGCCCGCTGACTTCCCTGAACGGGGGCCTGAACGTGTGGCACCTTTCCTATGCACATTCCGACCGGTGTCAGAAGCCCTGGGAACACCCCCTGGCCTCACCTGGGCTCCAGCCGCTCCTTCACCTTGGCAATGGAGCGGACGTAGGGCGTGATCTGCTTGGTGATGGTGATCAGGTAGGCATTCTCCTGCTGCAGCTGCAGGAGGTCATGAAGCTGGGCTGTGGGGGCCAAGGCCAGAGCGTTGGGGCTTGTTGGTTTCAGATTCTCTGTCAAGCCTGGTGCCATCTAAATATCCCAACTGTTTCAATGACTACCTCTAACTAAAGAGCGAGGCCCTGGCTGAGGTCATTCTACTCACTGAATCCTGACCTCGGATGCATCATTTGGGGCCAGTGAGCGGCTGGGAGGCAGGTCAAGTGCTAAGGGGGGGGCTGTGGGGACAGTATCTGGTTAGTGGCTAACTCTGACTTGCTCCCTCGCTAGCACATGGGTTAGCTTGGGACAGGGAGTTCGCTCAGCAGCCAGCTGCCTGGGACCTTCATAAATCTCCTGTTGGTCAGCGACGCGCTGATAGGATTCCTCCCAAATCTGAAAGATGGAAGTTGGGTGTTGGCAGTGAGGTGGAATTCCACTGGCGGCCTTTCTGTCTCTAGCTACTCAGAGCCCCACAGCACCCCCAGCCAGGCCCACGTGGTTCCAGAACCTGCCACATGAGGGTCTCATGGGGCGGCAAGCCAGGTCCTCTTTCTCCCCCTTCCTGTCTGGGGATAGCCCGTGTGTCTGCTGACGGTGGGGCTGCAGTTAGGTTCCTGGGGAGGGCTACCTCCTGGAAGACGGCTCTCATGCCCTCGGTGGAGGCGTGCTCCGAGGCAATGCGCGCATCCAGCTGCAGGGCCTTGTGCAGGATGTCGCCCATGATCTCGGCCTTGATGAGCGAGTGGTGCTTGGTGAGGTCCCGGTGCAGCTCCTGCACCTGGTCCTTCAGGTACTGTATCTCCACCTGCAGGCGCTGTGTGGGGGCATGGGGCTGTCAGGGCTTTTTCACTGCCGCGGCCTGAGGGAGGGATGGCTTCTGGGTCATCAGTGCACCGTGGTGAGGAATGGGTGGGGGCCCTTCCCACCGCAGGTCCCCAGCCCCTCACCCGGTAGGAGTCCTCATAGCGGCGGCAGTGCTCTGTGAAGGGCGTCTTCTCTCCCTCAGCCAGCGGCACCTGGGTGCTGATGGACCGGTGCAGCGTGGGCTTTTGGACGGGCGACACCAACATCTTTCCCGCCGGGGAGGGGCAGCGGGGCCCCATCACCACCTTGGGGCCTGAGCCCCCTGCCAGCCTGGGGAGATAGCCAGTGCGATGCAGTCTGCCCTCCCCGGCCTCCCGGGGCGCCCCCTTGTGGCCTGCTCGCATGGCGCTCTCAGCCGCCTGAGCACAGCAGAGCGCTGGGAGCTATGAAAAGCAGGGTGCAAGGTGCACCCAGTGACATCCACATCTATTTCTGAAAGCTCCCCAGAGTGGTTCCAGGGTGCAGCCGAGGGCAAGCCCATGGGGATACGGCCAGGGCTGGTCCGGAGTAAATGGTGAGTGCCTGACAGCGGAAGTGTGGGCTGACACCCAGTCGCTCTTGCTTTCTGAGGCCCTTGGACACACACATGCCAGTTTCAGCCTTTCTCCTAACTCGCCCAGCGTCTCCAGCCCTCTGTTGGGCCCAGGAATCAGGCCCCGACGTTCAGGCTACCCTGGCAGCGCCCAGCCCAGCCCAGCCCTTGGCCCCCTGCCCCCGGGAGGCTGCAGCGGTCGTTGGGGGCAGTCCCGAGTCCTCCCCTTCTCCCCTTGCCGAGCTCCGCGTCAGCTCTGCCAAGGGCTCCGGGTCGGGGTGTCCCTGGGGGTGCTGCCGGCTCGGCAGACTCGCCCTCCGGCCTGGCGTGGGCGCCCAGGCACCGCGGGAGGGCTTGGCCAGCCGGGACGGAGGCGGGGAGAGCAGCGCGCGTCCTTTCCGGGATGGTCCGGCCCCTCGGCGCCTCCTCCCCCCAGTGCCGGGACCTCGTGCCCGCCCGCTCCCTCGGCCGCTGCTCACGAGTTGGCGCCACCCGCGGCGGCCGCCGCCCGGCGCGGCCCCAGCAGCAGCAGCGGCTCCAGGCAGCGCGCGAACTCGGCGCGGTGGTCGCTGGCGATCTGGGCGGCGGGACGGAGTCGTGAGGCCTCCATAGCTCCGAGGGGCCCCCGACCCGGCCCACCCCGCCGCCCGCGCACCTTGCTGCTCTGCGCAGGCCTTAGCCGGTGCGGCCGCGTGACGATGCCCTGCAGCCTCCCCAGCAACTCCTGCGGCGGGACGGCCTCCAGCGGTGCGGGGTGACAGCCGGCGGGGAAAGGGGAGAGGTGGAGGGTGGAGGCCCAGAGCAAGTCTGTCTTGGGCATTTTACCTGGTGTCCCTTAGCGGCTCCAACCCTCCCTTGGGACTTCCCTGACCAAGCCTCCCCACCGCATCCCCAAATCCACAGGAGAGGTGGCCCGCTCCCCTCTAGGCTTCACTGTCCTTTCAAAAGGGACTCGCCAGTCCCTTAACGGGTTCGTAGATGATAGAGTGGAAGAGGGGAGGTGAGTCCAGAGACCCCTGGTCCAGCCCCCGGGTGACAGGCTGAGGCTGTAGCCCAGGTATGCAGGGCAGGCTGGGGAGACTCACATAGCCCAGGTCCAGGAACTCGGCCTTGCTGGCCAAGCTGAGGAAGGAAGAGCAGATGACCAGGTGAACCTGTGGGAGGGGACACTGCTCAGTGCCCGGCTGGGGAGGCGGGACCCAGCCCCACACCCCCAGCTCCCCTGACCTGCAGCGTGGGCAGCAAGGTGGCCAAGTGGGAGAGCTGCTCCTTGAAGGCCTTGTCCTTCTCCTCGTACTGGCTGCGGGTGGGGCAGGCTTCTGGTCTCCGGGGCTGCCCACCCCACCCGGGGGCCTCAGATCCCCGCCAGCTTTGTATGTCCTGCCCTGTGCTGCCCCTTCCCTGTGTCCTGAGCCACCCCACCCTCCTCAGCAAGGTGGACCCCTGGATTTCTTGCTTCCCAGGGTGGAGCAGGGCCTGAGTGTGTGGGGCCAAGCGCAAGGGGAGGGAGGCTGCCCCGCTCACCTCTGCACAGCCTGCAGCAGCAGCGCTTTCCTCTCTGCCAGCTTGTCCTGGGAGAGACAGCCCCTACTGACCACTGCATGCCCAGCCACCTCCCCGAGCCACACTTCCCTGGAGCACCAGCCCTGCTATGAGGCCAGAGGCCTGCCTCCCTGCATCCACTTTGGTGCCTGGGTACCCTCACCTTAAATGTCACCTCCTGAGTGAAGTAGTCCCCGACCGCCCCCACCACCAACGCCAGCCTAGGGCAGGCTTTGGCTTCCCTTCTGGAACCCTCCTGGCAACTGAGATTAAGTAAGTCCTGGAACGCTGTTCAACGCCTGCTGCCCTGCCACACTGGAAACTCCAGGAGGGCACGCCCACCCCGCCCCGCACCTGCATGCTGCTGAACAGGGCGTGGATGGCAGCCTCCTCTTCGGCTGCGCTGCGCCGCACCTCGTCCACCATAGCCTGCAGCAGCGCCATGGCCTCCTGCGCGGCCGTCTGCAGGGCCTTCACGGCCTGGGGACAGGGCGGGCTCAGGCTCGCATGCGCTGCCGCGCGTCCCCACACTCCCGCCCGGGTTCGCCGGACCCCGGCTCACCAGCACCGCCTGTTCCAGCCGCTCGCAGCCCTGCACATAAGCCGACTCCAGGTCCACGCAGTGGGCCCGGCCCTCCCTGCGGGAGCCGAGGGTAAGGCCGGCTCTGGCGCCCTCCAGCCCCCTCCCGCTTGCCCTACCCACCCCTGCATGTCCCGGAAGCAGCCGATGCACAGCAGCGACTTCTTGTCCGTGGAGAACATGAGGTAGGGCTGGGCGTGCAGCGCTGCGGGGCCGGGCGGCAGTGAGGGCTTCGGGCAGTGTCCGCCCAGGTCCTCACTCCGCGCCGGGATCCCCAGCCCCGCATGCCTCACTCACTGCACTTCTGGAGCACGTCGCGGCTGCGTTGGCCCAGGGCCACGATGTCGTGGCGAGCGAACATGCGCGCCCGGTGCGTCTCCTCTCGGCAGCGCGCGCACAGGGGCTGCCCACAGGTGTTGCAGAAGTACATGGTCTCCAGGTCCTGCCGGGCAGAGCGCGGGCTCAGGCCGCCCGCCGGTGGGAGCGGGGCTACAGCCAGCACGGAACTGTAGCTGTGGAGCTGTAGCTGTGGAGCGTCATTGTGCGTGTCTGTCCCAGCCTGGGGCAGGCAGGCTGCTAAACTGCAGCCCTCTCCTCTAATGCGGACATGCAGTGCTCTAATATACCCAGTTCACAGATGTGGACACTGAGGCTCAGAAACTAGATAAGTAGGTCCAGTAAGGGGCAGCTACCCAGAAGGGGCTTTGAGGGGCAGTTCCATGGGTGGGTGGGGGGAGAGGACAGAAACTGCATTTGCCAAGCATTTTACCTACAAGGGGGTTCCCTTGCCCAGGCCAGATCCAGGGCCTAGAGTCCAGGGCTTGGGTTGCAGCCCTGGCATTGACCCAAGCAATGGTTGATAGAATAAACCCCAACTCCTCACCTTGGCATTCAAGGCCATTTCCTCACTTCCTGCGGATCATCACTGTACTTCTGGGTCACACATTTCTCAACACTTGCCAGCAACTCCCTGGCCCCCAGGTTTACTCCTGCAGATCCAGCCTCCACAGGCCAGAGCCCCACATGAAGTGACGAAGTGACGGGACAGCGTGCTGTCCTCACTTCCCCTTGGGCTAGAGCTGCTCACATGCCACTGAGGTAGCAGAGGGTCCTGAAGGGTCGGCCGAGGCCTGTGGGCTGGACTGCCCTTCCTGTGCCAGTTCACAACTCCACCCTGGGTTGGGGGCCAGTAAGCTCTCCCCAAATCCAATGGCCTTAACCTTTGCCACGATCTGGGTATTGGCTCAAGTCACTTATTCTGGACCTCGGTCTCGCCAACTGTACGAGGGGCCCACATTCAGGGCGCAAGGTGCCTTAGAGAGGTGCTGGAGAATCGACTTATTGGTCATCCTCTGAGGTTGTGTTGAGTGCACGCTGCAAGCGTCAGGTCTGTGCAGCCTAGCACCCACTGCCCCCCACCCTGCCCCCGCTGCCCTGCCTGCTTGCTGCACTCCAGGTCACAGTTGGCGCAGCACACCACCTCCACGCCATCCCCCGAGCTGTCCACCAGGAACTGCAGCAGCCGGTCCACTGGCGGGAGCCCACTGGGACCCTTCACCACCGTCTGGTGTCTGCGGAGAGGCAGTAACCAAGATCCAGACACCCCTTCCCCAAGGTCCCCTACCCCCACCCCTCACATTCCAGGGCGGAGCTAAAAATAGCTGTGTCGGGAGGTGGGTGCACTTCAGCCCTGGGGTCTGCTATAAATATCACAGCCAGTGCTTACCCTGACTCGGTCCCTACCCTAGCCCAATCCTATGCAGTCCTGCAAGATGCCCTGGGTGTCGAAAGCAGAAGCTTCCCCCCTCAGCACCCTATCACTGCATTGGGCAAATTTAGGGTCACCCCTGGTACCTTGATTCCACATAACCGTGGTTATGTTGACTTAAGATTTCTAGGACCCATAAAGTGTCCTGACCCTAGCTTGAGCCCCACCATCGCCTTCTAACTTTTTGAGGAAGGCCTTGGGCCAGTAACTGTTCTCTCCAGCCTCAGTTAACCTGATCTGTAAAATGGACCAGAACCTGCAAGTTCCGGCAAGGAGAGCTATGGATTGGGTGCAGCCTCTCCCAGCCATTCTGTCTGGAGTCTGAACCCTCCCCTCCCCCCACTGGGGCCCCTCTCCTGGCAGAGCTAACCTTGGCCTCCAGGGCCTGGTGTGTTGGGACTTTGGGGCACTCACTGGCATAGCGGGCAGGTGAGGCGGCCATCTGTGGCGCGGCCACGCAGGCAGTCGGTGCAGAAGTCGTGGAAGCAGTCCAGCAGGCACGGGCGCTCATACTGCGTGTGGCACAGTGGGCACACCAGCGGGTGGCCACTTGCAGCATCCAGGGAGCTCGGGCCCTCCAGGGGCGTGAAGATAGCTCCTGACATCTGCAGGGACAGCGCAGGATGGTGGCTGAGATGCACTAGCCTCCATGGCCCCTCTGCCTAGGCGCCAGCACCCTCCTACCTATCCGGCCTGGACCGAGGAGGCGTCCAGCGGCTGTGGAGCCAGGGGCCGCTAGCGACCGCGGCTGGGGCGGGGAGGCCTGGCGAGCGGCGGGGGTCTCTGTACCTGCCCGCTGGGCCGCCTGCTGTGAGCTGGCCGTCTTCCGAGCCTTTCAAGCGCTCCCAGTGCGGCTTTGAGCACCCGCGCTGTCGCGCTGCCAAACCCAAGGAGTCACCAACCCTGGAAGGTCAGGCCTCCGACCGCGCAAAGCTTCTCAGCCGGCGCCCAGCCTCTCCTCACTCCCACCCCTGGAATTCCCCGCCCGGTGTCCTCTGGGTGACCCGCAGGCGACGCCCCTTCCGCGCTGGGCCTCTGCATTGCGGGGGGCGCGGTGCTCGCGCCCACCTTCCCCAGGGTGGCTGCTACCTTGAGGCACAACGCGGGCCTGAACCGAACTCGGCGCGGCGAGCTGGAGTGGACGGTGCCTGGCGAGGGTCCACGGCTGGGACTCGACCCCACTTGGGATGACAGAGCCCCGAGCCACAGGCCGCACAGAGCGGGCCCGAGGACCTTGGCTGCAGGGTGTTCAGGGGTGCAGGGGCCACGGCTCCTCCGCTCTCTTGCACCCAACTTGAGTCTCGACAGTGCGGGTCCCCGCAACCCCTTTCCTCGACGGCCAATCGGGGGCGCCAGAGAGTAGCGGCGCCCCTCCACCGACACGCCGGCGCTGGGGAGCGGGAGTGAGAGGCGTTGGAATCCCAGGCCTGTATCTTGGGCTCGCAACCAAGTGACTGGCCTCTCAGAGCCTCTGGGGGAAAATAGGGCCGGGCTCCTGATAAAGCCGCAAGACCGTAATGGAATAAGGCGCGCGAAATGCACATACTGGACTTCCAAATAATTAAAGCCCCAACCCCACTGTCAGCCCAGATCCCCAAAGTGGGTGGGTGTGGGTGGGCGTTTGGAGGGGAGGTTTGGAGCCTTTCCAGCAGGGCCCCTTCTGCTGCTCCTGGCCTGGCAAATGCCTGTTTATCCCAGTGCTATTTTCTCCCTGGTGCCCTCCCTGCCTAGGTCCAAGTGATTAGTTATCAGCTTTCTGCACCTGTTATCTTGAGCGCCCTTTTTCTGCCCTTCTTGCAATCCCAGAGGCAAGCCCCAAGCCTGACCCACAGAAGATGCCTAGTAGCTGCGTGTGGTGGCTCACCTGTAGTCTCAGCTACTCTGGTGGCTGAGGTGGGAGCATCGCCTCAAGCCAGGAGTTTGAGACCAGCCTGGGCAATATAGCCAGACCCTGCATTTAAAATAAATAAATAAATAAATAATAATGAAGATGTTCAATTCAGGCTTACTGATTAGTTAGAAAAATCTAGGAGATAATATTTGGACTGTTTTTTTTTTTTTGAGATAAGTTCTCATTCTGTCTCATTGGCTGGAGTGCAGTGCCGTCATCATAGCTCACTGAATCACAAACTCCTGGGCTCAAGCAATCCTCCTGCCTCAGCCTCCCTAGTAGCTGGGACTATAGGTGTGTGCCACCATCCCTGGCTAATTTTTTAAATTTTTTATAGAGTGGGAGTCTCACTGTTGCCCTTGCTTGAACTGGGTTTTGAAGGATGAATAGGAGTTTTTCAGGAGAAGGAAGTGAATTCTAAGGGCCTGCCCTAGCCCTGGTTCTATTTGTGTTCCAAGTCATAAAAACAATAGTAAGGATGGCTAATGTTTATGAGCCAAGATACTATTTCAAGCCCTTTTTCTTATATTAACTCATTTAATCCTGACAACAACCTCAGAAGGTAGAAAATGTTATCCCTAATAAGTGGTGGGGCTGGTATACAAAACCAGGTGGGTGCTTTGTAAATGAATGGTGCATTAATTTCCCAGTAGGAGGTGTTCTTGATACTTGGGCTTCTTTAATTCATTGATTCATGTGTTCATCTGTTCGACTAGTATTTATCGAGCATTACCATGCGCCAGATGTTGTACTAGGCATTGAGACATACAAGGGAACACACCAGCCAAGGTTAACCAAATACACAAATAAACAAATACAATAACGACAGACTGTGTGAAATGCTTAGAAGAAAATAGTAAGGATGATGTGATGGAGGACAGCTGGGAGGGACTGGAGCTAAGGACCACATTAGGTACCCATGGGCAAAGAGGGGCACTGAGATTGAGACCCCCGGAGGATGAAAAGAAATCAGGAAAAGGCCGGGCGCGGTGGCTCACGCCTGTAATCCTAGCTCTCTGGGAGGCCGAGGCGGGCGGATTGTTCGAGCTCAGGAGTTCGAAACCAGCCTGAGCAAGAGCGAGACCCCGTCTCTACTAAAATTAGAAAGAAATTAATTGGACAACTAAAAATATATACAAAAAATTAGCCGGGCATGGTGGCGCATGCCTGTAGTCCCAGCTATTCGGGAGGCTGAGGCAGGAGGATCACTTGAGCCCAGGAGTCTGAGGTTGCTGTGAGCTAGGATGACGCCACAGCACTCAATCTAACCCGGGCAACACAGTGAGACTCTGTCTCAAAAAAAAAAAAAAAAAAAAAAAAAAAACAGGAAAAGCCAGGAAAAGTTCCAAGCAGGAGGAATCGCATGTGAAAAGCCCCCAAAGTGGGAATAAGTTCAGAGAAAACAGAGGAAGACCAATGTGGATGGAGATGAAGGAACTCAGGGTGGGGCGGGGGTGGGAGTGGAGCTGAGGATGGCTGGTGGGGGTCACCCTGGACAGGTGAGAGGCAGGGCAAAGGTGTGGGAGCGGAGGTGGGGGTGAAGGTGGTGCACTGGACACTCTAGACTAGCCATATCAAGGAGGCCACTGGCTGCGCGAGTCGGGAGTGCAGGGAGGGGGCGGGGCTGCACACACGCACCTGGGACTCATATTTAAAGACAAGAGCCTGGGTCCTGTCTAAAGATCAAGTGCAGATAAAGATGAGAGGAGCTTTGTGCCCTGCAGCACTTCAAGTCCAGGGACGAGGACTGGAGCAAGGAGATGAAGGAGCTGCCAGTGAGGTGGGGTGAGAAGCAGGAGAGCCCAGGGCCCTGCGGCCCAGGTAGGCAAGGCCAGCGGAGGAGGGAATGACCAGTGGTGTCAGATGCCATTGAGAGAGGCAGGAAGAGGAGGACGGAGAACTGACCTGGCGCTTAGCAGGGGCCATCACTACTGATCTTGGTGAGGGCTGTCCCGGCAGCTCGGGGACAAAAGCCTGAGCAGAGCGCATTCAACAGAAAACGGGAGAAGAGAAGCTGGGGACAGTCCTCAAAGGTAACTCTCCCAAGAAGTTTTGTGTAAAGAGATGGAAGGAAAAGGGGTGCTCGCTGAAGGGGAACATTGAGGGTCCAGGGAAGTGCTTTTTCTGCTTTAAGATGGGAGATGTTAAGGAATGGTGAGATGCTGAAGGGAATGATCCAGAAGAAAGGATTAAATTGATGATTTCAAGGGACAGGTGAGGGCTGTTGCGGTGATGTCCTCACGTAGGCAGGAGTGTGTGAGATCACTGCCCAAGCATAGGGGGTGGCCTCACGTGGAAGCAAGGACGGTTCTTCCATAATGAGAGGAGAAAGCAGAGTCTGGGGGCGCAGAAGTGCTTGGTGGTTAGATGCAGAGGCAGGAGGGTCCGAGAATCCCCTTGGGATTGCTTCTACGTTGGCAGCGAAAGAGCAATGGAAGTCAGCAGCTGGGAGGGAGGTTTGGCTTTCTGACCAGAGGTGTGAAATCGTCACTCAGGAGAGGGATTTAGGGTTGTGGGCAGCCCTGAGAGCTCACCTAGGGTCAGGAGTGTTTTGGCAAGGGTCAATCGGGAGACACCCACCACATTGCGTAGTTTTTAACTCAGAGAATTTAATATAAAGGATTGTTAACTAGGGGTAAGGACTTGTTAACTAGGTAACTGAAAGGGTAAAATAAGAACAGTAGCATCTGTAGGAAGCAGCTGCCACTCACTCCTAGGGGGGTGTTATTCATATTAATAAACTGTAGAAGCTCGAGGGAGGGGCACAAGGAGGAGCTGAAACTCAGGCATCTAAGGAGGGGGTGCTGCTCGGCTGGGCTGGTTTCTCTGAGGAGAAGAAAATGAGGCTGATTCTGCAAGTGTTGGAATAACTGCAAACTGGATACCACTGCTGTTTCTGGAATGTTCCAACTGCTACTGTCAGGCTGAAGAAGCAAGAGTGGGTGACACCAACAGAACAGGAACAAGCAGGAAGGAAAACCCTCTACTGGTAGAACCTAATCGGGATCAGCTCGCAAAGCAGAAATGTTTGCAGAGGTCCAGCCTCAGCATTGCAAAGCCAAGAATAGCAGGTGGCTTTGGAGCGTGGTCAACGGGCACCGGAGGCCTAAGATTAAACCTAGACCAGTCAGCGCAGTGCGCATGTCCTCCAGTGATTATAAGCCAGGGTTGGACTTTTGCTAGGTGAGTACGTTGAAGCCAGGTAAAGGGAGTGGCGTGTATGCAACTGAGTGATTACAATTCAAGATCTTGGAATATAATCCTGTAAGGAACGAGGGGTACGGGTGGGTGCAAAGTAGCCCAGTCTAGGGACGGTAGGCCTAGTGTTGGAGACCCTTGCTTCTCCACGTGTGGTTCATAGACCAGCAGCATCAGCATCATTAGAAGTGTTAACTAGAAAAAATTAATGAGGCTTAACTTTGGGAAAAGGAGAGCTTTATTTTTCATACAGGGTAGCACCCTGCTGGGCGGCCGTTCCAACAGGTTGGGAGGATGAGACCTGGCCAGAAGCCAGGCACACGTGCTTCAAAGTGACAAAAGGCAAGAGGATTTTATACCCAGCGGGGTGGTCAAATATACATATTTAACGAGCTATATAGGGGAAGGAGTCATGAATATTTATGAAAAGAGAAATCACACGCATGTGTAATTGTGCTTTATCTCTCCCAACCCGTCCTGGCTGGGAGCTCAGTATTAGGTGTTTCTGGGGTCCCTGTGTGGGACACACAGGCAGAGGCTTTTTGGAACTGGGAAACTGGAAGACGCGCTGAAAGCCAGGAGGCGGGCGGTGATCGGAGGGTGGGCAGCTCGAGTTTGAGGCTGTTGCGGCGTCACTCTGGGGCGCGTTCCTGGCTGCAGCCGGGAGGGCTGGCGCCAGCAGACACAGCCCCGGGCACGGGCTTCCGAGCTGGGCTGCTGAGGGAGGGGAAGCCATAGCGGTCTCCGCCTTGGACCTCTGATCTAAATCCCCAAAGCCGGAAGGGATCGCCTCACTTCCCCAAGTTCGTGGGTTCGAGTCCCGTCCCCTGAGCTGGTAATGTACGGCTTAGTGAATTTCTTTATTTCTTTGAAAGTCTTTCCAAGACTTTCAAAAGGAAAACCAACCCCTTTATTTCTCTTTGGGCTCGTCCACACCGGCTCCCTCGCCCCCCGATCTTCCAGTGGGACGGGCCGTCCAGCCTCCTTTCTGCCCCCGCAACGCTCCCGGCCGGGGAGTCGTCGGGGTTTGCATTCAGGCAAAGCCAATCGCTTCCAGATAGTACAGGACGGAGCGAAATGGTGAAGATCGAGGGGCGTGCCGAAGCGATTAGTGCTGACTGGGCCCTGCGTGCCCTGCGCGATACGGCCTCTTTGCGTCTGCGTAGTTCGCTCACCTCCCTTTCTGCCTCCGCTGCCGCCATGGCACCCGCGGTTAGTATGGCTCCGCGTGAGGCCTCGGCGCCGGGAGAGGCACGTGGGCCTCACCGAGCTCGGCACCTGCCCAGGCTCGCAGGGGACGGTGCTCTGCAGCGTCCGTCTGCGGGGAGCTGGCAGGCCGGCCGCAGCGGGCCGGGGCTGCTGCCGAGCCCAGCACGTTGTGGGCGGTGGAGGCTGCGGCCTGAGGCCCGTGAGGGAGATCCGGGAGCTCTCGGAGGCCGCGACTCGGTCTCGGAATCTAACGTGGGCCAGCGGGGAGCTGGATCGTGGAGACTGCGGGCTGGGCCGGTCACTGGCCTTTGGAGTCCGGCCCTGGGCCTCGTTACCTGGGCGGAGGGTGGGGAAGAAGAAGGGGACCTGCCATCCTGGGGAGCCGCGCATTTGGGAAGCCTACGGCCAGGGCTGGGGGACGAATCCGCGGAAGGGTGGCCTGGTCGGCCTGTTTCCGGAGAGGTGGCCCCGATTTGAGGAGCCTTTTAGCGTCTCCGGAGGAAATTAGTTTATCAGAGTGCTGTGCGGACCCTTTTAGCTGTAGAGTCCCAAATTCCATTCTCCTTTAGCTAGGCTGGGGCTGGGCTGTGAGGCACCCCCTCGTGCCTCCCTGCAGATCATCCTCCTGCCAGTTACTTGGAGAAAGTTGTTTTTCGCCCCAAGATTCTTCTTTTCCTCTTTTGTTGGGATTCCTTGGTTTACATTTCCGGTTCTCCTAGTTTTTATGCCCAGGTGGGCTTTTAAATGCTCTTATGCATATGTATGCTTTTGGTTTAAATCCTTGGTGGGAGGTATCTTGCTCATTGTGGGTAGGTCTCCTGCTTGACAATTGTGTATTTCCGGGGCTCGATCGTAAAGCAGCCCTCTTGGATTGTTACTGGGAAGAGACGCTGTAAAAAAGTTATCAGTAATTTTTGTAGTACCTAAATGTTTGAAACGTTGACCCAGTTAATACAGGGTTTATATGGAGTCCTTTTAAACACAAAGGAAGGAAGGTAGGGGGTATTCTTGGAAAGGTCTATTTAGTTGCTGCAAAGGTTTTTACAGTGGAAAGTACAGGTAAGTAGGGTGTACAAATGTATTTGTATGGTGCCCGAGTTTGTGGAGGCATAAGATTAATATAAGCTGCTTCATAAGAGTGAAGAAACTGGGACCTGACAGGATGTGCTCTTCCCGGTGGTTTGAAAGTGCTATGTCATAGATAAAACCAATCAAAAGAAATTGTTGACAGTGGTATTATAAGACCCTAAGTTTTAGCTTTAATCTTGTCTAAGCTGGAGTGGACAAGCAGCTAGAATATCTTGCAGTTCCTTTTGCTGTTCCTAAGAAGGTGAGTGAGACAGGATTAGGGGAGATTAGGTAGAATGGATCAGGACCCTAGTCTGGAGACTTAGGACAAGGATTGATTTCACATTAAAATTGTTGTAGGTATGCAAAGCATTTGTATGCTTGTACTGTAATCCGGGAATAAAATAAAGAAGTATTTTATGAAACTAACAGCCCTTCATGTCTGTAGAGATTGGGGAGATTGGAAAGTTTGAGTGGGTCAGAAGTGCTAGAATGATTTCCCCATCAAAAGGGCGTGAGCCCTCAGGCCCTCAAGCTTGGAGAGCTGCATCTTCCCAATTATGCCTCTGCCACTCTTGAGCAGATGGTGGCTCTTGGGGCTCTTGCAAGGGAACACAACTCCATAGGTTTTGTATTTGTGTGGGCTTTTATACCTATTGACATTTTTGGTTTTGTTAATTTTTGTTTTTTTGACTGGCTGAGCTTTCATCTCTGTTATTATTTGTATACTTTCTTAGAAAAAGCTTGTGGCAAAGGGGGGCAAAAAAAAGAAGCAAGTGTTGAAGTTCACTCTTGATTGCACCCACCCTGTAGAAGATGGGATCATGGATGCTGCTAATTTTGTAAGTTACATTATTGTTGCCATTCGTGATGGTCATGAACCTTTTGAGATACTGTTGAGAAAACCCACCAGAGGACGTTTCCGTTTTCAGCCTTATAGGCAACTTCACAGTTCTGGCTGTATTATTTAATTCTGAGATTATGGGCAGATTATTTGTTTCTGAGTCTGGCTTTCTCCTGTGTATAGCAGCTGTGAAGAATAAAATGGGCTCTAGCACATAGATGCTGTTGTTTTCCCCCTCCTTTTTTCGTTTCCAAAAATGATTTTACTTAAAAGTTACCAAGACACAGACCAGCTTCACTGGGTCCAGCATCCCCTTTTTAAGGACAGGTGATGGGCCCTGACCCTCTGTGGGCTGCCTCTGTCCTGGGCCACACTTTTCAGGTGTGGAGCAGATGGCAGCAGTTACTGACGCTTGCTGTTATGTTATGCATCTGAACTGCAGTGTTTACTTTAAAATATCTTCTTCGTTCCTTGCTCTGTCTTTATTTTTTGCCCCTATATTTTGCTCATTCCGTAATATTTCCCCATTCTATTTCAATCTAGAAATTTTAAATAATCTCACTGCTACCTTTTGGTGCTGCAACTTGGTTTTGGTGTTTTACTCTTTTTCATCTTAATAGCCATGCTTGCGGAATTCATACTTGGTATTTGTGTACAGAAGTCTCCTAAATTTACATTTGCTCTTCAGTCTCCGGAAGATCGCCTATCGCCAGGATTGGTACCATTGCAGCAACAGTCATTTTCAAATAAAAAATGAAAGGCTTGGCTTATGGCCGCTGATTATACAAGATGGGATTTGCATAACCTCTTGTAGTTTATTGCCTTTATGTAGATGCGTTCCGCATCTGTGTCCTTCAAGAAGTCTTTCAGTTGGCTTCTTAGTTCGTTCTTTATCCAGTAACTTCTGGCTTTTCTTGTCCTTCCTAACCTTGGTGTCTTCCAATTTGGTGTCTGTGGTGGCCCACCCTGGCAATATCCCTGCCTCCCTCCCTCTGCAAACTATTCCCTCAGCACACGCATCTGTGTGTGTCTTTTCCTTCCAGACACCTCCTTAGGGTAGAAAAGTTATTTATGAGTCTTAAGATGCAAAAGTGAAGATTTCTGACCTAATCACACTCTGCACTATATCTATGGTTAACATATTTTGTATTGGAGTTTTTAAATAGAGAACTATAGGGGTTTTGAGTGGAAAAGGACTTCATCTCATTGCAGTATCAAGACAACTAACACAAGTCCTTTTTGGGCAAAGATTCCTGAAGCCCACGGAGGTGAATGAATGGCTTGCCTAGGCCCACACAAGGGGATTGCAGAGAGTCCATCACTGGCTCCTAGGTGGCTGTCTCTTCTGTTGCACCATGCATGTGGCTCTGGCCCAGATCTAGAATTGTTTTGGTCACCGCATATCTTTGCTCTTTCTTCTAGGTTGAAGACTTGTTTTCTCTGATAGTGCTGAAAACAGTGCTTTATGTTCCTTAGATTCAGAAGTTACCTGCAGGTTTTGTTGTGTGTACCTTGTGAAAGTTTGGCCTCGGGTTCCTTGTCTATTCTTGCACTGTCCACTAAGCCTACCATGTAGAGGCATATTTGACCTTGTATGGACACATTCAAGTATGTTCGTGCTAGGATATTGTTTTCATAGTATGTAATATATGTAAGTAAGGTTGAGTGGTGCTGTTTTCTGCCTGCTATTCCTAGATTTCAGACTTTGTGTGAATAGGTAAAGATTTGCTATCATTTTTTAAGAGTGGACATTTAAAAAATGATATTGTATCCTGTAAATATATACAACTATTATGCACCCTTAGTAATTAAAAATTTAAAAAACATTATTCAGTGTTGGGAGTGCAAAAAAAATAAAATGCTGTTGAGGCAGGTAAGCCTGTCACTTCACTAATCGGTCAATTTGACAATTTCCACAGGAGCAGTTTTTGCAAGAGAGAATCAAAGTGAATGGAAAAGCTGGGAATCTCGGGGGAGGGGTTGTGACCATCGAGAGAAGCAAGAGCAAGATCACTGTCACTTCTGAGGTGCCTTTTTCTAAAAGGTATGGGAAGAGGGCAAGTGTCACCAGTGTGTACCCAGTCTTTAGTCACCCTCACCCTGGACAGGAGTGGGCTTGTCTGCAGAGTGATTTGTTTTGTGATTGCATCTGTTAAGTTCTGGAACAATGCCCAGTGCAGGAGGCAGTGAATGAATGAATGAATGAATGAAATCTTGGTAGTTAACATTATTCAACTTTTGGCTGTTTTAAAATTTTGTCTTTCACAGGCTAACATATTTCAAGTAGTCAGGTGCTTAGACTTCTTTAGACTGTATTCTTTCTTTTTTTTTTTTCCCCCTAAGAGAAGGGGTCTTGCTCTGTTGCCCGGAGTAGAGTGCAGCAGCATGGCCATCGCTTACTGCAGCCTCAGTAAGCTCAAGCAATCCTGCCACCTCAGCCTCCCAAGTAGCTGGGACTATAGGTGTGTACTACCACATCTAGCTAATTTAAAATTTTTCTTTGTAGAGACAGGATCTGGCTATGTTGCCCAGGCTGGTCTTGAACTCCTGAACTCCTTCAACTCGCCTCAAGCCATCCTCATGTCTTGGCCCCCCAAAGTGCTGAGATTACAGGTGTGAGCTACTACACCCAGCCAGCCCAGCCCTTAGACTGTATTCTTAAAAACGTAGATCTTCTTTTGCCTCTAGATTACAGTGAAGAGCTTTCCTTTCCCTTTTTTTTCCACCTTGAGACAGAGTCTTGCTCCGTCTCCCGGGCTAGAGTGCGATGATGTCATCATAGCTCACTGAAACATCAAACTCCTGGGCTCAAGCGATCCTCCTGCCTCAGCCTCCCAAGTAGCTGGGACTACAGGCGCACGCCACCATGCCCATTTTCTTTCTTTTCAAGATGGAGACATTAATTCCCTTGCCCCCTGCTACTTTATATGGTAGTTTTGAGAATGAGGTTAGAACACTTCACAAGTCACTAAAGAATTGGACGTGTCTATACCTAGCTCCTAGCCCAGGGCTGGGCCTGTTAGGAACTTTTAGTCATACTGAATCCAGTAGTGGGAAATCAACTGTATCAGTGAAGTAACGACTTTGAGGCTCCATTGAAGCACTCATGGTCTGCCTGTCTGAGTTACTCTATTTGCGGGGAGGGAGATTTGATAGAGGAAGAGCCAGGTGCAGCTGTAGGCCCTCCAGGATGTGCAGAGCATGCAGCTTGCAGGGCTCTAGCAGAGCCTGTGGGCTTTCTGTGACCTCTTTACCAACCTGGTGTGAGAATGTCTCCTGGCATGTGTTGTGGCAGTTTTCACAAATTTTCTGTTCTTTACTCAGTGGAGAAGGGAGGGAACTTTAATCTTCTATTATAGCTTGCCTTTCTTAATGATAAATGGTTCCATTTTCCTGAAACATTCAAAGTATCCCTAATGTGGAACTTTTTCTTCCTTGCCTCTGAACTTCTGCGGGTTTTTACCTGGATTTTCCCCAACGTTCTATTATGAGAATTTTTTTTTTTTTTAAGACAGGGTCTCCTTCTGCCCAGGCTAGATGCAGTGGCATCATCATAGCTCACTGCAGCCTCAGACTCCTATCCTCCTGCCTTAGCCTCCCGAGTAGCTGGGACTGTGGGCATGTGCAGCCATGCCTGGCTTATTTTTTTATTTTTGGTAGAGATGAGGTCTTGCTGTTGCTTAGGCTATCTCAAACTCCTGGCCTCAAGCGATCATGCCTGGCCAATTATGAAAATTTTTAAACTACCTGAAATTTTGGATTAAACACCTCATCTGAATACAGTATGGTAGAAATAATTGAGAAAAGAACACTTTGTAGATGGAATGACCAGACCAATTTATTTTTATGTAGGGAAAGGTAGATCTTCACATCTTTGTGAAGATGGCTTTGTTGCTATAGGAACATTGTTGAACAGTGTTCATGTCTTGGATATGGTGAATTTGTTGGTTCATAGCAGTCTGAAGAGGTGGTAAGTATCATGAATCCCATTTTATAGTGTGAGAAACTGTGGTTTGGCAGGATTGATTTGCCCAGCATTGAGTTTGTGTGGCCTTATACTCCTCTTCATGGCTTTGGGAAGATGCGGAATAGCTTAACCTCAGGGCCTCATAAGCAAATGGGTCAGAGAAGAAACAAGATTGCAGGCTTATGTCTTTATTATGTAGTTAGGCTGTTGGGGCACAAAGCCAGTCCCTGCCTTTATATAAAGAGCAAGTTTTCTAATGAGCAGTTTGCTGCGTGACTATTTAGCTCTCACCCAGGCTAAGGCAGCAGTTAGGCAGATGGATTAAAAAGCCTAAATGCTCTCTGCTGGAGTGAGCGCAGTGGCGGGGTGGCACTCTGTCCCAGTGCATTGGGTAGAGAGCATCCCATAGCAGCAGTGAGAGAGTATGACACAGCCCTAAAACAATCCTGATGAACCCAGGCAACCTCAAAAGGAGAGTTGACTCAATGAGGTGATGTGCGTGAGGTGTTCGGAGCTCACTGGTTACCCAGTGGTTTCTCGATAAAACACATGTGCGCAACTGTCAAATTACTACCGTGGGATCTTCAGTGGTCACTATAAACCGTTTTACAGGTGTTCGTTGTTTAATGGACAACTGCTACATTTACTTATCTGTTCTCATTTTTATTGCCGATTTAGATGACATGCAGCTGATTAGAGCACTGGCTGGGTACATTGGTCTTTTTGCCATTTTTGGCACATGGGAAAACACTTGAATTATAATGATTTTGAATATGTGGGTTTTATAAAAGTTAAAATGTTTCTGTATGCAAGAAGGCCATTTGTCTAGTGTAGTTCTCAAGTGTCCTTTCTCTGCAGGTATTTGAAATATCTCACCAAAAAATATTTGAAGAAGAACAATCTACGTGATTGGTTGCGTGTAGTTGCTAACAGCAAAGAGAGTTACGAATTACGTTACTTCCAAATTAACCAGGATGAAGAAGAGGAGGAAGATGAGGATTAAAATTCATTTATTTGGAAGATTTTGTATAAGTTCTTAAATAAAATATGGGAACTAAAATGGTGGTTTATCCTTGTGTTTCTGCAGTATGGATTGAACAGAAAATTGGAAATCATAGTAAAAGGGCTTCACTTGGCTGCCACTTACTTATTTGTAACTTGGCTTTTTTTCTGCTTGAAAATTTCAGTTCTCTTGAAGTGGTGATACCACATAGGAGAAGGCGACTGTAAGGGAACTGACGACCACGAGCAGGTAGATGAGGGTGCGGAGACAGTGTGAGCTTCAGTCAGTCACTGTTTCACTTAAAAAGGATGACAGTCAGTTGTATCCAGTGCTTTTTCAAAGAAAGATTCAGGAATACAAGTGAGCTCTTCTCATTCATTAAAAGCAATACAGGTGACTTCTTTCTAAGATTCTCTTGTGGAGAAAGTGGCAGTGTCAATAAAATGCAGGTTTGTGGGCCATTCATCTTATTTTCATTTTTTGGTTATAAATTACTCTTGATGCACACAATTTTGTATACTAATCCTTTTTCTTCCTGTAGAAATAAAACGTGCTCCTTTAGCATTGCTGCAAATCCAACTACCCTCTCTCAAAGAGTTTGGAGAACAATAGTCAAAGTCCCAGGTTCTAAATTAAGTAAATGTGTACAAAAATGAATTTGTAAATAATCACTGTTCCTACCACGTCTTTGCAACAAACTGTTACTTTGGTCTCCAGCAGAGGGAGCTGGAGTAGAGTGTCCAGATGTGCCCTCCTGTGTGGGTCCCAGAGATGGGAGCCCTTGATGCTCAGGCCTCTGGAGGCTTCTGGGAAGGGGAGAGGTGGGAGATGCCCAGCAAATAGCTGCTTCCATGCCGCGTAGGCCATGAGTGGATTTAATGACGGAAGTCATTCTACAAAGTGGGGTGCATGTGAGATTTTGTGCCCACGTGTGCAGAGGCTAGAGAACTGGGAAGTGGTTACTGAGGCTGGGAAGACATAATTGTTGCTGAGGGTGGCTTTGAAAGAGACCCTGATGCCTCATGGTACCCTTCCGAAAGCCAAACAATAATGCAGAAATGTTGGCCTTGCTTTATAATTACGGTGTATAAAATTCATGTTTTTAAAGAGCTTGCCTGCAGCTGGTTTTCACACCTGAAATTGTGCTCTGCGAGTTGCATATCTGAAATTAAATGTTCAAGTCCTGCCTTGGCTCCAATTTAACATTTGGTGCTCTCTGGATTGAGTTGAACATGTTGAGGCTTTGCAATTTCATTTGTGGTAAAGGCTCTAGCATTTTCTATTTCTATGCAAATTTCTTGAAGCAGAATTGTTTGCATATTTCTTCTGTGCCCTCACAGAAGGCAGAATTTCTTTCAAACTTAACCGAGGCATCAGTTTCTCTTTGGCTATGTCCCTTACCGTGATTATTAACTCAGTGTGTGACTTGGGTTTGCAAATTTTACTTGTTGGTTGCATTGATGTTTCCTTGTAGTAATTTTTGGTTTGGTTGTGAAAAACATTAACCCTGGGCTGAAATTAGCATATAATTTTTTTTAAACTAGTCCCAGATTTTAAAACTTGTAATAAAATTGAAACTCGTTGGTTTTCTATACCTTATTGAACTCTTGTATTTGAGTTTTGATCACATTTTATATTAAAGTGGCTAACACATGGCTACTATTGTCGTGCAAGGCCTTTTTTTTTGAAGGACTGGCATGTTAATCTGTTTAGCAACTAAAGTTTTGTCCTCGGTGATGAGTTGCTGTACCCCCAGTTACCTTGGTCTTTATTAGGCTTAGAAGGAAAT
>NW_012153840.1:9469075-9506262 GCF_000956105.1 Propithecus coquereli
TTACATTCACTCATCACACCAGCTGTGTCCAAAGCACATTTGAGACCAATTTCCTTTATATCTGTCTTGCCTCCTGCCTCACCTGCCTGATCTGAAGTAGTTGGCGCAGAAACAGACTGGAGCCATGGAGAGTTTCATGCTGTGATTTAAGTTCAGAAAAGTCAGAAACATGGGGAAAGTGTGGGAATTTGATCGTACCAAGTATCTTAAGACAGCTGATAGATACCTGGGGATATTTGATTTCCTGGAAGGTGAGCAGGCCCCCAGTGAGGGTCCCTCTGATGAAGTCACTGATGACTTCAGGAGAGCCTGGAAGTTAGCATGCATAACATGCTTTCATTTCCTCCCCCAGAGAAGTATGCTGTCCCTTGGGAATGGGAGTGGCAAGGATGTTGGTCCCTTGCAAGAGAGAACTACAACTACAGATCTGTCGGTACCCAGGGGATAGACCATCTCCCTGGTGACCCTTGGACAGAACACAGGGCTGGTTGGGGTCCGAAGTCCCCCAGGGTAGGGACAGCTGAGACACCACAACAGTGGGAGGTAGGCCAGGTCCCCAAGGGAGAATCTGGGTGGGCTCCTGCGCCATTGTTGGCTGAATCATGGTAATGGGCCTGTGTTGGTAGAATAAAGCACAGGTTTCTTTTCTTTCTGGAGGGAGAGGAAGATAAGAGGCTTGGTGTTGGGGGTTTCCTATACCAGCAAGGAGGTGGTCTTCCACCTAAAGGAAGCAGGCGGAGGACCACCTGTTAAATGATGCCAGGATGGTGCTATCTCCATGAACAGAAAACTAAGAATTTCTCATCCAGCCATTTTCTGGTCTTTGTGATGGATCTGAGAATCCACATTCTTTTTTTTTCTAGGCTATTTTAGGCCAAGCTAAAACAGTCTGTAAAGGCTGTGCTGACCAGCTGAGTGAGTTAGCTACTACTGTAGCTAGAACCCAGAAAACACCCATAAAATGCTTTAAGGCTCCCACAGGTCTTTTCTCAAGTTCAGGGCCATGGCCCAGGACTTCATTTTTGAGAAGCTCCCTCCTCCCCTGCAAGCCCAAGTGATTTGGATTCAGGTGGTGCAAGGTCCACACTTGGAGAAAAACGCTTCAAGTGCGACACTGCACGGGGCGCTGACCCTTCATTCCAGAGGCCACAGCAATCTTGAGCGCTGCAGTCTCACCCCTGCTGGGGAGGAGGCGCCGGGCAGAGTTTTGATCTTGGCTTTTCTTCCTTGACCTCAGTGGCAGGCTGTGAGGCAGCGAGGGACTGCCCCGAAGAAGCCATCAGGTGGCCACCGCGTGGAGGCATGTTAAAGGAGCTGTCCTCAGGCAGGTCTTGGGAGTGCCTGTTTGAGGAATTCACGTAGCCCAGGAATGGAGATTGAATATGGTATGTGCAGAAGACGATTAGCTATTTCAGTTCTGTGCTTGAGGAAGAAAATTTCTTTTTCCTTGATGCTTTTATAACCAATATATTAAAAAATATTTTGATTTTTGAATTGTCACTGAGGTGTAATTATGAGCTCTGTGATCAGCAAACATGGGAATCTTGTCTTCTCAAAGTGTAACCTTAATGATAGGCTTGTTCTCGCAATTGCAGAGTTTATTGAATGTTCACCTTTTTAGGGATTGCTTTTAACATTAGGCATTTTTGGCTCGTTGTCATTAAAATGCACATTTAATAGTTTAACAATAAGGGCTCTCCTTTAAAATAAATGGTGATTTGTAGTTCAAAATCCACTCGTCTCTACCATCCCAGTTTTTGCCGTATTTTGCTCTTGGTCAGTAAGCGGTGTCACTTGGTGCAGTCACTGGGAAGGGCGGGGTGGGGACAGGATTATGGGTGAAAGCATCTCTTCTCTAATTTGTTGCCAAATTAAGCACTTAGAACTTGTTCTTGAATGATATCTTGACTTTCTCAGCCTCTCCTTGGGAATCGGAGCCAAGGTTAATGACGTGTGTTTGTGTGTGTGTGTCTGGGGGCTTTCTGGTGATGAGAGATACTCTGAGTCAGAGTTTCTCTGCAGGGGGCCAGGGGACCTTTGACAGGAATTACCGAGGTGTTGGGGGACTGGTAGCTAAGGAAGGGATGGGTGAATTTGGTGGTGCTCAGGGTTTTCTCCCCAGGATGGTTACACTCAGGCAGATGGGTGGTCTGGAAAGAATGGGGAAGGTGCAGGCCTGGCTCAAGCCTCAGTGGTCTGGGGCGCCCCTGGCTTAGACCTGGAGGCCTTGGGTTTCTTGGCTGCCTCCCTGCTGGGCTGATCTCAGGCCTCTGTCTACAAAGTGGTTTAACAATGATGTGGGAGACGAGGGGGATTCCCTGCACTTTCATTCCGGAAGACTGGACAGACCTGCCCTTGCCCAGGAACGAATGCTGATGAGCTTTTGTTTAGGGCTTCTGGCCACTCTTTGGGTGGGCAGAAGGGGACCACTGTGCTGCCAATCGTTCCAACCTCCCCAGGCCATCCCTCACCTTCTGGCCAGCAGCTTGGATTCACCGAGCATGGCTTGGGTTGTGGCCACCTCCCCAAGAAATCTGGCACTAGGGGCCAAACGAAGGGGGCACAACCTTCCAACGGTGCCAGGACAGGGAGAGCCGTCCTGGTGATGCCAGTGTGGCATGGACACTGGCAAGTGCTGGCCTGAATAGGGCAGGTGCTAGAGAGACCTCGTCCCCTGCTCTTGGCTTCCCAGGTTCAGCCGACGCTGCGATCTGCGTTGGGGTCCCCGGCGTGTCTGGCCCGAGGCAGCGAGGCGAGGGTGCCCTCCCTTCACTGTCTAACCCTGCTGGCGTTAGCGGGCTGGCGATCCTGCCGCTGCTGAAACTGCGTTCTTAAAGTAGCTTTAAGACTTGCTGCTGCGGAGACTGAAAGCGCTCATTTAAAATTCCAGTCGTGCTCCCGAGGGCTTTGGCTTCCATCTTCACCTTTAACGACCGAGGGCTGGTGGCGGCGGCTCCTTCCCTCTCCGCGACACGTGTCGCTTCTGAGCGCGAGTTTTGGGCACAGACAACGCAGGTCCGCACCACCTCCAGGGTTTTTACTGGACCCTGCCCGGAGGGGCATTTTGGAAGGAGGCCAGTGGGTGGTGGGAGCGGGGGTGAGACGGGGTGAGGGAGGAGCCAGCCTAGACAGACTTTCTGCAGGAATCAGACCCTCTGCCTCCAGCGCGTCCCCTCCCCAAGAGCGGAACACATTTTCTTCTACTCCCTTTTGGAAAGGGGGTTAGAAGCGTGTCGAGGCCCCAGCCAGGAGCGGGGCGGGTCTGGGTGCATGTGAGCTGAGTGCGGAGCTTGCCGCTCGCCGCCTTGGAGACCCTGCCTCCGCGCCCTTGGGGACCCCGGGGCCGAGCGCCTTCGCCGGCTGGGTGGCGGCGGCTGCCACCTCCGGGGTGCGGGGGGCGACGTTTCCCTGCCTCCCAGCGCGCCCGGCCTCGCCCGAGTCCCAGCTGCCCGCTCGGCCGTCGGGTCCCCGGGCGTGCGGGCTCCTCGACGGCTCCCCCTGCCGCAGCGCCCCTGTCGCCCGTCCGCACCCGGAGGCTCAGGACTAGCCCCCCAACTTGTTCTCTGCTGTTAACTAGTAGCGCTGCCGGAACGATGGGATGGGGTTGCCACAGCAACCAGACTGGACGTCACAATCCGGGCATGTGTGCCGCCCCCCCGCCGTGCCGCCGTGCCGCCGGCGCTGCCGCCGCCACCCTCGGCCGGCTGCGGGACTCGGGCTGCGGGGCGCGGGGGGCGGAGCGGCCCGGGCTTTGCGGGGAGCGGGCTAAGGCGGCCGAGAGGAAGGGGGGTCGAGACGGGGGGTGAAGGTTTGGGGGGGTGGGGGGCAGGCGGCCGCCATCTTCTCGCCGAGGCCGCCTCGCCCGCCGCGCGCGCCCGTCCGGCAGCGCACGGGTTAAGGCTGGCACCGCGCCCGGCGGGAGGGGGGGCGCCCACCTCCCCTCCTCCCCGCGCCGGGCATGCGGGGCCCGCCGGGCACCGAGGAGGAGCTGCCGCGGCTGTTCGCCGAGGAGATGGAGAACGAGGACGAGATGTCAGGTGAGCTGGGCGCCGTGCGCCTGGGGCCGGGGCGGCAGGGGCGCCGAGACGGGCGGGCCGGGGCCGGCGCGCGCGGGCGGCGGGGCGGTGCGGCCGGGCTGGCGCCGCGCAGGAGGGGCGCCCGGGCTGCGGGGCTGCGCTCCCGCCCTGCTGGCGCCGCGCGGCCAAGGGCGCGGGGCTGGGCAAGCGCCGGGGCGCGGCGCGCGGGCAGCCAAGGGCGGGGTGCGATCTGCTCCCCGGGCCGCGGCGCGGGCCAGGCGGGCCCGAGGACGGCTGGCGGGGGCCTGCGCTGGGCGCCCGGGCGGGGAGGGGGCGCGCCGCCGCCGGGGTCAGCCCGCGTGCCCTTGAAGGGGGCGGGAGTCGTGCTGGCTCCTGGCGCCGCGCACCCCGCGCTTTCGCCCAGCCGCCGAGCGCGTTCGGCCTCGCCGCGGGCAGACGGGACCCAGCCCCGGCCCTTCTCGGCCCCAGGGCGGGCTGGGTGGGGCCCGGAGCAGGGCGAGGACCGGCCGCGCTTGGGGACGCTGCGAGCGCGCAGGCTGGGACGGCTTCCCTCCGGGCCCAGGAGGGCTCCGTGCCGGGGCGCGCGGGCTCGGACTCCTGCTCCCCTTTCCCGGCCACTGGGTGCCGTGACCGTCGCTCCCAAGCACTTCGCCGGGGCCGCCGGTGTCCTCCTGGAGCGCCCTAGCGCCTGCCGCTGTCTCCAGCCCTCGGTCGCCCGGAGGAGTGGCGTTCCCTGCTTTGGTTAAGGGCCTGACACCCCAGGGCCACCGCCCCTGCCCTTGCCATCTCTCTCCTTTTATCTCTCAGAATTTGGCACAAATAGGGCTTGTTGGTCAGGGGGTTACCTTGCAGGATAATTCTTTGGTTAACTGCTCATCGTGTGTTTGGGACATTTCTCCTCCTGGCACAGCTGGGCAGGGCCCCACCCTGTCAACCAGCCTCCTGTCTGCCCTTTGCGGTGACTATTATTTCGCGGCTTACTGGCACCAACTCAGGCACCGCTGGACTTCTGAGACACCTGTGGGAGGCCGGGAGGGCCCCGCTGGCCCTCAGGAGTGACTTCCCCAGGGGCGAGACTATCCCACGAATTGATACCTGCAGCACCTGTTTGGCGGGAGGCCAGCAGCAGCTCCCGCCGTCCTCAGTGAGGGGATTCCCACCAGGTGGCCACACCCCCCTTCTGTTTGCTTGCGAGATGGCTTAGTGGCTTTAAGGCTGTGACCTGGCCCTCTCCTCAACTGACTTTCAGACAGGCCAAGTTGGCACAGAGCCTGCTGGGGTCAGGGGAGTAGAGATGGGGTGTCCCCACGTGGGGCAGGACTACCTGGACAGCAGTTGACTGTTACATCCCAGGTCTGTGGCATCAGACCCGTTCCCCGGAGGGCAGCACAGAGGCCCAGCACAGGAACAGAAACCCGGGAGGCTGGCTCCTCAGTAAGCCAGTCCACTGGTTTCCTCAGTAAGATACTCACGGTGGTGTTTGGGGTGTGGCACCTTTGTGGCACCGGGGGGGCAGTGGACAGCTGAGCATGCTTTAACAGGCTCATTTCTGGGACTTCAGCGACCCCCCGATGGAGTCCCTGGCCCCCTTTCCTGTCTCGTTCTCTGGCTCCAACTCACTGTGCCGGGATGTGGAGCTCGGGGAGGGGAAGAGGCCAAGGAGGTGCCCCCAGGCTGGGGGGCACCCAAGTCACTGGGCCCAGAGGTTGGGCCTCAGTCAAAGTCTGCTGCTGTTTGCCTGTTCTTCCCCCCAGCTCCCACCCCAGGGCAGGGCAGGTGAGGTTGTCCCCAGAGCCTGCAGAGGAGACATCCTGCTCGGCCCCTCGGGCCTGGGGATTCTGGCCCCTCAGCAAGACCAGCTGCTCTACCTCCAGACCCTCTCCATGTTCCCAGTGCAGGCCTCTGTCCCCTCCTGCTGGTCCCCGCGATCAGCAGCCAGGGTCACCTTGTGCACACAGGTGAGACCTTGTCCTCCATGGCTTCCATCAGTCACAAAGCCCTCGTTCTAATCCACCTTCTCCCCCACACCCCCTTGTTCCCATACCGCAGCCATACTGGTCTCCTTGTTTCTTCTGGAACACTCCAAGCTCCATCCTGCCCTTGGGTCCTGGCTGTGACCTCTGCCTGACGTGCTCTTTCCTCTGCTCACAGCTGCCTCCTGGTCATTTAGGTCCCAGCTCAAATGCCACCACGGGGAGGGAGCCCCTGGCTCTGGCGTGACCCCCCAGTCACTCTCAGACCCGTGGTAATGCTTTATTTTCTTGGCAGCCCTTACTACTCTCTGGAATGTTATCACCGGTTTACTTCTGTGTCTGTGGGCTTCCCGAGTGTGACTCCCTTGGTCCCCTCCCGTGCCCAGCACCTGGAGCTGTGGGAGCCCGAGAGGTGGCTGTGGTCTCAGTTTCTGAGGGCTGGGAGTCCCTCGGTCTCCCCTGGCCCCTGGCCCTGTGGGCAGCCCCAACCAGGCCGCCAGCTCTCCTGCGACCCCCTCAGACCCAGCACCAGCTGGTTCCTGAATGTTGCAGTTTGCGGTGGAGGAGCTAGTGTTTGGGAGCTGTCATTGGACTGTTACGTGTCAGATCTTTTCTCTTTTGACTCTGCTGTCTCCGGCCTCCCCTCGGCGTTGCGCTCTCTCGGTGGTGTTCTTGTTTCCACCCAGGGCTTTTCCCTGGAGGGTCTCTGGTGTGAAGGCAGGTAGAGGAGCCTGCCCTGAGGAGGATGGTGAGCGGGTGCCCACCTCTGGTGGCCCGGGGACCAGCAGCTGCCAAATTCTCTTGGGAGTTGGGATGGCTGGTCCAAGTGAGGGCCCGAATCCCAGCTCTGCCACTTGTTAGCTGCGTGGCCTCACGCAAGCTACTCAGAGGTCTGCCTCAGTGTCCCCACTTGTAGAATGGGGACATAGCACTAGCTACCTCATAGAGGGTTATTATGAGGACTGGTGAGACGGTGCACGTGGAACATTTAGGTCACAGTGCCTAGCACATAATAGTTGCCCAGTAAACTGTGGCTGGTATAATTAGCACCATCCAAGGGGGGCAGCTGTCCTGCCTTGCCCAAGGAAATGCTTCCAAGACTTGTGCCTTCATCTAGTAAGCATGAGGGAATGGGACCCTGGGTGGGAGGAGGGCCGGGAGTGTGAACCGGGGTGGTGTAGGGGGAAGCACGAGAGGGGCTCGGAAGATGTGGCCCCAAGCCTGCTTAGGGCCATTGCTGGGCAGGCAAGTTCCCTGCCTGGCCGACCTAGCCCTTCCCCAATCACAGCCAAAGCTGGTGAGCCCCGGCTTTTCCCTGGCTGGGCAGCGTGGTCCCCCTGGCCCCAGTGGCACTTGAGTGGCCCTAGCTTATGAGCATCTCAGGCTTTCTTAGACCCAAGGGCCAGGGGAAAGTGATTCTCAAAGGGCCATGAATTTTTAGCTTATTCCTGTCCCCCGAAGAAGTGTGGCTTTTGGGGGGTGGTCCCAGGGAGCCTGATTGTATTTAATATTCTTTTCTGGGAGGAGGGAGGTGACCAGCACACTTTGCCCAGTGGCTTAGATAGTGCGTTGTTTATTCTTATTCCAAGTTGATCAGGGACTAAGAGCCATCTGTCATTTCATTAGTTCATTCAATCACTCACCCATCTGTTCATCCATCCATGTATCCACCTGCCCACCTAAACATCTACCCATCCACCCATAAAACAAACCAACTAACCATCCACTCACCAACCATCCATCTATCCATCCATCTGCCATCCATCTATCCAGCTATCCCTCTACCATCCATCTATCCATCCACCATCCATCCATCCACCATCCATCTATCGATCCATCCACCATCCATCTATCCAGCTATCCTTCCACCATTCATCTATCCTGTTATCCTTCTACCATCCATCCATCCACCATCCATCCATCTACCATCCATCTATCCATCCATCCACCATCCATCTATCCTGTTATCCCTTACCATCCATCTATCCATCCACCATCCATCTATCCATTCACTGTCCATCTATTCATCCATCTACCATCTATCTGTCCACCTATCCTTCCACCATTCATCTATCCACCTATCCCTCCACCATCCCTCTATCCACCTATCCACCCACCATCCATCTATCCATCCATCCATCCACCATCCATCTATTCACCTATCCATATACCATCCATCCATCCACCTATCATCCACTACCCATCTATCCTTTCACTATCCACCATCCATCTATTCATCCATCCACCATCCATCCACTATCCATCCATCCACTATCCATCCATCCACCATCCATCTATTCACCTATCCATCTACCATCCACCAGCCATCTACCACCTATCCATCCACTACCATCTATCCATCCATCCACCACCCATCTATCCACCTATCCATCCACCATCCATCCACTATCCATCCATCCACCCGCCATCCACTATCCATCCATCTACCCGCCATCCATCTGTTCTCCTATCCATCTACCATCCATCTATTCACCTATTCATCCACCATCCATCCACTATCCATCCATCCACCATCCATCTGTTCACCTATCCATCTACCATCATCTATCCACCTATCCATCCACCATCCATCTGTTCACCTATCCATCCACCCGCCATCCATCTATCCACCTATCCATCCACCATCCATCTGTTCACCTATCCATCCACTAGCCATCTATCCATCCATCCACTACCCATCTATCCCTCCATCCACCACCCGTCTATCCTTTCACTATCCATCAATCCATCTATTCATGCATCCACTATCCATCCATCCGCTATCCACCCAACGTATCTTCTCTGTGCCAGGTACTGAACACGGTGAATGGTGTTCAACTGGAAAACCTTTGAGACTTTCTGCTTATCTCTGTGGCTCTGTCCTTATTTCCGTCTCCCCTGTCTTTTTTTCTCTCTCTGTCCCCATGTCTGTCAGTTTTTGTCTCCTCCAGGTCTTGCCTCTGCATCTCCCTTTCCGCCTGGCCATCCCTCTCTGTTTCTCTTTTGTCCCTCCCTGTCCCCCTAGGGTCTCCCGGGCCCTCCCCTCCTTGCCTGTCTTTCCTCCGCTCCCCCACCCCATGCCCTGGGCCCTAGGCACAGTTCCCCCTCTCCTACCTCCACTTACCCCTCCCCACTCAGGACTGATGCTTTCTTTTGATGAGATGCCAATGAGGTGATGTCTGGGTTTTGTTAAATGTCATAAATAAATTATTAATCCTTTCTTGGGCGGGAGTGCTGCCCTCCCCGCCCCCCACTGTCAGCATAGAGCCTGTGCCACAGGGGAGAGGTGCAAGGACTAATGGGGACTGGGCGTTTCTCCTTGTCCAGCGCTAGGGTGGCCCTGAGAACCTCTGGCCCAGCAGTGCTTGAACCAGAGACCCTGGGGCTTCCTTGGGCTCCGTCTGCCGTTGCTGAGTGCCTGCTGGGCACCTTTCATTCGCAGTTTGTACCGCCCCCCAAGGAAGGCTGCTGTATTAGGCCCATTTTACAGGTGAAGAAACAGTCTCAGTGAAGGGATTTGTCCCCAGGACAGGGTGGCGGGTTGAAGGCCTGTGCTGCCTGTTCTCCTCCTCCTGGCCACCAGGTGGCCTCGTTCCCTGCTTGGTGCTGGCAGGCGCGTGGGGAGTGGAAGGAGCCCATCTTCGAGGCTGCCGAGAGGACAGTGACCCGGTGATGGAGCTCTTGTGCCAGCTCTTGGCTCGGCCCCGCAAATCCTTCGACTACTCAGAATCAGACCACCTAACTTTCCCCGCGCAATCACGCGCTTCTCTCTTGCTCTGATCACCCTGCGTTTGCCGAGCCCCCCAGCAGCTGCTGGGGTGGTGGGGGCTGGAGCCTGGGCAGGGCATGACCCGTGGGGATGTGTGCATGGGGATTGTGTGGTGGACCAGCCTTGACCTGGGGGGCCCCTGTGACCTTCCAGACCAGGGACCGGCCTGGGCTCAAACCCTGCTCTGCCGCCTGCCAGCTGTGGAGCTGAGATGTGGGCCAGTGATGAGGTCCTCTGAGCCTCAGTTTCCCCACCTGCAAATGGGGATAAGAATAGTACCCATCTCCCAGGGTTGCTGTGTGGAGGAGACGAATTCATACTAATTAATCAATGCCCTGTGCTACGAGTCTGGCGCAGGTGGTACTAGCTACTCCTACTGTTGTGGCGCGTCACCCTGAGAACGGCCCCTAGCTGCAGTGGCTCGGCCTGGGCCAGCCTGGGGGCCGCAGGGCTGAGTGAGGGGCTGGGTGAGCTCAGGAGAGAGCAGCAGAGGCACCTCCCTGGGCTGCGGCCAGACTCGGGCCCCACCCGCCTCTGTCCCAGGCCCCTTCTGACTGGGAGGCTCCAGAGGTAGGAGATAATGCTAATGGGTCCTAATTATAGCCTGGCGTGGACCCACAGAGCCTCAGGCCCTGAGGGGCAAGGCTGGCGTGGAAAAGCACTGCCAGGCAGGCCAGGAGGTCAGGAGCCAGCAGGACACAGTCCTGAGGAGAGGCTACTCCTCCCTGGAGCCCCTTGGCCAGGGCGCTGGGATCCCACCTTGCCACTGGTTCATGCTCCTCGGCTCGGAGCCCGGGAGCCCGGGGGCCTGTGCTCTGCCTACCAGATGGGGCTGCTGGGGGAGGGCTGGGGGCCTGAGGCACAGGGCTGGGTGCTCGAGCCGTGGCTGATGGCGGAGTTGTTGGGTGGTGACTCGCCAGTTTGGGTTTGAAAGCTCGGGGCCTGTTGCAGAGGAGGGAGAGGGTCCGAGTGGGTGGGGGGCGCTGGGGCTTGGCTGAAGACTTGGGTGTATGCGGTGGGGTGGCGGGGGCAGCGTCACAGAGGGTCAGGCCTGGGGTGTCCTCAGGGCCCCCCACCAGAAGCCGTGTGGAGAGAGGAAGGGCCTGTCAGAGAAGGGGTGGGCAGGGCCGGCTCCCCACCCCCGTGTGCCAGCTCCAGAACCTTCTCGGAGGAGGGTTTCACCAGGCAGATGGCCCCGGGCTGTGAGGTCTTCTGAGAATGGAGGGGTCTGTCCGTGGCAGAGGGTCTGGGGCTGTGTCCTCGGAGGCTGCTTCTGGGCGTGGGTTAGGGCCTGGGTCCCCCCTCCCCAGCTGCAGCCACGTGTGCATACCCTTGTCTGTTCCGCCCGTCTGTCGGTCAGTCAGTGACAGTGTGCCGGGCTGGCCCTCCCGAGTCTGGGACAGCCCTGCGTGGAGGGGACAGCTGGGAGGAGACAGAAGCATTGCCACCCCTTGCGATTGCATCAGCCAGAGCCCATTACATAAGCGCTGCGGGGCACCGCCAGGGTGTGGGGGCGGCTCTGCCCAGGCGGTCTGCGGCGGGGGAGGAGGAGGTGGGCGGGGAGAGGGCAGGTGTCGACCACATCCCACGGGGCGCCCAACTCCCTGCCCCTCCACGGCAGGACGGGATGGGGTGAGCTGGAGCAGCCCCTGCCCTCGCCTGGCTGCGCCCCGCCTGTGCCCCGCTGCGCCCCCTGCAGGGTCCTTTCGGCAGCGCACCTCTCCGCTGGTCCCCTGACCGCACTCAGGCCACTGCCCTTGCGGCAGCGTCCAGTCCTGCCTGGAGCCTGCCCCTGGCATCCTGTGTTTACACGGCCACCCCTTGGGGTTCGAAGCCCCTCAGATGGGGAGGGGGCTGTGCTGGGCAGGGTGGGACTTGCACCCTGGGTGGGGAGGCCGCAGAAACCTGGCCGCCCTGGAGGGAGCCCCCCCCGGCCCACAGTGATGCAGCCCCCATCTGCGCCTGGCGGGGCGCGGTATGTGTGCGAGCCGGCCTGTGGGATGCAGGGGCGGACACCCATCCGCCTGGCCACCAGCGCCCTCTAGGAGTGGGGGGTGGTGGCTAAAGCGGCACCGTTGTGTGGGCGGTGGGAGGCCCAGAAGCCAAGGGCGGGAGCCTTCCCCTGTACACCCTGGGGACTCTGGGGGCGCAGCGGTCCCAGCCCAGGTGAGGGGACCTCTGTGGGGGGCAGGAGGCGGACGTCGGGTGTCCTGGGCGCTGCACGCGCGAGTCTATGCATCTGTGAGCGGCTGGTTTCCGAGCGTGTGGGCCTCCAGCAGCCATGGCGGTCATGAGAAAACACTTCCTTGGGGGGAAGGGACTGTCTCCAAGCTTGATTCAGCAGGGGACGCTCTGCCCCTTTCCTGGGCGGCCCCAGGACCCCTCGCTCTCCTCAGGTCCCACTTGAGGCAGTCCTCAGCCTCCCAGTGTCGCTCCCTTTTGTGTCTCCCCACCCACCCCAGGCCGGGCAGGACCCGCCTGGTTCTTCTCTTTTCCCCTCCGTTCCCCCAGTTGCTCCTGGGCACACATGGGACGGACGGCCCACATGGGAGGGGGGCACACATGAGACTGGGGGGCTATAAGGGATGGGGGGCCCACATGGGACAGGGGCACACATGGAACCAGGGGGCACACATGGGATGGGGGTACACATGGGACAGGGGCACACATGGGAGGGGTTACACATGGGAGGGGGCACACATGAGATGGGGGCACACGTGGGAGGGGGCACGCGTCAGAGGGGGGCATGCATGAGAGGGGGCACGCATGGGACCAGGGAGGTACACATGGGAGGGGGGCACGCATGGGAGGGGGCACACGTGGGAGGGGGGCACACATGGGATGGGGGGGCACATATGGGGCTGGGGCACACATGGGACCAGGGAGGTACACATGGGAGTGGGGCACACATGGGACAGGGGCACACATGGGACGGGGGGGCACACATGGGAGGGGGGCAAACATGGGACGGGGCAAACATGGGAGGGGGGCAAACATGGGAGGGGGGCACACATGGGGTCGGGGGGGCACATATGGGGCTGGGGGGGCACACAAGCTGGCAGGGGGCGCTCGGGCCACAGGCTGGAGTGGAGGACCAGCTCTCTCATAGGCCCCTTTAGTGGACTCTCGGAGGTTTTTCCTTCTGGAAGCCGCCTTCGCCCTGAAGGTGGATGTATCTGCTCTGGGTGGTTTGTTCCTTGTGGTGACTTTTTGCTGCTGTTCCTGCCAAGAGGACCCTCCTGGATCCCCTCCATGGCCCGGGTCTGGTGCTCGGGAGCTCTGGGCCGGCTGCCCTTCTGCATTCCTGATGGGTCGCAGACCAGGCCACCATGACCCCACGGCAGGGGTCTCGCGTCACACTGTCCGAGTACACGTGGGAGCCCCTCCTCCAGGTAGGAGGTGAGCGGGGGCAGAACTCACAGCCAGCCTCTTCAAAGGTGCCACCTCCCGCGCCCACGTGCTTTCCTCTCGGCATTTAAAGTCTTGACCTGAGTGAGGGAATCGTGGGCACGTCCTTGACAGCCCACCGTGGTGTGTGCAGCATCTCTCCGGAATTTCACATCTCTCTGGAGCCCAGCTGGAATGCACTTGGCGTCTGTTATGTGTGTGTGTGTCTGGAGCGGAGCGGTGTGTACAACCTGTGTGCTCCTGCGTGTGTGAAGGGGCAGGACGGGGGACGGGGAGCAGTGTGGTCTTTGATTCTCCACTCGGGGGACCCGACCAAACCCACAGGGCGTCCTGGCCTCCTCCCTGGTGGACCCCGCCTACATAGGTCCAGGCACTTGCTCTGCCGGCTCCATGTGGCCCCGGGTGATGGAGCCCAAGCGTCCCCATTGTCCTGCATTCACAAGGCGCCTCCTGGCCGCACCCCGATCCTGGGAGTAGGGCGCAGGAAGGGGTCTCACCGAGGTCTGCCCTGTGCTCTGTTGGCCCCCATGCCTCCCCGGGGCCAAGGAGCTTTGTGGTTCTCTGGGGGCAGGGCTACCTGGTTAGTCACTCAGTTTCTTGCTCATGGAGGTCCCGTTGTCTGGGCACTGTCATACCAGGGCAGAGGAGGGAAGCAAGGGCCCAGGGGTGAGGGGCTGCGACTCTGCCCACCACCTTGGGATTCCCGTCCTCGCTTCTTCTACCTCACTAGGTCTGGGGAGGGTAGGTGGCCGTGCCCGGCACAGTTGGGTGACGGTGGGCAGGGGGCTCCCAGCTTCCCCCGCGATGGCCCTGTGTGCCTGGAGCTCTCCCTGAGGGAAGCACAGGAGTAACCCTCCCCCTCCGACTCTTCCAGAAGAAGAAGATGGTGGCCTCGAAGCCTTCGATGACTTTTTCCCTGTGGAGCCCGTGAACCTTCCCAAGAAGAAGAAACCCAAGAAGCTCAAGGAGAACAAGTCGAAAGGGAAGCGGAAGAAGAAAGAGGTGAGGGGCCCGGGACGGCGGCTGGGCGGGGGGTCCCGGCCGCGTCCTCCAGCTGGGAGGGCCTGGCTCCCTGGACCTCGGAGTGCCGGGGTTTCTGAGAGCTGAGTCTGAGAGAAGAACACCAAACCGTTGTTAGTGTGAAGTGTCGCGTGCAGAGCCTTTCTAAGACACGTGGGAAGTGTCCTGCTTCCGAACAGGATGTCGGAGGGTCCTCTTCCCTCCCTGCCGTCGTGGCTGTCCTGTGGGGACGGGGCCCCATTTCTGTTGACACTGTGCCTTCCCTGGCTCTCCGGTCTCTGCCCTCTCTCCCTGCTCCGTGGCGGGCCTCTAACTGAAACCTGACGAAAATGAAGTATGTCGAAGGTATCAGGGCCCTGGTGAGGGATGGCCGCCTGTGGGTGCCGTGCTCAGCCGTGGTGACCCGACCTCTGCTTTCCTGTCACCTTCCTCCTTGTTCTGGACAGGAGAGGTCACTGCATGCTCCGCTGACTCTGGGTTGGTGGGGCGTGATGGTGTGAACGTGTCCCTTGTTTCCCATACTGCTGACGCATTTGGGGCACGCTGCCACGTGCTTCATGTGGACTCACTTTATCCTCACGCAGGTGGGACGGGGGTGATGATAGCCGCTCAGCAGACGGGGAAACGGAGGCAGATTTGCAGCTTAAAGTGCTTCTCACTTGGACTAGGACACTAGGCAGCCGTGTAGGGAGAGCGGTGGTGGAGGCTCAGAGGTGACCTTGCCAGGGCCACGCAGTGGCCGTGCTAAGTTGTGCATCCAGCAGGCCCCTGCCAGGCCTGGTCCTCACCGGCCTGCCTGCCCCAAGGGGACGTGCTGCCACCTCTGTGCCCTTCTTGCTTCCCCTGCCCAAAGGGGACCCGGGTGGCCCAGCCTTGCAGGTGAGAGCCCAGAGGGGGCCACTGGGGAGGTGCAGCAGGAGGGAGGTTGTAACGCCCTGGGGTGCCCTGGGCAGAGCTGGGCCTGGGTCCGGGCCCCTGCAGCGTGAGCGGGGGAGGAAGCCACGGAGAGACCAGGGGGAGCTGTGCCAGGCTGGGGTGTTCCCTGTTGTGAGGGTTTTGGGGGCCACTGTGGGCATCTCGGTGTCCCCTGAGCCAGATGGGGTCACTGGAAGGCTCTGAGCAGACCAGAGACGTGACGTGATTCAGTCCGGCGGGTCCTCTGGCGGCTCCAGGGGCAGAAGCAGAGACCCCTGAGTGGGGAGAGAGAGTGGTGGCGGCTCCCCTGCCCACCTGCCAGCTTGTCTGGGAACCCGGAGGCATTTTGGGGGCCTGGCCTCCCCCTGCGGCCCGTGCCTCTCGTCTGGCACCAGCCTGGGCGCATCTGGAGAGCCGAGCAGCCTGGGCTCTGGCCTGTCGGGAGCTTGGGGACGAGCTCAGGGACGCCGGGGAGATGAGAGACTGTCGGCCCCACCCCCTCTGGCCAGAGCCACCTCAGGTGCACCCCACGCTGGGCTTGCCCAGGTTGGGTCTGCATTTCCCACCGGGCCCCTCGGCTGCCGCCTTCCTGCAGCCTGCCACCCTCAAGGGAGAGCCTCCAGATACACGGACCGCCCCGTGGCCCCTGTCCAGGCTCCTGCTCTGTTTCCCCAAAGCTGCCCCTCTAAGCCCTGCCTGGCAGCCCCACCCGTGCCCTCCCCTCCTCCGTGTGGGCAAATGTGTGCGCGAGCGTGTGTGTGTGTGTGTGTGTGTGTGTGTGTGTGTGCGCGCGCGCGCGCATATGTACCATCCTTTCTTCCCCTGGAGAGCCCCTGGGCCCCCTGCCTGATCCACCTCCTCTGTTGCCCTCAGCTCTGTCCTCAGTCTGGCATGATGTCCAGGGTCAATGTGTGTCTAGCCCCTCCCAGGACACCCCGCCCTTCACCATAGGGCCGGCATGGGGGCTGCACGTAGGCAGGGCCCAGGTCAGGGGCACCCCTGGAGGGAATTTGGGCATGGAGGCTCCTGTAGACTCACCGACCTGTGCTCCGAGGTTCTCTCATCTCCCGAGGGGGCTCGGAGAGGGTGAAGCTCCTTGTCCCCGTTATCTAGAAGGGGAGGTAGAGGCATGATAGGGGGAGGGGGGATCCCGAGCCCGAAGGCTCCCCACTGACGAAGGTGCTGCAAACCAGCTCCTCTGACACGGGGGTTCCCAAATTCCCTGCTGCAGCTCCCTCCCTCCTCCTGCACTGCTCTGATACTGCACCCTGGCCCCGGAGCTCTGTCCTTGTGCCAGGCAGAGGCAGGTGGTTCCGGGGCTGCAAGGCCCCGGGTAGTGGGCGCAAGGCTTTCTCACTGAGGCTGTGGACTCTCCTGCTGCTCGCCCCACCCTCACCCTTCAGACCCGGCTCTGTGCGCTTGGGGTGAGGTGGGTGCTGGGGCCCTGGTGCCTCATGGCTGATGGCAGGGGCTCCTACACATCCCCCCCGACCACCTACCTCCTTCGAGGCAGGACCTGGTAGGAGGCTAGGCCACGAAGGGCAGTATCATCCGGCCCTTGGGTCTCAGGCCTTTGGGCTGGGTCTGCGCCGTTCCCAAGTGCTGGGAAGGACCCAGCAGGGCACAGCAGGGGCCTGTGGGAGCCCTGTCCTCTCCCAGGCAGGGCTGGCTTTGGGCACAGGGGACAGTAGTGGCCCTGGCCTGGAAGGAGGCTGGGGGTGGGCAGGGCCTGGACAGTGTCCGGGCTTGGGGTGGTGGCCTGGTGGCCTCCAAAACCAGAGAGGGCTGGTTCTCTGGCTCTCATTCCCAGGTCTGTCCTCTCCCTTCTTTCCCTGAGAACATGTTTTTGTTTTTGTCTCTCTGGCTCTTGTCTGCCTGTCTGTCTCTCACGGGGCCATATATACTCTGTCCTTCCCTCTGTCCTGCACTGGTCTCTCTGCCTTGGGTGTATCCTCCTCTGTCTCCTTTGCCCTCTCTCCCCTCCATGTCTTCTTTCCCCTCCTGCCTCATCTGCCTCCCTCCTTCCCTCTCTTTCCTGCTCTCCACCCCTCCTTCCTGGCCCTCTCTTCTTCCTCTCTCTACCAAGATGCACTTCTGGTTCTCACAGGGGTAGGGTGGACAGGAGGCCTCCCCGACATGCCCCCCCGGACTGCGGCTGCCCTCCCTGCCATCCCCGAGAGCCTGGCTCGGACCAGCTGTCAGGTGTTAGGGTGCCGGAACCTGCTGCAGCCAGAGAGCAGGCTCCGGCCGCCCTGTGCCCCTGCCCACCGCCCAGCTCCCTGGGGCCCCAGGGCAGGGGCATTTCACCCCTTTGCCCCTCTCCTCCTCTGATCAGGGGCCCCCAGATGAGGCTGCAGAGCAGCCGGGGCGGGTGGGCCCCAAGCAGCAAGTCCTGGATTCTGCTTTACATAAAATAACTGGGCTGTAGCCGGAACCTGAGCATATGTAGATGAAGCTCCTTGTCAGACCCTCGCGAGCGCAGGAGGGAGAAATGATTTCAACCTGTACTGCGGCAGTTACCATAGCAACCAATTATTCAGTGCTAAATTATAACTGTTTATAACACTCGTGAATGGGAAGGCTCATATTTCATTCTTTCTTTTTCCCTCTCAATCTTGAAGGACCCCAAATTGAGAATGACCAACTCTCCGAGTCCTTCCTTTTGAGCTTAAATGCCTCCTTTTTCAGGAACCGCGGTGTGTGTTGTAGAGGGGAGGGGGAGCAGGGGGCGGCCTGTGAGGCTGGGAAGGAGGAATGGCGGCCGGCGCTGCCCGCTCGGGTCCCTGGGGTGGGGATTGACTTGCTGCGCCCTCAGTGGGACCTGGGCTTAGGGCAGAGGCCCCTCCCGCCTGCCCCAGCCCCGGCGTGCATAGCTGGGCGCAGTGCTTGAGGCAGCTGTGCAGGTAGACTCCGTGTGGGGAACCCAAGTCCGCTGAGATTCTCCAGCCGGTGGGGCATCCCCCACAGCCGTACCGAGGGCTGCTGCCGCCCAAAGGTCGGTGCCAAGGTCAGGGGCTGACTGTCCTGATTTTCACAAGCGGAGCAGCGTGGTTCGGTGGCTCTCAGACCGCGGGGCCAGGGTTGGTTCAGGGGCTGTGTTAGGGGATTCTGGGTCTGTGCCCGGGTCTTCTCCCAGCACGTGGCTGGGCCCACAGCGCCCCCATACATTTCAAGATACCGGATGGCAGGTCCGCTTCGGGTTTGTGGTCGTTTCTTCCTTTCCTGCCACTGAATGACATTACATCACTTCGGGTCCCTCGACCAGTCTCTGCTCTGTGAGTTGTTTTCGGAACCATCTGCAGTTTCCCCCTTGCCCCTTCCTCTGCAACGAAAGATGTGGAAAAAACAACAACGAAAAAGGAGGCCCAGTTCTGGAAGTATCTGAACAGCTGGATGCAGAGTTCTGCTGTGGATGCAGATGTGTTCTCACCCCCACCCTCAGCCGCCACACCCTGGTGGCGGAGGGGCAGGGCTCAGTGAGATCCTGGCGTTGGGGGGGGCAGGCTGGGTGGGCTCCCCGAGGCAGAGGCCGGGAAGGGCAGGTGGGCTGTGGGACTTGGGGAATCAGAGCCTTCTCTCCATCTGGGCTCTCCCCAGTGCTGGTAGACAGAGGAGCGAGAGAAGCTCCCTCCCCTCTTCTGTGAAGGGAGAGGTTGCCATCTTGCCCATGCCCCAGGGGGTGGCGGCAGGGCAGGGGCGGGGGCGCTGGCGGGCTGCAGACGTGCCCTGCGTTGCTCTAGCCCCTTCCTCACCAGGGATCTGTGCCCTCCCGCCTGCCACTTAGCTCGAGTGGACGGTGGGCGAGCCCTGTCAGCGCCTGCCCTCCCGAGCTGCAAGCCGCAAGCTGCACACACGCTGTTGCTCCTGCCAGACAGGAGCTGGAGGCACCTTCCCCTCCCCTCCCCCCTGCTCCCTCTGGGCCACTGCTGGCCACTCCTGCTCCTGGGCTGTGGTGGGGCCAGCTTCCCATCAGGTGCCGGGTCAGCTCACGCAGGAGTTGCCCAGGGAGCCCCGTCCTGCCCGAGCCACACCGTCCCGCAGCAGGCGGCCTCTGTGCAGTTAGCTCTGGCCCGATGCCAGTCGCAGAATCAAGGGGCATGAGGCTGGCGTGTGTCTTCCAGTGTGTCGTCCTGGCTGTGTCTTTGGCTTCCAAGCAGAGTTGGGGTCGTCATGGGTCACCTGGGCATTACCAGAGTCAGGGCTGCCTCTGCTGTCTGGGCGTGGGCATGGTGTGGGGGCAAAGGCCATGGATTGTTCTGGCCTCAGACTGCTCTGGCTTGGCTGAGGCCTCTGCGCAGGGCCAGGTAAGGAGGCCTGGCGCTGGGACCTGCGTGCTAGCCGCGCTGCCCTGTCTCTGAGCACTGCCTCTCTGTGCCTCGGCTCTCCCTGCCGGAGTGTTCAAGGCCTTTCCTACACTCTGTCCTTGGCTCCATCCTTTGTGGCATCTCCACCTCACAGAGGACGAAGCTGAGGTTCACTTGCCGCAGTGACTTGCCCGAGTCCCAGGCTAGCTAGGGATGGAGCCTCCCTGGGGAATCCCGGGGCCCATGGTCAGGCCACACGGTATCAGCCCCGGGTCTGCCAGCCTCATCCGTGGTGGGTTTGTGGGCTCCGCCCCAGGGCAGCTGAGGGCCAAGCAAGGCTCCTCCCTCTGTCCATGGTGCTGAAGTTCATGGCAGCCTCTCCCCCCATCCTTACCTTTGCTGGAGCGGGGGCTGGGGGAGAGAGCTGTGCCTCTCAGGTCTCTCGAGGGGTGGTCTTTTGAAGCTGCCCAAACTCTGACCCCCTTGGGGGAAATGGACATCTCTGTCTGACCTCCACCTCCCCAAAGGACTGAGGCAGAGCCTGGGAGCTGTGGGCCCAGGGCAGTGTCGCCACCAGCCCTGGAAGCAGGGTCCCAGTCAGCGGCAGAGTCAGTATGCCCGGAACACCTGGGCTCTGGAAAAGGAAAACACACAGAGGCCCTGCTGCCTGCCAGCTGCCAGTGCCGGGACTCTGGCGGCTTGATGGGCCAAGAGGTTTGGGAGCAGGAAGCCTGGCGGGCGGCAGGGAGAAGGAGCGCAGGGAGCATGTGGGCAGGGTGCTTCCCCAGCCTGGCCTTGGAGAGGGCCCCACCAGCAACCTTATCTACCCTCAGCCAACTGATGGGTTGTGCCTGTTTGGAGCCTCTCACCTGGGAAAAGGCAGGTTATCACCTCTTTAAAGTGTGGTCCTAAAGGCCAGAGATCGGGCCAAGGCCTCCCAGGATGCTCAAGGCCGACCCGCTGCCTGCTCTGCCCCTCATTCTCCTGCCCTCCCTCCCTCTTCCCCTCTCCTCCCTCCTGCCTCTTCCCTCTCCCCTGCTGCTGTTTTCTGAGCTCATTTTTCATCTCTCCAGTTCTCTGCTCATCCCTTCCCATGTTCTCTTTGCCCACCTTGAAGGCAGTTAACAGCAATCAGGAGGACAGGCCTGTGCCAGTAATTGCAGCAACAGCGCCCAGCTCTCCCTGGGAGGGGCTGGGAAGGGCTTTGCCAGCCGGCTGGCATCGCTGAAGGCCAGGAGTAAGCTGCTTTCTCCGAGGGGCAGTACCTTTCTGGGGGGATGCTCTGGCTGTAAACACCCTTATCTCCATATAAATGGGCCATTTTCTGCCTGTACAGACAGGAAACTAAATCAAGGAAGCCAGGCTTAAGAGCTGCCTAAATTACCTTGTCTCATATTGAGAGGAAGCAGCCGGGGTGGGGGAGGGGAAGGTGGGCTTGTGCCATAGCAGCTTCCGGAGAGTCCGAACAGAGAAAACTGGGACGTGCACTCTCCGTTGTTTATAGGTCTCCTTTGGTGAGCACGGTTCTGTGGGATGCACACGGAAGCAGCTCTGGGGTGGGCACGGGTCGGTGGGTCTTCTCCTACTCCCGCTTTCCCTGTGCAGTTTGTTGTTTGACTCTGGGCGTCACAACCTCTGCCACGAGCTCCTGGGTCCTGGCACCGTCACATAACACTGGTTAAAATCCCAAAGTCCGTAACAACCTGGTGATGACCGACGCGGAGCTCACCGCGAGGGCTGCCGGAGCAGGCCGCGCTGGGCTTGGCGAGAGCCTGGCCTGCACACTCCAGCACTCGCTGCTGCGCTGCCCCCGGGGACGAGACTGCTGGCCTGGGCTGGGCTTTGGGGCTGAGCCGTGGGTGGTGGGACCCTGCCAAGGAGTGGGGCGACTGATCCCAAGTGTGGGCCGGGACTCTGAGTGTTCTCCAGGCCTCTGTTGCCCTCACTGTCCCCCTTTCTTTCCCAGGGGAGCAATGATGAGCTGTCAGAAAATGAAGAGGAGCTGGAAGAGAAGTCGGACAGCGAGGGTAGTGACTACTCCCCTAATAAAAAAAAGAAGAAGAAACTCAAGGACAAGAAGGAGAAAAAAGCCAAGCGAAAGAAGAAGGATGATGATGAGGATGATAATGATGATGGATGCTTAAAGGTAACCAGCCAGGTGGGGTGGGAGGGGCCGGAGCTGAGACAGAATGGCAGTCCCCTTGGAGGGGCCGAGCCTCCTGCCCGTCGACTCTCTGCCCTCCGACCCGGGAGCCCCTGTGAGCACGTGCTCATGCGTGTGGTTGCGCGTGTGCTTGCGCATGCGCTAGTGCATGTGCTCATGTGTCCTCATGTGTGTGCTCGTGCGCGTGCTCATGTGTGTGCATGTGTATGTGCTCATGCGTCTGCTTGTGTGTTCATGCTTGTGTGCACGCATGTGCGCATGTGTCCTCATGTGTGTGCTCGTGTATGCTCGTGCGTGTGCTTGTGTGTTCATGTGCGTGCTCGTGTGTGCTCATGTGTGTGCTCGTGCATGGGCTTAGTACGAAAGGGTGAAATTTAGGAATCTGTGGAGGAAAGCACGCAGCATCTTGCCGGTGTGCTGGCTGCTCTGGGCGCCAGCTCGCCCGCGCGAGTGCGCAGCTGTTTCTGGAGAGAGTGGTGGATAATGTGGGCTCAAGTTTAGTGTCAGGAACCTCTTGCTTGGAGCAATTTGGAAAAATAAAACAACAAATGGAGGCTTAGCCACAAAATGTGGCTGACAGTTCTGCTTATGGTAGCAAGGGAACTTTTTTACCAGCAGGCGTCCTGAAATTCTGCCCGGGCGGGTGTTCTGCGAGTCTCCTACATGGAGCAGAGGAGCTGTAGGGTGGGCCTCCAGCTGTCCCCTGGGGAAAACCATCTTCCCAAGAATACGGGGGATGATGTGAGCTCAGCCAAGGCTTTAGGGCCATCCTGAGGCCCCCCGAGTCTCAGAGACAGCACCGTGGGGGTCCTTGCGGAGGAAGGGGCTGGGGTGAGGCTGATGGATGGGCTTCCGGGCCTCAGCTCTGGGGCAGTGGGCAGGTGACATTGTTGTCCAGGAGCACCTGGCTCCCTTTGTTCTTATACAAGGCACCAAGGCTCAGTTTGGGCTAGCCATGAATTTAAAGATAAATGCTCCGTAAACATTAGTACAGTGGCTGTTGGGTGAGGCAGAGTTGTGAATGCCATGACTGAAGTTGGGAAGTGCCGGGGGGAGGTGTTCTTACCGGTGGTGTCCTGACACTCGGGGTGATTCGTGAGTCAGTGGATGTGTTGTGAGTCATCTGTGACTGGTAACAGCCGAGGGGCTAACAGTTCCAAAAGAGTAACTTAAGGGAGCAATTCAGGGTTATCCTGGAACAAAATCGTCCTCTCGTTCACCTGCGGCTCTGCTCCCCTGGGTGGGGGCGAAGGGGCCCAGGTGCCTTTGGAATGGCTGTGTGTCCATGGGGGCGGGCCGGCCGCGGGAGGGGCCCCGCGTGGGAACATCTCAGAACTGTCTCGGAACAGGGGCTTTGGAGGCCTCCCGCTGTGCCGGCAGGCAGCGTTCTCAGCTCGGGGAGACGCCCAGGAGGCTGTGTGTACCACTCGGCAGCCTTCCACGGCAGGACCCCAAAGTCCAGCTCCAAGGGGCTCAGGCAGTAAAGGGATTTGTGGGATGGGGACCGTGGGAACTGAGAGGCGGGGGGCCTCTGGGTGTGGCACCCCGTGGTGTCATCCAGGCCTGTTTCTCTGCATCTTTTGCTCCGTGGCTCAGGCCGTGCACCCTTGTGGGAGAATGGGTGCAGCAGCAGCTGGGGGCCTCTTGGCACATCCAGCAGGAGGGAGGGCAGGTCTCCTGTGTCCAGGTGTCCAGGCAGGAGACCCAGCATTCCCACTGCTTGGGCTGGGTCAGGTCACATGACCACCCCGACCAGGGACTTTGGCCCAGGAGTGGTGTGTGCAGATTGGTGTGCTGGGTCAGTGCGTGGGGGGAGGCAGCTCAGGGCAGCCTGGAAGCTGTGAGGTGTGGGGGGAGGAAGGCAGGGTGTGCTGGGTGCCAGCAGCTGCTGACACATGGCGAGGTGCCCTGTTCCAAGCGCCTGTGCTAAGTCACTCTCTCCTGTGGGGCAGGTGCTGCTGTTCTTCCCATTTCACAGATGGGGAAACTGAGGCAGAGAGGTTAAGTAACTTGTCCACCTGTTAGCACTGGTAGGTGGCAGAGCCAGGATTAGAACTGGCCCAAGGCCATAGCCAGCACCACCCCATCTGATCCCAGCCAGCCTGGGCCGCATGGTCATCCGGTCGTCTGACCCCGGGGCTGGCTCGAGAGCTCACTGTATGCCCCTGGGGTGCCCCCTCTGCCTCAGTGTCCTGTCTGGAAAGTGAAGTGGTGGGTGAGGGACCCTCTCAGGGCCCCGCCCCCAGCTGGGCCACTGTCTCATGCCTCTGACCCAGCAGGGTGCACCTTCCTGTCCCTAGAACCCAGCAGTGGCCTGTCCTTCATGGGGGCTGCAGCTGGGGGTGCCTAGGGAGGCTCATGTCTCTCTAACATGCCGGAGGCAGCCCCGTAGCTGCTCCCTCCCCAGGGACATTTCCCTCCTGAAAGCCATCTTCCGGCCACCGTGCTGTTCCATTGCCCAAATTCCCCTCACCTCTTCCTCCCAGAGAGTGAGTCCGGCTACCCCTGCCCTGGGGTCCTGAGCCAGTCGGGTAGCCCCGTCTCAAGACGGCGGCCTGGACTTGGGGTCCGGCTTCCTGTCCCACAGCTGCTGGTTTCCCTTTCCAGAGGTTCTGGACATACACACGACCCCGCCAGACCCTGACATTAAACATGTGGCCTGGCACCCCTGGGGCTGGCGTGTGACGAAGGGCTGGCAGGGCAGCCGTGCTTTGGGATGTTCTCAGTGGTGAGAACTGCAGACATGACCCTCCTCCCACGCGGGGCTGGGGGTGCGGGTCAGACCCCCCACTCTATCTCCGGCCTCCGCCTCCGCAGGAGCCCAAGTCCTCGGGGCAGCTCATGGCCGAGTGGGGCCTGGACGACGTGGACTACCTGTTCTCGGAGGAGGACTACCACACGCTGACCAACTACAAGGCCTTCAGCCAGTTCCTCAGGTGGGTCAGGGGCTGGGCGGTGCTTCCCTGACGGCCTGCACTTCCCCTGGTGGCACCAAGCCAAGGGCAGGGGCAGCAGGACAGAGCCCTGGTTCCCGGGGCAGGCGTGGGTGCTGCTGACCTGGCAGAGCTGGCAGGAGGGGGCAGGACCCCTTTTATTGTAACAGTCGGGCCTTCCCTCATTGGGCCTGTCCCTGGGCCCTTGAGTCTCTTTCCCTTGGGGAAGGGGGTTCTAGCCTTTCCTGGGGGTCTTCAGCCACCATGACCTCTCTCCCCAAGGCTGCCTGCACCCACTCTCTGACCCCTCGCAGGGTCTGGAAACCCAGTGAGAAAATCGTGTGGGTGGGGAGCGGGAGCGTTCTGGGGGCAGACTGTCATCTCAGCTTTGTCCTCTGCCCGCCCCCTCCACCTGGCTTCTCTAACCAGGAACCTGGGGCAGTGCCACGGGTCGCGGGTGTGGGAGAAGAAGGGGGGGCCCCTCCGTGGCCCTGCCCTCACCCTCCTGCCTCTCCCCCAACAGGCCACTCATCGCCAAGAAGAACCCGAAGATCCCCATGTCCAAAATGATGACTGTCCTGGGTGCCAAGTGGCGGGAGTTCAGCGCCAACAACCCCTTCAAGGGCAGCTCGGCGGCGGCAGCTGCGGCGGCAGTGGCTGCGGCTGTAGAGACGGTCACCATCGCCCCTCCGCTGGCTGTCAGCCCTCAGCAGGCGCCCCAGCCTGTGCCTGTCCGCAAGGCCAAGACCAAGGAGGGCAAGGGTGAGGCTGTGGGTGGGTGGGCACCGAGCCCTGCCTGGAAGGGGCCCCCCAGACCCTGGGGGAGAAGCCACGGGCCAGACCCGGGCAGGGAAGGGCAGCTGGGGACCTGGTGCCAGTGTGACCCTGGACTGACAGGTCCTTTCTTGGCAGTGACGTAGCATCATAGCTTCTGCCCCATCTTTGGGGGCTGGTGGATGGGCCGGGTGCAGTGGCTCACGCCTGTAATCCTAGCACTCTGGGAGGCTGAGGCAGGAGGATCGCTTGAGGTCAGGAGTTCGAGACCAGCCTGAGCAAGAATGAGACCCCATCTCTACTAAAAATAGAAAAAATTAGCCGGGCATGGTGGCGCATGCCTGTGGTCCCAGCTACTCGGGAGGCTGAGGCAGGAGGATCCCTTGAGTCCAGGAATTGGAGGTTGCTGTCAGCTAGGCTGACACCACGGCACTCTAGCCCAGGCAACAGAGCCAGACTCTGTCTCCAAAAAAAAAAAAAAAGGGCTGGTGGAGATAGGGGAGATGATGTGGGCAGAGCTTTGGAGGGTTTATGCTGGGCCAGCCCAGAAGGCCCCCTGGACTCAGGCGTGGAGGAGGGAGGGGAGGCCTGCAGCGTGGAGCTCTCCCGCCCCAGGCTTCTGGGAGATGGTGGGCTCTTAAGTTTGAGGCTGTACCGTTCCCGGGGAGGAGGCCCACGCGTAGCCTGTTGGTCCTTTTGTCTGAACACCCACAGTGTGCAGGCTCCTTCTCCAGGTCCTCGGGGCAGCATGGACTGTCAGTCCCTGCCCCTCCAGCTTTAGGATCCAAGAGACAGGCCAGAGATTTGAGTGGGGGCGGGGGTTGGGTGTGGTCAGGGCTGGCTTCCCAGGGCGCTGCTCTGGGCCCGGCCTGGCAGGAGGTCCAGATCCCAAACCCGACTTGGCTGTGGGGTGTCTGGGTGTGAGTAGAGAGGCAGCAGAGGGCCCCTGTGACTTGCTCGGTGGAGGTTTCTGGCTTCTAGGGGGTGGGGGCATTGATCTCCCAGGGCTGTCGATGGTGGGATTGCCAGCAGCTCAGATCTGGGTTTTGATGAGGGCCGGGGGGGCACTGGGGACCCCTGGCTTCGACCCTAAGGAGCTTTGGTTCCTGGGATGATGCTGGGGCGCCGTGTCTGGCCCTTTTCCCGGGTCTCTGAAGGGGGCCTGGTGGGGATCAGAGCCTGCCCTGTCTGTGTCCTGCTCTGTCCTGGTCAGCAGGGTCTCAGGAGGGGCTCCTGGCCTATCCCCACCTGCCCAGCGTGCCTTCCTCTCTCATTTCCTCTTGGGCTCCAGCTGCTGCGCTATCGATTCCCTGAGCTGCCTATTCAGAGCTTGGAAAATTGAAATAGATTTTCCGTGGCGCCACCGAGGGTGCAGCTGGGCTCCCGGCTCCATGTCCCTGCGTGTGGTGTGGCTGGAGGAGGGTGTGGTGGGGGGACGCCTCTGCAGGGCGTGGGTTCCTGCCTCCAGGCCCCTTCTTGCTCGGCCTGGCAGCGGGAGAGGCTGCTGGGGGTCATTATTCCCCAGGTGCCTAATCGCCCTGTGGCCAGCTCCATAAAAGCAGCTGCAACCCTGCTGGCCTTTCCTGGGGTGACTAGCAGAGGTGGGGGCGGCCTTGGTGGTGCCAGCACTGCCTGGGCCTAGGGAGGCTGGCAGGTGGGAGAAGGGCTTTCGGCCCCAGGACATCTCTCTGGGGCCCAGGCGTGGACTGCGGGTGGGCAGAGGTGCCCTTGGTGGCCCTGCTGGCTGTGGGTCTGGTGGCTCCATTGGGGGCAGCTCTTTTCTGGGGGTGGGGACAGTATAGGGGCTCTTCCTAAGGGAACTGGCATTTCTCCAGTCATGGAAAAGGCGCAGTGCAGTGGCCAGAGAGACAGACTCAGGTCAGGGTCCTTCTCTGGCTTTTCCCTTTCCTTGTTGTGTGATTTTAAGCAAGGTCTTCACCTCTCTGAGCCTCAGGCCCCCCATCTGAAAGGGGTGATGGTAGGAGTGACCCTTTCCTTATGGTTACGTGAGGGCTTAGTGACATCATGGTGGCCGATCAGTGGCACTGCTGGCTATTGCTACCGTTGTTTTTCAGGGCCTGGAGTGAGGAAGAAGATCAAAGGCTCCAAAGACGGGAAGAAAAAAGGCAAAGGGAAGAAGGTGGCCGGACTCAAGTTCCGCTTCGGAGGGATCAGCAGCAAGAGGAAGAAAGGCTCCTCGGTGAGTGTGTGAGAGCGTGTGCACGCACACGTGTGTGTGCTCCTGCATGTGTGCATGTGTGTGCATGCGTGCCTTCATGTGTGTGCATGGGATGGAGGAGGGTGGGGTCATTCTCCCAACCTAGCTTGGGGCAGGTCCTGCAGCCCTCCCCTACTCTTTCCATTCTACTTGCAGGCCTGCTGGGACTCAGTTTCCCCCATTTGTCTGCTGAGGGGTTTAGACTCTGGGCAGGGAGCTCTCCTGCCTGCTGGGAGCTCCGTCCCCGCTCCTGTAGTGCATAGCCACTGCTCCATCTGGCCAGCAGGCAGGAGAGTCACACACCCTTGGGAGTCTTGCAGGGCCTGTTGGAGCCGGTTGGATCCCTGATTACCTCTCTGTGCTCCCAGGGCCAGCTCTGGGCCCAGGCTCAGACCCTAAGCCTGTGTCTCAGCTGTGGAGGACCCCTTCTCTGTGCATGGGAAGCATTTACCCTCTTCACCCCCATAGGGCAGCTGTTCCCCTCACCTCACCCAGCCCTGCAATGGGACAGAGACAGGAGCTGCTATTTCGCCTCTTGGCAGCCCATTACACAGCTGTAATGGAGGGCAGTGTGGCGTAGAAGGTGTGGCCCGCCCCGTGCTGGGGTCCAGCTCAGCTCAGCAGATATTTGTTGAGCAACCAGTAGGTGCCAGGCCCTCTCCGCTCACCATGGTGGTGGTCCCTGCTCCTGCAGTGCTCATAATCTGGCAGGCATGTTCACTGGCAGAGAGCCAACGATGCATCGCACAGAGCTGGCACATAGGCTGTCCAGTGGGTCCCATGAAGGAGAGATCTGGGAAGCCTCCCTAGGGGAGGTGTCCTTAGGGCTCCCCCCTGAAGGATGTTTAGGAGTTTGGCAAGATGGAGGTCAGGGCCTGGGGAACAGTATGGAGCAGAAAATGTGGGAAGTGTCCGAGGGCTGGAGAGCAGGGCTCAGGGAGTGTGGTGGTGGGACATCAAGCTGGACTGGGGGGCGGGGCTGTGGTATAAGGTTTCTAGCTGGGTGGGGGGACGAGGAGAACCACAGGGAGCACTGTGTCTCTGGAGCCTTTTCTGTGCCCTGCCCCACCCCACGCTGCCCAAGCCAGCAAAGCCCCTGGGGTGGAACCCTTCGGGATGGACCCCTGTCCTCCCCCAACCCTGCACTCACAGGCCCCTTCCCCCCTGCAGAGCGAGGAGGATGAACGGGAGGAGTCTGACTTCGACAGCGCCAGCATCCACAGTTCCTCCATGCGCTCCGAGTGCTCTGCAGCCCTGGGCAAGAAGAGCAAGAGGAGGCGCAAGAAGAAGAGGAGTAGGGCTTCCTGTCCGCGGGTTCTTGGGCCCTCGCGGGAGGACGTGGGGGGTGCAGCGCCTCCCCTTGGGAAGCAGGGGAAGGGCATCCTCATGCCTTGGCCTCTCTGGGTCTCCGCCAGGCAGTTCCCCGGTGCTTCCTCAACAGCCCTGGTCTCTACTGCCAGGGGAGGGTGTCCTGTCCCAGTGAGGAACCTGTGGTGTGAGCCACCCAGGCATTTGCGCTGGCAGTGTGGGTACTGGAGCAGGAAGTGCTGCTTCATCTCATCCACCTCCCCGTTCAGTCACCCACTCACTTGACACCCACCCTCGCCCTCACCTCCTTCCCGTGCCCCCTCCCTTCTTTCATCCATCCGTCCATTTGTCCATCTGTGTGTTCATCCACCCACGCTCCCACCCTGCCTGCCTTCTTTCCTTTTACCCACCTCCTGTGCATCTTCACCCTTTTACTACCTTGGGCATCCCCCCATCATGTGTTCGCCCCATTGATTCATCCACCCATCCACCCATCCATCATCTGCCAAGCACCTGCTATGTGCCTGTCTGGCCAGGGTGGTGGAGACCCTTGTGCACTGGGAGTGGGCACGAGGCCCTCCATGACCGCCTCTCCCCCTGCCCAGTTGACGATGGTGACGGCTACGAGACGGACCACCAGGACTACTGTGAGGTGTGCCAACAGGGGGGTGAGATCATCCTGTGTGACACCTGCCCGCGGGCCTACCATCTTGTCTGCCTCGACCCCGAGCTGGAGAAGGCTCCCGAGGGCAAGTGGAGCTGCCCGCACTGCGTAAGCGCTGGCAGAGCTCGGGGCTGGGGGTGGCCTGTGCCTGGCTCCCTGACCCCAGTGCGGAATGTCACCTGGGAGCAGAACAGGGGGAGGGTCGTGTGGGGGAGGGAGGGAGGCCGGGCCCAGTGGAGGGGGACCCGGCCCTCAGTGCCTCCACTTGGGCTCCCCGCTCCAGGAGAAGGAAGGGATCCAGTGGGAGCCCAAGGACGACGACGACGAGGAGGAGGAGGGCGGCTGCGAGGAGGAGGAGGACGACCACATGGAGTTCTGCCGCGTGTGCAAGGACGGCGGCGAGCTGCTCTGCTGCGACGCCTGCCCCTCCTCCTACCACCTGCACTGCCTCAACCCGCCGCTGCCCGAGATCCCAAACGGTGAATGGCTCTGCCCGCGCTGTACTGTGAGTGCTCCGCCCGCCCCGCGCCGCGCCGAAGCCCCGCCCCTCCCCGGGAAAGCCCCGCCCACAGGGGAAACTCCGCGACAAGCCCCGCCCCCGCCGGCTCAAGCCCGCCCCGGCCAGGTTATTCCCACAGAACTCCGCCCACGCCGCTCGAGGCCCCGCCCACCAAGCTCCGCCCCACACTTCCCTCAGGCCTGCGCTGCTTCCAAATCCCCTGGAGACATCAGTTCCTCAGGGAAGCAGGAGCCCAGACTGATGCGGTGATCATGCTGACACCTCAGCCTCTGTTTAGCGGGCGCTTGCTCTGCACCACGTGCTGTATGTTCCTTTACGTCGCTGAGTGTTCCAGTACCAGGCATTTTATTCCCACTTTTAGATAGAAATTGAGGCTCAGGGAGGCAAAGTCACTTGCCTAAGGCCACACCATGGCAGCACTGTCCACTCAGACCCAGGTCTCTAGAGCCACCCTGGACCTGGCTCCTGTCCCGAGGCTGGGGGTGGAGAGGCGTGTGTACTGCAGGGAGAGGGGAGTGCCCCCCATGCCCCCAGCCTTAGCCCCCAAGTCACGGCAGGCATTTGGAGGCCCCATGCTCTGAGTTGCCTGCCCGGCCCTCCCCCAGTGCTGGGTCCCCCATGCCCCTGGGGCCAGGCTGTGCTGTGGTTAGCACTCCGTCATCCCGTGTGCCTCTGAGTGTGTGTTGTGTGGTGCACGTGTGCGTGTGTGCACGTGTGCACATGCATGTCCGTGTCTGTGTAGGGGTCTGGGAGGGCCCTGCTGATGGGTGCAGCCTTCTGTGCTTTCTTGGAACTGATGGGCGGTCCCGGGATGGGAGGGGAGCAGGAGCTGAGTTCCTCCCAGGGCCCTCCCCACAGGGTGTGCATAGGGGCGGGGCAGGTGGGGCCCTGTGGCCTGGGAAGGAAGGGTCCCCTTCCCCACTCTCCTCAGAGCAGAGCCAGTGGAGGAGGCTCTTCTCCTGCCCTTCTGTCTTCTCCCCCTCCTCTGCCGCTCAGCCTTCAGCATCACTAAGGCCAAAGGAAGGCTGGTTTGGGGCTCTGTGGTGTGAGTGGCACACTGAGGCCTTCCTGTGTGATTTGACACCACAGCAAACTGGGAGGTGGAGGAAGGGTGGACCCATCTCAGACGAGAAGATGGGCTCAGGAGGCCTGTACAGGGTTAAGAGGACAGGTGGTGGCAGAGCTGGGACCTGCCCTCCCCGGCAGAGCTGCCTCCCTGAATCTGTCCTCCCCTCCCCTGGTCCAGCCAGGCTCAGAACTGCCTCTTGAGGGGCGAGAGCTGCTCCGACCCGCCTTGGGGCCGCGTGCTGAGTGTGCAGATGGTGATGTTCATGGCTGCCGCATTTCTCACCTTTGCTCACTGGAAGCCTGGCAGCCATCAGGGTCCCGAATTGTGTCTCTGGTGCTTGGGTGCAGCCATGCCTGGGTGAGGGCTCGGGGACAGGGCTGCTGTGTCCCTGAGCTCCACGCAGTGGGGGGTCATGCTCAATGGGTGCTTGTAAGTCATGACATGATGTGACCTTTTCTCAGGGGGCTCTAGCAGGGAATAGAGCAGTGGGGAGACCCACAGATAGGGCGAGTCCAGAGTCTTGGGCTCTGCTCCCCACTCTGCTGTCCCCCACATGGCTCACAGACCCCCACTGGCCACCTCTTGCGTGCACAGCATGTGTGTGGACTCCTGAGGATGGGATGGCTGTCATAGGGTCACTGACATGCTCTTCTGACTTGGGGACAGTGCAGCCGGTTGGAGGGCGCCTGTGTGACAGCCTGCTGTCATGAGAGCCTCTGGATGGGGCCCGGTGGCTAAGCCCTGAACCGGGGGTCCCTCCTCTGTCCACAGTGCCCCCCACTGAAGGGGAAAGTCCAGCGGATCCTACACTGGAGGTGGACGGAGCCCCCGGCCCCCTTCATGGTGGGGCTGCCAGGACCCGAGGTGGAGCCCGGCATCCCACCGCCCAAGCCGCTGGAGGGCATCCCGGAGAGAGAGTTCTTTGTCAAGTGGGCGGGGCTCTCCTACTGGCACTGCTCCTGGGTGAAGGAGCTGCAGGTGAGGCCCTTGGGCAGGTGCGGCTGTGCTGAGGCTCAGTGCCTGGTGGGAGCCTCTGGGCCCTCCGGGATTGGTGGGAAGGGGCTGGCACACGCTGTCAGGGCCCCCGAGTGAGGGGCATTGTTGGGAGTTGGGGAGGGGGAGACTAGGGGTGAGGACCTGGGCTAGGAGCGAGGGTGCTGGGTCGGGAGACGCGGGAGGCTGTGGCCCCCTCCCTCCGGTAACTTGGACCTCACCCCGAGCAGCTGGAGCTATACCACACGGTGATGTATCGCAACTACCAAAGAAAGAACGACATGGACGAGCCGCCGCCCTTCGACTACGGCTCTGGCGATGAGGACGGCAAGAGCGAGAAGAGGAAGAACAAGGACCCCCTCTACGCCAAGATGGAGGAGCGCTTCTACCGCTACGGCATCAAGCCTGAGTGGATGATGATCCACCGCATCCTGAACCACAGGTGCGTGTCGGGCAGGGGCGCCCTGGCGACGCCGCAGGCGGGCACCCACAGGTCTGGGGCACATGGGCTCCTTCACTCTGTGAAATGGGCACAGGGCAGGGTGCCGGGGCCCTTCCCTTGGGGCTGCCATCCGGAACCGTGTGTGGGTGCAGTGGGGGCAGCAGCAAGAGGCCCGCGGCCCCCTGCTGGCGATTCGACTGTTCAGCCGGAGGGGTTGTCACCTGCACATGGGCACACTCGTGCACGTGCCCACACTCATGGTGGGAGAAAAGCTCCAGAGTCACACGTGAAAGTTTCACAAACGGTGAGACTTGCACAAAGTAGGACACTGGGTGGGTCGGGACGCTCGCGCCGAGTCAGGGCTCGATACTGGCGGGAGGGTTCTGAGGTCCCAAGTGGGCCTGAGGCGTGGGGCTGTGCACATTTCCCCCACGTTTATGACAGCAGCGCGCGCGACTGAGCACCGGCTACCCCAAGAGATAGGCGTTTGATTTTGCCTTTGTTTTACTAATATGGGAATAGGTACAGCAAGGTTAAGTCACACAGCCAAAAGGTGGTGGAGCTGTGATTTCAACCCAGTGCTTTCTGATGGCAGGACCTACTTTCTTTTCTTTTCTATTTTTTTCTGTTTTTGAGAGAGGCTCTTTCTCTGTCCCCTGGCTAGAGTGCAGTGGCATCATCATAGCTCACTGCAGCCTCCAGTTCCTGGGCTTAAGCGATCCTCCTGCCTCAGCCTTCCAAGCAGCTGGAACTGCAGGAGCCTACCACCATGCCCGGCTAATTTTTCTGTTTTTCATAAAGACAGGATCTTGCTGTGTTGCTCAGGCTAGTCTTGAACTCCTGGCCTCAAGCAATCCTTTTGCCTTGGCCTCCCAAAATGCTGGGATTACAGGTGCGAGCCCTGCACCAGCCAGGACCTACTTTCCCACCCCGCAGTGCCCCAGTGACAGCTCTTTGTGGCAATCTGGAAATTGCCCGGGTGGCTTAGTTATCAGAAGCTGCAGGAGGCCGGGACGAGGAGGCCCGGGGCAGGAGGCCCGTTGCTCTGGCTTCGATGTGGCGGGCAGTGGGAACGCCTGCTGATTCTTGAGCTCAGGTGCTTGAGAACTGGTGGTGGCTGAAGGTGGGCCTTGGGGTGGGGCCTGGGGTGCCTGCTGTGTGGTGGCAGCTTGGAGCTTGCACCCCTCACCCTGAGCCTTGACGTCATGGGCTGTGCCTTTGAGGGTCTCAGGATGGGCGGCCTGTCCCACTCAGCGCTTCCTGCCACAGGCAGCTGTTGGGGAGAGCAGAGTTCAGAAGCTGGGCCAGGCGCTCAGGTTCCAGCCCCGGCCCCCTCTTCTGGGCTTTGAGGCCCTGTGGACAGTGCGCAGTTGTAAGGGCTCCAGGAGCTTGCCAAAGCCGGCTTTGGGTGGTCTTCGGTAAGGGGGGGCAGCTGTAAATTTGAAAAAGCTGCCACCTGTGGCTGTGGAATGCCCCCTTACCCCCCAGACCTCCCTGAGAACGACCCTTCCCAGGGGAACCTGAGCCCTGCATTGACCCGACCCACAGTTTTTTACGTGTATTAAGTTGCATGTTAAAAACATAAATGGCAGTTTGTCTGTCTGCCTCCAAGGTGGGACAGGTCAATCTCCCTCAGATTTACTCCCCAAAGTCTATGTAACACCCAGTTATTTATCAAAAACAACCCATCGGGGTCCATGTGATGAGGGGTTGGTTTTGCTCTTAGGGTCCTCAGGTTTGCCGCGGCCTCTGCTCACCCGGCCTGTTTGCCCGTTACCTCCATGCGGGGGAGTCATGGACCCCAGCCCTGCACCCCTTCTCTGGCCTGGCTGCCGATCAGCCCAGGTGGGGTGGGAGGCCTGAGGACCCTCACAGCGGCCAGAATCCTGGGCTTGGTCACTGGGTCACTGGGTCCCTGGGTCCCGGGGGTGGGGGTTCTTTGGACGAGGCCGTCCCACCTGCAGCAGTTGCATCCTTGTCCGCTTTGTGGAGACAGCCCCTCAGCTGGGCTGGGCACTGCTCGAGTCCTCTGGGTTTTTTAAGTTAGGAAAAGAAGTCCATGGGTAGGAGAGAGACTTTCCAACTTAGAAATTCAAGATTCCCTTGTCCAGACCCGGGGATGGGATGGGATCCGTCCCTGCAGCAGAGGCTGGAAAGGACGCTGGATGCTGGCTCTTTGCCCCTCTGTTGGCACAGCCTCTCGGTGTCCCTTTCTGGCTCTGCCACTTACCAGGTACTCTCACCACCCCCTCACTAGCTGTGTGGCCCTGGGCAGGCCACTGCACCTCTCTGGAGCTGCTGCCCTGGCGCCCTCCTCATGGTGGGCCCGGGATCCAGGGGGACCATGACGTGAGTGGTCTTGCATCCTGTCGGGTGCCTTCATCAGACCCACGTGTGGCTCCTGCCCGAGTGACCCGCCCCTCCCCCGCCACCTGTTCGCTGTGTTGCAGCTTCGATAAAAAGGGGGATGTGCACTACCTGATCAAGTGGAAAGACCTGCCCTACGACCAGTGCACCTGGGAGATCGATGACATCGACATCCCCTACTACGACAACCTGAAGCAGGCATACTGGGGCCACAGGTGGGCTGCGGGGACCAGGCTGCTGGGCGCCAGCCGCCGGGGCTTGCTCCTGGCCAGAGCTTTGCTCACCTGCGTCCAATGCCTTTTCCCAGGGAGCTCATGCTGGGGGAGGACGCCAGGCTGCCCAAGAGGCTGGTCAAGAAGGGCAAGAAGCTGCGGGATGACAAGCAGGAGAAGCCGCCAGACACGCCCATCGTGGACGTGAGTTGGGGGGTGGGGGAGCCGTGGGTGGGATTCCCAGGGCTCACCACCCTAGGCTTGGCTGTGGGGGGCCCTCATGGCTTGTGCACCCTGAATCGTGCCCATGCAGGCCGGGGCAGCAGGAAGGGCCCACTCACACCGTTCTTACCTGGTAGGAGCCTCTGGGTGTCTGCCAGCACCTGGCCCTGGGCTGGCCCTGAGGGACAAGGGTTAATGAGCCCTAGGCGCCTGTTTCAGGAAGTGCACCCTTTCCTAGGGGCCCGTGGCGGGTACACACAGAACATGGTCTGGCCTGGGACTATCAGATGCTTGTCAGACGCCAGGGAAAGGCGAATGGGTCTGGTTCATTGGGAGGACTTCATGGGGGAGGTGGCCTGGAGCTGCAGGATCAAAGAGGCAAATGTTCTGGATTAAGTGGAGGTAGCCGGTTATGGCAGGCATTGTGTGCCCCAGACATGCATTCGTTCTGTTGTTCATCGAACAAATATTGAATAAGTGTCCACTGTGTCCTGGGCACTGGATGGGGCTTGGAGGAAGCAGTGAACAGGACCGATGTGGTAATGACAGCCTGGGCTCAAAGTCAGAGAATTCAGCAATCGGGAACTTGCCCTGATAGAGCAAGTACAGGGCCGGCCGCCATGGGAGGACATTGTAGGAGCATCTAAGCCAGGCTGGGAGTCAGGGAGGGCTTCCTGGAGGAAGAGGCATTTCAGCTGAAACCTGAAGAAGAGTTAGGAAGACAGAGAGGGGTGGGAAGAGCATTCTAGGCAGAAGGAATTGCACATGCAAAGGCCTTTCAGATGGCCTCCCGTGGCCCAGGATTTGGGGTGCGCCTGAACCTCTGTCTCTCCTGCAGCCCACAGTCAAGTTTGACAAACAGCCATGGTACATCGACTCCACGGGTGGCACGCTGCACCCATACCAGCTGGAGGGCCTCAACTGGCTGCGCTTCTCCTGGGCCCAGGGCACTGACACCATCTTGGCCGACGAGATGGGTCTGGGCAAGACAGTGCAGACCATCGTCTTCCTCTACTCCCTGTACAAGGAGGTGGGCAGTGGGGGGCGCGGCTGGGGCGGGGCAGCTGGCGCTGGCCGCGGGCAGGTGGTCTCACTGCATGGGTCTCGCTCCAGGGCCATTCCAAGGGGCCCTACCTGGTCAGTGCACCCCTCTCCACCATCATCAACTGGGAGCGTGAGTTTGAGATGTGGGCGCCCGACTTCTACGTGGTCACCTACACGGGGGACAAGGAGAGCCGCTCTGTGATCCGCGAGAATGAGTTCTCCTTCGAGGACAACGCCATTCGGAGTGGGAAGAAGGTGTTCCGCATGAAGGTGAGAGCCCCTTGTCCCCAGGGAGGACCCTGGAGAGGCGCCCTGTCTGGCATGGGCGGGGGCCACAGGTACCCTGCAGTCCCCGGGGGCCCCTTGGACGGGCTTCCCTGGCGGACGGGCTTCCCTGGCAGGCGGCCGGCGGGTGACGGGCTTGCTGTAGTAGCAAAGCTACTGCGTGTGTCCTGGGGCTGCCCTAAGAAAGTCTCATAAACTGGGTGGCTAAAAACAGCAGAAAGGTGTTCTCTCACAGTGTGGGGCCAGAAGTCTGACACCAAGGTGTGGGCAGGGCCGTGCTCCCTCTGAAGGCTCTAGGGCAGGGTCCTTCCTTCCTTCGTCCATGCCGGTGGTCGCAGGTGTCCCTGGCTTATGGCTGCGTCATTCCAGCTTCTGCCTCTGTCCTCCTTTGCTGTTGTCCCCTTCGCGTCTGTCTCTCATCTTCACCTGGGTTCACTCGGGATCTTACTGCGTGCTGGGCACTTCTCACACCTAGCTCTTCTATTTATTATTTATTTTCTTTTTAAAAATGGGGGTAAAATACACATAATGTAAAAAAAGTTTTTT
>NW_012153840.1:9507157-9513963 GCF_000956105.1 Propithecus coquereli
TCCCCAGCCCATCCCCTGGCAGCCAGTGTTCTGCTATCTTCCATGAATCTCACTACTCTGGGGACCTCATGAGAGTGGAACCAGACTGGTTCATTTCACATAGCAGAATGTCCCCAAGGTTCCATCCATGTCATCGCGGGGTCAGATGCCTTCCCTTTTAAGGCTGCGTGACATTGCGTCGTGTGGATAGATAGACGTTTTGTTTATCTGTTTCTCCACAATGGACACCTGCGTTGTGTCCGCCTTTGGCTACCGTGAACAGCGCTGATGTGAGTGGATGTGCAAACGTCCTTTCTGGTCCCGGCTTTCACTTTGTTGTGGGCATACACCCAGAGGTGGAATTGCTGGATCATACGGTAACTCTGTTTTTGATTTTTTGAGGAACAGACTTGGCTCTTTGAATTCTCATGGCATTACTCACACAGATAGGTGAGAAGACTGACACTTGGGCAGTTAATGAACTTGACAAAGGTCCCAGGTGGAAAGGCCAGGGCTGTATGCAAACCAGGTGCCACCTGCAGGCTTAGCCTGTGCAGCGAGGCCTCCCTCAGCCCCTCTCTGATCCCTTCCCACGGGACGTGGGTTGCTGGGAGAGGCAGGCTTGGTTTGGATGGGCGGCGTCGCTGGTGGGCCCGGCGCAAAATAAAAGTGCAGGGCCCCCTTGTTCAAGTGCAGGAAAGCAGTTTTTCCTTATTTGCAAGGTCTTCCTCTCAACTTGCCCCAGTGTCGTTAATTTGCTCTTTCGTGTTGTGCTCCCTTGAGCACGGGGGTCCTGCCTGGGTGAGTGCGGATCCTCCAGGCACTGGCGTCCTGCCCTGCAACTTGGTGCATAGAGTGTGCACCTGACGCCCCTCCCCACCAGCGCCCAGGCGTGCCGGGGACAGTGGTCACCTGGTAGGGGCAGGGAGCAGGCACCTGAGAACCTGTCCCAGAGAGGGGAGACCTCGCACCCTCCGCTGTCCCCTGGGACAATAAAATTTGATTAAGAATTTCAAATCGGCAACTACAGAGTATTAGACCCAGAGTGCAAGGCCCCTCTCTCCGTTCAGTTCCTGGCTCGGCCATTGGTTAGCCATGGGGCCCCGGGAGAGTTCTCCAGCCGGAGGCCCCACGGGCTCTGGCTGGGGATGTGACAGGGTAGGCGAGGGCAGGAGGGACTCAGCACAGGGCTTGTCCTGCGCCACCTGCCCCTCGGCGGCAGCCAGTACCGTTGTGAGCAGAGCTCAGCGCAGTGTTTATTTTTCATTCCCCTAAACCCCAGCCTCTCTCGGGACTGTGCTCTGGGCCTCAGCTGATCCCCACCCCCGGCCTGTGTCTTCCTCTCTGGGCCCAGGCTGGCCAGGCTCCGGGGCTCCTTGGAGTATTTGTGGGATTCCTGGCCGTACCTGCTCTTGACTCTTTGTCTCTTGAGATCGATCTGCTCCGCTCCCAGCCGCCGCCTCCCAAACGCGTCCCTTCCCCTCCAGAAAGAAGTGCAGATCAAGTTCCATGTCCTGCTGACCTCCTACGAGCTGATCACCATTGACCAGGCCATCCTGGGCTCCATCGAGTGGGCCTGTCTCGTGGTGGATGAGGCCCACCGGCTCAAGAACAACCAGTCCAAGGTAGGTGGCGCTGGCCGTGGGGTGCAGGGAGACCGGCTGCCAGACCCCACAGCTGCCCTGACGGGAGTCCCCCTCCTCCTCTCAGTTCTTCAGGGTCTTGAACAGCTACAAGATCGATTACAAGCTGCTGCTGACGGGGACGCCCCTTCAGAACAACCTGGAGGAACTGTTCCATCTCCTCAACTTCCTGACCCCGGAGAGGTTCAAGTGAGTCACCAGGGCCTGGCTGGGGATGTGGGAGGTGGGGCTGGGGGCTCTCCTGGCGCTGAGACCTGCTGGCCTTTGCCTTCCTCCTCAGGAAAATGGGAGCACCAGTGGGGGTCCCCTCTGTGACCTCCTGTGGGGGGTGTGTGCTCGAGAAACATCAGCTGCCGCTAATGCCACGATCTCCCCCTGGCTCGGCCCCGGAAGACAACCCGGGGCTCTTCCTGGGCACCTGTCCCTGCCTCTGTGCCCCCGGCTCACTCCTTTCCCTCCACTGAGAACCGGGTGCCTCACCTGGGCACAGTGGTGGCAGGCAGGGGCCAGGGCCTGGGCAGGGGTGGTGGAGACGGAGCCCCAGGCCCCAGCCTCCTGGTCTTCACCTGCCCCCCTGTTCTGCTCAGAGTGGAGGGGCAGGATGAAGAGTGCCGATTCTGGAATTAGGAGACGTAGATTTGAGGGCAGGTTTGGCACGGCTGGACCGTATAACCTTGGCCACCCTTTAGACTCAGCTTCCTTGTCTGTAATCTGGGTGACAGTCTCAGAGGCTCATGTCCGGGACGGCTTTGAGGATGGAGGGTACCCAGCGTGGCCGCGAGAGAGAAGGCTGTGTGTGTAGGGGTGACACATGCTTAGACAGCAATTGAGAGACACCCAGGGCAATGCCAGGGCTCCCAGCTGGCCCGTGACACTCTCCCCACCCCCCACTCCCAATCCTGACTCCCTCTGCAGAGGGCTCGGCCTGCTCCAGTCCTCCGCTCCTGGCGCTTATCCCAGCTCTCTGTTGCAGCAACCTGGAGGGCTTCCTGGAGGAGTTTGCCGACATCTCCAAGGAAGACCAGATCAAGAAGCTGCATGACCTGCTGGGGCCACACATGCTCAGGCGGCTCAAGGCTGACGTGTTCAAGAACATGCCGGCCAAGACCGAGCTCATTGTCCGCGTGGAGCTGAGCCAGATGCAGAAGTGAGTGCTGGGGCCCCGCCACGGGGCCTCAGCCACCCCTCCCTGAAGGCCCCAACCTGGCCTTCCCGGGGTGCCTCTCCCGGTGGGTGGGAGGGCTCTCCAGCCCCACCCAGGCTGTGGCTCACCTTTAGCCTGTGCTTCCTTCTTGGGGCCTCTTCTCAGATTTTGCGACCGGAGTCTGGGCTGCCCGAGCTCTAGCATGTCCTCCAGAACTTGCAGGGTGACTCCAGGCCTGTGGCTGCACCTCTCAGGGCTCCCCCAGGTCTCTCTGTGAGTGGTGCTTGGCCGCCGGCCGCCAGCCTCCCCGCCGAGCAGAGAGTGCCCGAGGCCAGCCCGGTCCAGGCGTGCGCAGCCCGCTGTCCTGTGCTCTCCTGCAGGAAGTACTACAAGTTCATCCTCACGCGGAACTTCGAGGCGCTGAACTCCAAGGGCGGCGGGAACCAGGTGTCGCTGCTCAACATCATGATGGACCTGAAGAAGTGCTGCAACCACCCCTATCTCTTCCCTGTGGCCGCCGTGGTACGTGCCCCAGGCTGCGGTCCTAGGTTCCCCGTGGCCACGTGGTAGGTGCTCTGTGGCACCTGGGGTAGGTTCCTTGGGGCCACTGTGGGACGTGCCCATGGCTTAGGCCCTCAGCACCTCCCCAAGAATGAGGACCTGGAGGTGACAGGTGTCCCCATGGTGCCAGGAGAAGTCTCTGAACCTGCCTCTGCCCACTGCTCGGGCGGGCCCCTCTCCTTCCCTCAGCCCCAGCCGTGACCCACAAGTAAGGAGGGCATCAGGTTGCCCCAGGGTCCCCTCCAGCCTCAGCACGGTGGGACTCCAGGCAGGGTTCTGAGGGCCGACCTGGCTGCACCGGTCACCGAGGGAGGGAGGCCCGAGGCCTGGCGCAGGAATCCTGTGTTTAACCAGCTCCCGGGTGAGTCCAGGCGCAGCTGTGGTCGAGACCCTGGGGCCTGGAGTCAGACGCGCGTGGGTTTAGATCCTGGCCGCAGCCCCACAGGGAAGCTAATGGTCAGCTCTGAGCCTCAGCCCTTCCCTCTGTAAAATGGGGACAATACGGAGGGGAAGGGCCACCTGAAGTGCCCTCGCAGAGCTGGCGCGCTGAGTGCTCAGCGGGTGTCGGCCTTCACCTGCCGTCTGGTTCTAATTTAAGCCTCTACGACTTACGCCTCCCTCCGCCAGTGAGAAAGAACACTGCAGCGTCAGGCGTGGGAGGCTGCGCTGTGGGTTGAGGCCTCGGAGGCAACCCCGGGTCCTACTCGTGCTCTGCGGCGGCGGGGCCTCCGTTGGGACTTAGCCTGAGCTAGGCCGAGGGGGTTGGCCCTGCCTGGATGCGCCCTGTGGTGACCACAGCGACCAGGCCGACCCCTGCTGGGAAGGCCGGCTTAGCTTCGGGCTCCGCATCATCTGTTCGTTCACTGATGGCTCGGTCTTGGCGTGCCAGCCAGGGAGCAGGACCAAGGGCAGGGCAGGCGGGTCTCTGAGCCCTGCCTGGGGACACGGTGCCTGGAGCCAGGGCCCCGGCAACCCACGGCCCGTCCCATGCCGTTGAGCCTGCCTGGCTCGGGTTTGGGCCTCATGCTCGGCAGGGCAGATGGGCAGTCAGCCCGGGGGTGGTGGCCCTTGTCTGTCCCCTGCGGCCTCTGAGACGCAGAGTCAGATGGGGGCAGCCCGCCAACACCCCGCTCCTGCTGTGTCTGCAGGAGGCCCCTGTCTTGCCCAACGGCTCCTACGACGGCAGCTCCCTGGTCAAGTCTTCGGGGAAGCTCATGCTGCTGCAGAAAATGCTGAAGAAGCTGCGGGACGAGGGGCACCGCGTGCTCATCTTCTCCCAGGTGACCGCGCTGGCGCCGCCGGGCCCCCAGCCCACGCCCCACAGGGGCATCCTGCCTAGCTGCTTGAGGCCGCCCTTCAGGGCTGGATGCCGTTGCCGTGTGGGCCACGTGGCTGTGTGTCAGGGGTCATCCCCGGGCCCTGGCATGATGCAGCCTGGGAGCTGGCTGACTGCCAAGTCAGGGAGGTCGGGGCCATTTGCTGCCAAGAGCAGCGTCTCCCATGCCCCCTGCCCCTGCCCCTTCCAGCCCTTGTGTCCAGGCTGGCGTGCTCGCCCCTCCCCCTGCCCAGTCCCTTCCCTGCAGCTGGCTGCTCATTAAGGGGGGGCCCTGGGGCTGGTTGGAGAGGAGCCCCTCCTCCAGCCTGATCCGGAAGGTTCATTGGCGTCACTGTGGTTTGGGCAGTCAGAGGCAGGGCTGTCTGGCCTTGAAGGTTTGTGTATTTGTTCCTTGTTCCTTTGTTTGCATCCGTCGTGCAAACAGGCTCTGTGCTAGGCACATGGGTACAGAGACACATGAGTTAGTTCCTCTCCTCAACTGCTCAGTCTAGGTACCCACCTCTGTGGTCCTGCGGGGTCCTAGGGCTAAAGATGTTCCCTTGTGGTAGGACCAAGCCAGGCACATTGCTCAAAGCCAGAGTCTGGGACGCAGCTCCTGTGTACAAGTGTCAGCTGAGAGCTGCACAAGCTGCCTGCGCCCTGGTCACGCCCTGGCCCGAGCAGGCCAAAGAACACTGGGAAGCGACCAGGCTTGTGAGCCAGAGCGGGACCCAGCCGTGGGCTGGCTGGGAGACGCAGCCACAGCCCCCGGTACCACTGCCAGCGTGAGACGTGAGTCTGGGCTGAGACCTTGAGAGACCAAGTACAGGGAACCGCACAACTGCTAGAGATGTGCACAGAGAGAAAGCACAGGAGGATCTCTAGAGGCCAGGAGTTTAAGACCAGTGTGGGCAACATAGTGAGACTCTGTCTCTATAAAAAATTTAAAAAATTAGCCAGGTGTGGTGGCGCATCTGTAGTCCTAGCTACTTGGAGGCTGAGGTGGAAGCTATGATCATGCCACTGCACTCCAGCCTGGGTGACAGAGTGAGACCTTGTCTCCAAAAAAAAAAAAAAAAAAAAAAACCACGGACACAAATGAGTCTATGAAACCCATATGAAACCAAATACTAAGACATCCACAAAACAGTAAGTAAAATCCAAGTGAAAAGAATTATACAATAGCCTGCAAAAGACTTTAAATAAACAGGTTTAGGCCTATAATCTCAGCTACTTGGGAGGCTGAGGTGGGAGGATTACTTGAGCCCAGGAGTTCAAATCCAGCCCTATCTCTTAAAAAAAATAAAACAAAATAAACATGTTTAGAATACTCAAAAATAATGGAGTACATGACACTCCAGAATAAAGAAAAAGTTAAGCAAAAACAGGAAGAAACAAAACAAGAACAGTTGGATAGAAAAATGATGTGCACAGAGTTGAAGTAAAACATTTTAGCAGACTAGACAGACTGAACACTGTTTACGAGGACACCGATGAACTGGAACCTGGTGCCGAGGCATCGCCCCACAATGCAGCCCGGAGAGACAGAGGGAAGACCGAGAGAGAACCTGCGGGGTATGTTGAGAGGCTCCGACAGTCATCTAATCGGAGCTGCAGAAGAAGGAATTGAGGAAAAGGTGAAGCAGCTGGATTCAGTGAGAGTTTGCAGCTCTGGAGAGAGATGGGAGGTCTCAGACCTGGAGTGCACTCTGGGGCACCAAGCAGAAGAAATGTAAATAAACTAGCCCCTAAACCTGTGGTGGGAAACTGCAGTACTTCCGACCTAGCACCTGCAAAGGAAAGGCCACTCTGCATTCTCCGCTGCAACAACAGGCGGTAGAGACCACAGCAAACTCTCCAGTACACTGAGGGGAAATGCTCATAGTTTTATATCCAGCTAAACCATGTCTCAAGAACCAAGGGCAGGTTGGTCCAAGTGCAGTGGTGTTTATAGCTAATTGATCACAACCAGTGACAGATTCCTTTTCTCCTTCTCCACTCCACTGCTTCACTTGATGAGCCTGTAAAAAAAAAAAAAAAAAAAAAAAACCACGAACACAAATGAGTCTTGCCCGAGGCCGGCCCGGTCCAGGCGTGCGCAGCCCGCTGTCCTGTGCTCTCCTGCAGGAAGTACTACAAGTTCATCCTCACGCGGAACTTCGAG
>NW_012153840.1:9514073-9518198 GCF_000956105.1 Propithecus coquereli
AGCTGGGACTTAATTCTGTGCAGTGTGAGCAGGGGAGGCTCATGTCAGAGCCCTGTTTTAGGCAGATGGCTGCGGGGCTGGTGTGGAGGATGGACCGGCTCCGAGGGGGTGAGGTTGGAGGCCATGCTCTTTCCACAGAGTCCTGCCTCAGGCCCGCCTGGGTTCCAGTTGCTTCCCCTCTCCCCACTGCTCTCCCCCAACTGTGGTGGGGTCCCTGCCCACGGCACCGTGGGGCTCCTGGCTGCATGGCAGGTCCTCACACGTCCTCCTCCCCTGCAGATGACCAAGATGCTGGACCTCCTGGAAGATTTCCTGGAGTACGAAGGCTACAAGTATGAGCGCATCGACGGCGGCATCACTGGGGGCCTCCGGCAAGAGGCGATCGACAGATTCAATGGTACCCCGCCCGCCTGCCTGCCCAAGGGCTCCGACTGGGACACCTTTGGCCGCTTCTCCCAGGCCGGGTTCTTAGCCAGACCACCCAGCTAATGTCCCGATGAGCTGCCCCGCAAATGGCCGGAGAAGGCAGACTGGTTCCCAAGGGCACAGCAGCTTCCCCGGAGTTTCAAATGCTAAAATGATTCCTTCCTTGGAAACTTCTGGGGGTCTGCTGGAATTTTGAGGAGCCCAGTGGATAACACCTGTTCTACATGGAGTTAGAAATAGACGAGGAGAAAGGTAGATTGAGGAGGAAAATGTCACCCTTGTCACCAAATGAAGCTGATGCTCAGGGTCTGGCTGGCACCTGCAGGCCTCTAATATTGATACCAGATAAACCCCAGTTACAAGCAGTGCTGGACAGAGCCTGCCGCCAGCGCACAGAGCCGAGCGTGCTCCCTGGGGACTTGTCCGCAGGCAGGAGCGAGCGAAGGCCAGGGCCGCACATGGTCAGGTTCTTCTCCCAAACTCACCTCTCTGCTCAGCCTTGCCGGCCTGGGAAGGAGAGGGAGGGGTGCAGCTCCCTCCGTAGTACAGGAAGCCTCGGAAGCGGGGAGTGGCCAGCTGAACTGGTGGCCTCCTCAGTGGCAAGTCTGTGGCAAATAGCAACAAGCTTTGTGTCCCTGGAGCTCGTGGCCATTTCCCAGCTCTTACCCTTGGAAAAATGCTGGAGCCACACTGCCCAGGCGCCCAAAGCAGCGGTTCCTCTTGGCCACTTGGGCCAGAGAGACAAGGGAGGCACAGAGAGTACAGAGTTTTGGAATCTAGACACAGCCCTGGCCACACGTGGAAGCAGGGGTGGCGGAAGCATTCGGCCAACCGGGCAGCTGTTTGCAGCTTCAGTGGGTGCTGTGGTCAGTCCCGGCCACTTGAGGCAGGGCCCTGATGGCCTGAGAACCAGCCATCCTGTGACAGTCGAGATTGCCCCGTGGAGTGGGCCCCTGGGCCCCGGAGCTATACGCGTGTGTTCCTGGCTGCTCTGACAGCACCAGCGGGCTGGGGACATGGAGGACTTGGCTGTCCAGGGTCTCACGATGGCTGACCCCCTATAGGAGCCCTGCCTGTACTCGCTGGCTGTTTGCAGTTTGGCCTTTGCCCATTTGAGATGTGAAAATCGACTTCCTTCTCATTCTAGCTCCCTCCCATTGGGCCTGGGCTCAAAGCACTGTTGGGGGCTAAACGGGCACAGGTTGGGTCTCTTCCAGCTCCCGAGGGCAGGTGTGGCCACCCGTCTATGATGGGTCACTGGCCTTGTCCTGCTTCTCTGCCAGGGACCTGTCGCTGCAGTTCCCGCCCTGTCTGCCATCCCTGTCCCTCACCCAGGTGTTCCCCTACTCACCCCGCACCTCTGGCCTCTCTCTCCCAGCCCCCGGCGCCCAGCAGTTCTGCTTCCTCCTCTCCACCCGGGCGGGCGGCCTGGGCATCAACCTGGCCACGGCGGACACCGTCATCATCTACGACTCGGACTGGAACCCGCACAACGACATCCAGGTCTGTGCCTCCCCCGGCCCCGGCCCCTCTCAGTGGGCCCCTCGTCCCTGGCCTTGGGCAGGACCCCCATTCCTCATACTCTCTCCTGTGACCCCCTTGCCTCCCTGGTCTTCCTGCGGGCCTCCCTCCCCTGTGGAACTGTAGCCCCAGGAGGGCCCTGGGAGGTGAGTGGCCTAGCCTCTGTCCCACCAGCTCCCTTATTGTACAGAGGAGGAAATGGGCCCAGAGAGGGCAGGGAGGTATCCAAGGGCACACAGCAATCTGTGATGTCCATTGACCCTGGTCCCTCCCATCACCCCCAGGACCAAGGCCATGGAAGGCGGCAGGATTAGTGAGTCCTGAGTCCCAGAGGGGCATCAGTTTTAGAGGGGACAAGGGGCATAGAGTTGGGCCTGTTGGAGGTGGGGGACAGGGTGAGATGGAGAAGGAGGCAGATGGGGCTAGGGAAGGACGGGAGGCTTGGGGGTTTAGGGCTGTGGGAATACAGCCACCCTGATGTCCCCCAGCCACCCCACTCGGGGGCGGGGACACATATTTAACACTTACACTCTTGGTGGCACACACACAAACTCATGTCTCTCATGCACACGTGTGTGCACCCATGTGCAGTCGCTTGCACAGATTCACACAGTCACACCAGGGTCACATCACATGGGGATGCACCGAGTCTCAGGCACGTCCTTGTATTGCACCGTGCAGCTTTAGGGCCTTGCTGCCCTCCAAAGGTGGCTGTGCGTCTCCAACTTGTGGTCCTGCTGTCCCGTTGGCGGCTCACTCACAGGGAGGTGCAGCTCCCCAGCTCCCCATGACCTGCCCTCGCAGCCCCGTGCGGCTTCCATTACATCCAGCACACTGGCCCCCTCGTCCCGCGCACGCACCCCTGCACACTGCAGTCCTGCCTGGCTCCACCTGCCTGGGCACATTTCCACTCCAAACCCAGCCTGGCAGCCAGGCGCACACGAGGCTCCACGCAGCCGGGCAAGTGAGCACAGCTGAGGCTACGCATGCACAACACGCCTCTCCGTGTGCAGTCCTGCGGCTGTTCCATGCTCATAGACTCACGTGCATGCCCCTCACCACGTGGCACCCGGCCCTGCACCCGGAGCCCTCGGTTGAGCCACGGCGGCTGAGCTACAGGTCTCCCCAGGCCTTCAGCCGCGCCCACCGCATCGGGCAGAACAAGAAGGTGATGATCTACCGCTTCGTGACTCGGGCCTCGGTGGAGGAGCGCATCACACAGGTGGCCAAGCGCAAGATGATGCTCACGCACCTGGTGGTACGGCCCGGCCTCGGCTCCAAGTCGGGCTCCATGACCAAGCAGGAGCTGGACGACATCCTCAAGTTCGGCACGGAGGAGCTCTTCAAGGACGACGTGGAGGGTGGGCCTCTGTTCTCGGGGAGCATGTGGGGGGATGGGTGGCCCTGCTTGAGACACTCCCACCCAGGGCCTGCCCGGGTCCCTGCCAGCCTCACCGCGCACAGCCTCCCTCTCCCCTCCTTGTCGGGGCTGGCCAGGCTGGCGTCTCTGGGTGCTGCCCGCCAGCCCTACAGCCCCTCTGAGCTCGGGCACCAGCACCCTCCTCCTCTGCCCCGCAGGCATGATGTCTCAGGGCCAGAGGCCCATCACACCCATCCCTGATGTCCAGTCCTCCAAAGGGGGGGCCCTGGCCGCCAGTGTGAAGAAGAAGCATGGGAGCACCCCGCCAGGTAGGGGCCAGCCGGTCCAGCCCCCAGCTCCTCCTCTGTCTGGGCTGCTGCTCCTGGGGAGGAAGGGGCTCCCCTACCCTCTCCAGCCCCTTTCTTGGGTGTCCTGGGACTGCGGGTGGGCAGGAGTGCGGCTGTCACAGGACAGTTTCCTCTGTCTGGTCACCCTGCTCCTCTGCTGCAGCCCCTGGGGGGACTGGGAAGGGCCATAGCTGGGAGTCTGTCCTGGTGGGGCCCGCGGCTCACCTGGGCATTTTTCGTCTCTGTCCCCACACTGTACCCTGTCTGCCCTCTAGGTGACAACAAGGACGTGGAGGACAGCAGTGTGATCCACTATGACGATGCGGCTATCTCCAAGCTTCTGGACAGGAACCAGGACGCCACGGACGACACGGAGCTACAGAACATGAACGAGTACCTGAGCTCCTTCAAGGTGGCGCAGTACGTGGTGCGCGAGGAGGACGGCGTGGTAAGGTCCCCGCCCCGCCCTCC
>NW_012153840.1:9535368-9538156 GCF_000956105.1 Propithecus coquereli
GCGCTGCTCTGTCCCACGTCGCTACACGTGTACTTTAATGCTTCTGACCATCCAGAGGTTGGGGGTTACTGGGCTGCTCTTTAATTAGTGATTTCTAACTCATTTGTGTCGTCGTTTGAGGACATGAGTCTGTAGGATACTGTTGAAACCTGCTTTCCGGCCTGATGTGGTCAGATTTTGCGAATCCTCCAGTGTGTTTGAAAAGCGTGTGTATTCTCTGATTGCCGGGCGTAAGGTTCTCAACACATGCAATGGCGCATTAGATAATGCTTGTTAATCGTGTTGTTTAAGCTCTTCCATTCCTGCTAGTATTTGGTTTGCTTTGATCAGTCGGTCTCCGAGTGACTCGTGTTAAAATCTCTCAGGATGGTGGATTAATCTCTTTCTCCTGGTATTGCCGGATTTTGCTTTATATCATTTGAGACTTGGTTGTCAGGTGCATATTCGTTCAGGATTTTTATAATTTTTTTTTTTTTTTAGCAAAATGTGCCTCTAATTATTCTGTAATGACCCTCTTATCCCTCTTTAAACTCTTTGCTTTAAAGTTTATTTTGGCTGATTTGGGTTGATCTTACTTTGGTATATATTTGGTATACCTTTTTCTAAATAACGGCTTTATTGTGATGTAATTCACATCCCCTGCGGTTCACCCACGTGAAGTGTGCCGATCCTTGTTCTTTAGTACATTCACAGAGTCGTGTAACCATTGTCATTGTCGAATTCCAGAACATTTTCATCACGGTAGAAAGAAACCTTTTACCCATCAGTGCCATCTTCACCCTCTCCCAGCCCCTGGCACTCGCTGGGTTTGCCTGTTCCGCACATTTCGAACAAGGGAAAAAAGCCAAAACCCCGCCCCCTGCAACCGGCCTCCTTCAACCAACAACCGGTTTTGAAAGTCCCCCATGGCACGCAGCGTATCAGTACTTGATTCCTTTTTGTGGCCAAATAATCTTCCATCGTGTGGATCTACTGTGTTGTGTTTATCCATTCATAGCTGGTGAATGGTGGGTTGTTTCTACTTTTTGGCTGCTGTAAATAATGCTGCTGTGAACATTCGTGTACACGTATTCGTGTGGACGTAAGTTTTCAATTCTCTTGGGTGTGTACCCAGGAGTAGAACTGCTGGATCACACGGTAACTCTGTTTACCATTTTGAGGAACCGCCAACTTGTTTTCCACGTGTACCGCAGCAGCGTACATTCCCGCCAGCGTGTGTGGCGGTTCCAGTCCGCCACGCCCTTGCCAGCACTCGCTATTATCCGTCCGCTTGACCATAGCCGTCTGCCGGTGAGAAGCCGTATCTCCGTTGTGGCTCGGATTTGTGTTTCCTTTGTGCATAAAGAAGTTGAGTATCTTTCCATGTGCTGTTAGCGCATTTGTATGTATTTGTTCGAGAAATGTCTTTTCAGATCTTTTGTCCTTTTTTAAGTTGGGTTATTTTTCTTTTTATTATCAAGTTGTAAGAGTTCTGTATAAATACTTGTTCCTTATCAGATATATGATTTGCAAATATTTTCTTCCATCCCTTTACTTTTGATCTCTCTGGGTAATTACGTTTTAGGCATATCTCTTGTAAACAGTGTATAGGGGAATTCACTGTTGTATCTTATTTATTATTATTATTTTTTTGAGTCTCGCTCTGTTGCCTGGGCTATAGTGCAGTGGACTCTTCGTAGCTCACTGCAACCTCAAACTCCTGGGCTCAGGCCATCCTCCTGCCTCAGCCTCCTGAGTAGCTGGGGCTACAGGTGTGAGCCACCACACCCGGCTAATTTTTTCTATTTTTAGTAGAGATGGGGTTTCACTTGTGCTTAGGCTGGTCTTGAACTCCTGTCCTCAAGGGATCCTCCCGCCCTGGCCTCCCAGAGTGCTAGGATTACAGGTGGGAGCCACCTCGCCTGGTCGGAATTCACTATTTTAAATCTAATCATAGAGTCTTTATCTTTTAGCTGGCAGCTCTAATCTCTCTCCCTTTATTGTCATAACTAGATATTTGGATGAATTTCTACTCGCTTATTTTGTGTTTTATATTCCTTTTGTCTTTTTTTTTCCTTCTTTCCTGCCGTCTCTTGGATGGATCAAATTTTCTTTATACCTCCTTTCCCCCGTCAACTCATTGGGGACATTTATGGCTGATTCTATTCTGTACTCTTGCGTTTTTAATATTTCTCTCCCGAGGAGCACAGGGCCGTGGGCAGCGTTAGCTGTGATGATGCACTTTCACTTCGTCTGCCCAGTATTCTACTTTCGACTTGCTTTTACTTTCCCAAATTTGTTGTTATGCTTATTTCTAAATTTCCAATCCTTTTTCAGACCTTCCCACATCCTTACCAGCTTTACGTTTGCCGATTCGCCCAGCACGGCTTCAGTCACAGCCCTTCCCAAAGCTCGCTTGGGAGTGGCGCTTTCTGCAGATTGCTGCGATGCTAAATTCTCTCGTCCTTGTTACTTTTCCTTTACTGTTTTGAAGGCTGCCGTCGTGGTCACTGCTGCTCCTTGGTAGGAAATTTATCTTTTCCATCTTTTCTAAGGCTGCTTTTAAGACACTCTCCTTGTCTTGGTGATACTGGTTTCACTACAATGAAGGTTTTCATGTTTTTTTACAACGAAGTTTGTATTTATCCTGTTTGTGACTCAGTGTGATTCTTAAAGCTGAGCATTTATGCCTTCGCCGATTGTGGGGCAACCGTCAGCCACTCCCTCGCTGAATATCGTCTTCGGCCCCATTACGCTTATTTGGGACAGGAATATACGCTGTGCGGCGAGAGAGCCGGCGCCGTGACGA
>NW_012153840.1:9538206-9543786 GCF_000956105.1 Propithecus coquereli
GAGACACGGAGAGGGAAGGGACCGAGGCGGTGCTGGGGTCGGCCGGCCACTGCGCTTGCTGACATCCTCAGCCGCCGCCTTCTTGGCGTCCCTGGCTCCAGTCCGCCCCCCACCCTCCCTGCGTGGAGCCCTATCCCCAGGGTCTGGCTTCAGCCCTTCCCGGAGCGGCCCAGTGTGCCCCTCCCACCCCTGCGCCCGGCTCTGCATCCGGACCCCCGAGTTCCGGAAGGAGCCCACACTCCCACCCACCGCGTCTTCTCCCTTCACGGGCAAACCCGTTACCCCTGCGCTGCTCCTGGCTCTCCTGGCAGCCCTTCCCCTCCTCCTCCACCCTGCACCCTCCACGCAGACCCCATGCGCCAGTCGTCCCCACTTTGACTCTGGAAGCCTCCTGAGGTCAGGCGCTGGGGCTTATTCGAGTCTGTGCCCCAACGCTTGGCACAAGGCCAGGAAATACTCACGGAGTAAGCGAGCGAGCAATGAATGAATGAGTGACTGGGCAGGGGCAGGGAGAGGAAGACCAGCCAGGGCCGGGGTGGTCAGGGAAGGCTTCCTGGATAGGTGGGCCATCCAGCTCATCCTTGAGCCCGGGAGGGCAGAGGGCGAGACATGGTGCAGGCTGCCTGCTGACCCCACCAAGCCCGCCTGCGCCCCCAGGAGGAGGTGGAGCGCGAGATCATCAAGCAGGAGGAGAACGTGGACCCCGACTACTGGGAGAAGCTGCTGCGGCACCACTACGAGCAGCAGCAGGAGGACCTGGCCCGCAACCTGGGCAAGGGCAAGCGCATCCGCAAGCAGGTCAACTACAACGACGCCTCCCAGGAGGACCAGGGTGCGTGTCGGGGATCGGGGGCTGCCCGGGCCCCAGAGACCGGTCAGAGGGGGTACCTGTGCAGGAAGCCCCTGGGGGAGGTGTGGGGCCCGGGGAGCAGGTGCCGTGTGGACGGCTTGGCAGGGAGGTGGGTGGGGAAGGCTTCTCGGAGAAAAGGGAGTTGGGGGCAGGTGCTGGGTGTTTGGGGGAACAAGATAGGTATGGTTTAGTGACTGCATCCCCGCATCTCTGTGGGCAAGCCTCCTCGAGTCTCCGTTCCCCATCTGTAAAATAGAATAACAGTATAATTTGTTAGTGTGTAGTGTGGTGGTGTTGGGATTATTGAGTTCACAAGAAGTTCCTGGTGGCCATTGTCATTGTCACTGATATGATTGGGCTGGGGCTCAGGGGCTTGCACAGCTCACTCCGTGCCCCTCTGCCGGGTCCCCTGCAGAGTGGCAGGATGAGCTCTCTGATAACCAGTCTGAATATTCCATCGGTTCCGAGGATGAGGACGAGGACTTTGAGGAGAGGCCAGAAGGGCAGAGTGAGTCTTAGTGTCGGTGACCTGGGCTGAGGCAGTGTGTCGGGAGCTGCTGGGGTGGGAGTGGGGGTGGGGTCGGCCTGGGGTCCCGCTGCCCTCAGGTGTGCTGGCAGATGGGGTTCCTGACCCCCAGGCCCCTACCTGAGTGCCTGTGTTGGGCTGCTCCCCAGGTGGACGGCGGCAATCCAGGAGGCAGCTGAAGAGTGACAGGGACAAGCCCCTGCCACCTCTTCTTGCTCGAGTTGGGGGCAACATTGAGGTGAGGCCTGCCTGCACCCCCATCTCCCCAGCCCCCTTCCTGCTGCCCCTGGGGTATGGAGAAGGGACTGGGGGCTCCTCCAGGGTCACACGAGAGAGGTAGGGTGGGACAGATCTTGGTCTGATCTCTGACTTCTCCTACCCCAGGGGGAGACCCTGCCTTCCCCCTTCCTCCTCCCATGCCTTTCTTCCCGAATCCCTGACTTCTCCGATCCCACCCAGTCTCCGACCTGGGCTCACACACCTGCCTCCCACCCTGCTCAGGTGCTGGGCTTCAACGCCCGACAGCGGAAGGCCTTTCTGAATGCCATCATGCGCTGGGGCATGCCCCCCCAGGACGCCTTCAACTCGCATTGGCTGGTGCGGGACCTTCGCGGGAAGAGTGAGAAGGAGTTTAGGTAAAGGGGTTGAGGTGGTGGCCCAGGGTGTGGCTGCCTACCTCAGGGTAGGGCGGGCTCTGGTGGGCAAGCCCATGGGCAGTGTCTCTGCTGCCCCCCAGGCTAAGGGCATCTGGAAAGTCCACTGCCGTCTGGTTTTTGGGTGGCTGGGGTCCCAATGACGAGCTAGGCTGATTTGCTGAAAATGCTGACCAGCCACCTCTGCCAAACCGGCTGGTGTTAACAGCAGCGAGGAAGATCTGGGTCATCAGGGCGAGGGCCGTCCTAGGAGGTCCCCCGCCGGGGAGGCCCCCTCTGGCCCTTCCCGGGGCCTGGCCCAGCAGCCTGGCCCGAGGCAGGTGATGGCTGATGATCCCAGCCTGCAGGTGCCCTGGGGTCCTGCCAGCCCTCTCAGAGGGTTCTTGCCGGCCCCCCACTCCCTGAGCCCCAGTCCCCCCCACCCCAGAGCCTATGTGTCCCTCTTCATGCGGCACCTGTGTGAGCCGGGGGCGGATGGCGCGGAGACCTTCGCGGACGGCGTGCCCCGGGAGGGCCTCTCCAGGCAGCACGTGCTCACCCGCATCGGCGTCATGTCACTGGTTAGGAAGAAGGTGGGTGAGTAACCTCTGCACGGCCCTTCCTGGTGGCCGCTTGGGGACCTGGCACTGCCCGTAGGAGGTCAGCGGTCAGAGGGCAAGCACCTGGCTCTGGCCACACAGCTGCCCTCTGAGCTAGGCCTCTGAGGGGTCTGAGCCAGGCCAGAGGGACCGACCTGGGAAACCTGGGTGAGGGTGAGGAGCTGTGGGGGTGTAGACTAGGATGGTGGGTCACAGGGTAGGGGGCACACACGGAGATGGGCAGGGGGCTGGCAGGGAAGCTTGTGGTCAGCAGGGGTCTGGCTTGGCCAACCGTGGGCAGAGGCATCAGCCGCCCCAAGCCTACGACACCACAGTCCTGCCAGCTGCCCAAGGCTTTTAGGGCTGAGCTGTGATCACCACCCTCCCTCCTTCCTCCTGCCACCGCAGGTTCAGGAGTTTGAGCACGTAAATGGGAAGTACAGCACCCCGGACCTGATCCCTGAGGGGCCCGAGGGCAAGAAGCCTGGCGAGGTCGTCTCCTCCGACCCCAACACGCCGGTGCCCGCCAGCCCCGCCCACCTCCCACCGGCCCCGCTGGGCCTGCCAGGTCTGGGGTCCAGGCGGGCGGGGTGGGGCACCTCAGGACTGGGAGGTGGCAAGGTCACAGTGACCTCACGTCCTTGTGCACCCCGCAAAAGACGGCCCCCCTTCCCCATGAAGCTTCTGTCTGCTGACCTGTTGCTCTCCAGGGAGTTTTTCTTTTTAACAATGGTTTTGAGATACAATTCACGTACACACTACGACATTCACTCTTGTTAAAAGTGTGCTATTCAGTGGTTTCTGATGTGTTCACGGGGTTGTGCAGCCATCACTACTGTCTAATGCCAGAATATTCTCATCCTCCCAAAAGAAACCCCACATCCATGGGCAGCTACTTCCCTACCCTGGGTCTGGGCAGTCGCGAATCGCTCTCTGCCTCTCGGAATCGCCCCCTCTGGCGTTTCAGATAGATGGAGTCGTGCGCCGCGGCGTCTGTTCTGTCCACTTCTTTCACTGAGCATCATTCCAGGGCTTGTCCCTGTTGTAGCAGGTGTCAGTTCCTCGTCCCTCCCTATGGCCGAGTGACATTTCATTGTATGGATTTGCTGCATTTTGTGATCCGTTCATCTGCGGGTAGATTTTGGGTTGTTTCTACTGTGTGGTTCCTGCCACGAACAGCTGTGTCTTTAGTCTCTGTGTGGACGTAGGTTTCCAGTTCTCTTGGGTCTATGCCCGGGAAAGGAATCGCCGGGTCATGTGATAATTCTTTCTAACCTTTTGAGGAGCTACCGGCCTGTTTGCTGAGGTGGCTGCACGATTTTACGTCCCTGCCGTGATGGAGAGGGCTCCAGTTTCTCCAAATCTCCATCAGTGCTTGTCATCCGACTTTTTGGTTCTAGCCACCCCAGTGAGTGCGAAGTGGTCTTCCTTAGGGGTTGTGAGTTACGTTTCCCTGGTGCTAAGGATGTTAAGCTTGTTTTCCTGCACGTATTGGCTGTTCGTGTATCTTCTTTGAAGAAATGTCTTTACGGAGCCTTCGCTCCTTTTTAGTTGGGTTATTTGTCTCCCCGTGTCTCTTTGGTGACCCGTTTATTTGGGCAGAGTATCTTCCCTCAGTTGAGCCTCACAGGCCTGGGGCAGACCCACCTACCCAGGTGACAGGTGAGGCCCTCAGAGGCTCAGCCCCTCTGAGGACATCCTGCTCGACAGCACAGGTGTGCTCTTTGGAGGTGGACACACCTGGGGTCACTTCCTAAGTCTGTCCTGAACTCCGGTATGACCTTGGGCAAGTCCCTGACCCTGTGAGACAGGGGCTGCGGTAGCGCCCACCTCCCAGCTTCTCGGAGCCACGCGAGTAGCTGGCGCTTTGCCATTTGTTGGGAGCCGACTCGGTGGGGCGGAGACTCAGCTGTCCAAAGGCGCATGGCTGGCGAGCCAGCCTGGAAGCTGGGACCACGCCCTGTGTCCTGGCTGCCAATCTGGGCCTCTCCCTGCCTCACCTGCCTGCGTCCAGACGGCAGCTAGTGCTGCGTGCAGCCCCGTCGTCACAGCCCCTCACTGTGGTCTCACTGGCCCGAAGTCTTCTAGGATCCGTGGGTTGCAGAGCCCCGACCGCACTCTGCCTGACCCGGGGGTCCTGCCCATCTGTCCGAGAGGTGCCTGGCCCCGAGGCAGCCTCCGGAAGGCTAAGCCCTGCCTCTCCCCTCTGGCACCCCATGCCCTGCCCTTCTTCCCTTCCACGCCTGAGCCACGTGTCTCACCTCTTCCCTTTGACTTTGCAGACAAAATGGAAGCCCACCTGGGCTACATGGATGAGAAGGAGCCGGGGGTGCAGAAGCCAAAGAAGCCTCTGGAAATCCAGGTGTGGGCCTGCGCTGGGTGGGGGTGGAGGTTGGGTCTTCCCCGGCCTTGTACAGCCAGGTATAAGCCTCCTGGCTCCCAGGTCGGGCCTCTGGGTTGTGGGGAGCAGTCTGGGAGCCAGGGTGGCGGGTCCCAGCCCAGTGTGTGTTCCCTGCCCTTGTCCCTCCTGACCCCAGGCCCTGCTTCTCCCTGGCTTGTCCCCCCCAGGCCCCGCCAGCTGCCCTGGACAGAGTGGAGGGCGAGGAAAAGCACGAGAGCCCGGTCATCAAGGAGAGAGCGCGGGAGGAGCGGCCAGAGGAGGCAGAGAAGGCCCAGCCCTCCCCAGAGCAGCTGCCTAAAGGTACGGGCTCCTGGCAGGCCGCCCCCCGCACCGGCAGTGTCCGGTCCCAGCAGCCCTGGGCAGAGAGGGGGGCGGCTGCACGTCACTCCGCTTCTCCCTGGCTGCGGCTGCACTGCGCGCTGCTCTGTCCCACGTCGCTACACGTGTACTTTAATGCTTCTGACCATCCAGAGGTTGGGGGTTACTGGGCTGCTCTTTAATTAGTGATTTCTAACTCATTTGTGTCGTCGTTTGAGGACATGAGTCTGTAGGATACTGTTGAAACCTGCTTT
>NW_012153840.1:9547531-9569063 GCF_000956105.1 Propithecus coquereli
CACCATGCCCGGCTTACTTTTTCTATATATATTTTTAGTTGTCCAGATAATTTCTTTCTATTTTTAGTAGAGACAGAGTCTTGATCTTGCTCAGGCTGGTCTGGAACTCCTGACCTTGAGCTATCCTCCCACCTCAGCTTCCCAGAGTGCTAGGATTACAGGTGTGAGCCACCGCGCCCGGCCTTTCTAGTAGTTTTATCTGGCTTTTCCCAATTTTTTTTTTTTTGGTCTTATTCTTTCCCTGTGGGTTTTGTTTCTTCTCTTTTCCCTCTTCTCCCTGTCTCTTCAGTCTCCTGATGTACTTATTTTAGAGTCTCCTTGACATTATTTCCTTATCTCAGGACGCTGGTCTCCTTGTAGTCAGCTCGTTCTTGCCCATGGCGGGTGGGTCACTGTTGTCTAGGTTTGGGTTGGGTGCGTCTTCTCCAGGGATTGTTTCAGCCGCAGGAATCCCCTGTCACCTGGTGGTGGGAGTGTCCCCCTTTATGTCCAGATGCTCAGGGCCCAGTGGTCTCATGGACAGTTTGCTGGTCCGGGACCAGTGGCTATGGGCTGCCTGTGGGGGTGGTGCAGTGCAGGAGCCACAGCCTTGGGTGCGGAGCCCCCACTGGGACTCCTTCCTCTAGATCCCACGCCGGAGACAGACCTCCCCAGGCCGTGGGCAGAACCTTCTCGCGCAGAGACCACAGGGCTTGGCGGGTGTTGGCTTAATTCCAGCTCTTTGCATCTTTCGGGCTCGAGGCCTCGTCTGTCCTGCCTGGGTGTTGAGACCCAGCCGGAGTTCCAGGCCTTCCCAGTCCTCCTGGTGTCAGATCACCTCCTCCCTGGGGCCACCAGATGCCAAGTTATGCTTCCCTCGCTTTAATTTCCGCTTTGTTCCTGGCGGCTGATGATTTCCTGTTCTTCTCAGAAGCCCACCTGTGTGCTCTTAGTGCAGTGTGTTTTGCCCAGCAGTTCTGGGCTTTAAAGTGGAGTTTGGCGGTAACAAAGGCTCACTGTGTTGCTGGAACTGCGAGTCCTCTGGCTGTCATTGCAGTGGGAGGACGTGGAGACAAGGCCTTGAGGAGTTGGGGGTGGGGTAAGTCGGGGGTGTCCAGGCCCTCGGCCCTGCCCCCCAGGGGGCCTCTCTCTGGTGGTACCTATTAGACTCTGAGTAACGCGTTGGTGGAGGAGGTTCTGCGTGTGGCCAAAACAGCATTGGAAGGAAAGCCACCAGCCCAGAGTCCCCTCCCTGGCCCGGAACCCTCTTGTCTTGCAGAGGAAGCGCTGCCTGAGAAGGAGAAAATCCTGGACAAGCTGGAGCTGAGCTTGATCCACAGCAGAGGGGACAGTGGCGACCTCAGGCCAGGTTGGGGCTCTTCCCTGTGCTCCGCCCAGTCCCTCCGGGGTGCCCTCTGGACCCGGTCAGCCTCCTGCAGCCTCCTGGCTCTGTCCTCTAGGCTCTAGGCCGTGGTTGGAGCTGGCAGGTGGAAGCCGGGTAGCTCTTTCCCCTCAGGGGACAGACGCCCTCTCCTCTCCCCTGAGCCTTCCTCAGGCCCAGCCACCAAGGCAGGGGGGAGGGCTGCTCATAGAGCTTGGCCTGGGGTATTGGGGGCTCAGCTGGAAGCTTCGCATGTATACCTCTAGGGGCTAGAATGTTCTGGAACAGTTATCCTGGGATCAGACCTCTCGGGCAGCTCTGCCATCCTTGGACTTGAGCTATTCTTCCCACAGTGCTTCCCTGCCCGGCCCGTGGTCCTGCTGTAGTGGGGGAGGGGCCTGGAACCAGCCTCCCTGCTTGGGACAGAGAGAGGGGCTGCGGTTTGTCATTTAAAATCCTTCTGGGCGGTGAGCCCCTTCAGGACAAGGGGATATGCGTCCTGCGTGCCTTTGGGCCCCCAGTGCTTGCAGAGGGAGGCTCCTGGGTCGTGCCTTTTGGGGGGACAGATGAATGTGATCTCTGCTCCCCACAGATGACACCAAGGCTGAGGAGAAGGAGCCCATTGACACACAGCAAAATGGGGACAAAGAGGAAAATGAGGAGGGGCAGAAGGAGGACAAGAACGGGAAGTTCAAATTCATGTTCAATATCGCAGATGGGGGCTTCACAGGTACCAGAGTGGGTGATGGGCAGAGAGCTGGGGCTGTTAATGTCACAGGCTTTCCGACTGTGGGTTCCAGGAGTCAGGGCAGACGGTTAGTTTATACTAGAGTATGAATGGTTGATCAAAAGCCATTATATAACCTTTCTTAGCAACACTAGACCTCCAGCCAGGGGTGGGGCAGTGGCAAGGAGTGAGGGAGAGGTTCTCCCAGGCCCACCTCTGTTTGAAAGCCTAGAGAACATCTCTCATTCTGCTCACCTCGGTTTGTTTCCCAGAGCTGCACACACTGTGGCAGAATGAGGAGCGCGCTGCGGTGTCCTCCGGGAAAATCTACGATATCTGGCACCGGCGCCATGACTACTGGCTGCTGGCGGGCATCGTGACGTATCCTTGGCCGAGCCAGGCTGGACAGACTCCTGCCTGTTCCTCGGGGAGGAACCTCCCCAGCCCTCCCCTCCCTTCCCAGTGGACCTCAGGGAGGACCTCTGAGGGCTCCAGGAAGGTCCTTCCTGCCTCTTCTGGCCCCAGATGGTTGTGGGAAATCCTCGGCCTTCCTGGGCTTGCAGCTACGTCGCTCCACTCTCTGCCTCTGCTGTCGCGTGGCCTCCTTCCCTGTGTGTCTCTGTGTCTGTGTCCAGATTTCCCTCTTACAAGGACACCAGCCGTTGGATTTAGGGCCCACCCTAATCCAGTGTGACGTCTTCGTAACTGGATTACATCTGCAGAGACCCTATTTCCAAATTAAGTCCCACTGCCCGGCCCCAGGGCTTGGGATGTGAATGTCTCCGTCCCTCGGTAGTTGGGGTGAAGGAGTCGGCCCGTGAAGCCTCAGTGCCGTGTCTGGCGCCCCCAGGACACCTGCCAGTGTCTGCTGATATTCCCACTGCCATTGTCATCAACATGTTCACCTTGCCTTGAGGCTGATAACTTGTCTGATGACACAGCCAGGATGCCGGACCCTGGGTGGCCCCTACCCCCGCCCCAGCTGCCAGGGACCTCCCTTCCAGTGGCCAGGTTTGCCCTTAACGGTGCCACCCAGGCATGGGTATGCCCGCTGGCAGGACATCCAGAACGACCCGAGGTACATGATCCTCAACGAGCCCTTCAAGTCTGAGATCCACAAGGGCAACTACCTGGAGATGAAGAACAAGTTCCTGGCCCGCAGGTTCAAGGTCAGCCTCCGCAGGGCCCAGGCTTACGGGGAGGGACAGGTCTCAGAACGCCTGGGGCAAAGGAATTAGAGAGCAGCAGCCCCTCCCCATGTGCCTAGACCTGGTCAGACTGTTGACAACGGGGAATCCGTCAGTTAGTCGACTAGCAGGGTGATGGGATTTTTGCTCTGGGCCAGGCTGCACTGGGCGGGTGTTCGCCATCCTGGGGTGATGGGGTACAGAGAAGCCAGCTTGTGAAAGCTCCAAGGGATGGCCATGGCCAGGAAAGGACGGACAGCCGGTGGGAGTGTCCTCCTTCCTTCCTTTCTGCCTGGAGCTACGGCCGGGCGCAGGTGCTGGTGGAGGAGAAAGGGTGGTGGCTGTCTGGGAAGAGGGGCCAGACTGACGCTCAGTCCCCCGCCCCCAGCTGCTGGAGCAGGCGCTGGTCATTGAGGAGCAGCTCCGGAGGGCGGCATACCTTAACATGACCCAGGACCCCAACCACCCAGCCATGGCCCTCAACGCCCGCTTGGCCGAGGTGGAGTGCCTTGCTGAGAGCCACCAGCACCTGTCTAAGGAGTCCCTTGCCGGGAACAAGCCTGCCAATGCCGTCCTGCACAAGGGTGAGTGAGCCCCGCTCTCTGCAGTGCGGCCCCCGCCTTCCTCCTGCAGAGTGAGCACTCTTGTCCGTAGCCAAAGGCTCTGATGGGGCCGGGGCTGGGGACAGAACCTCAGCCCGGAAGGTGTAGCCTCCTGGGCCAGGATGGGACAGTCCTGCCGTCCAGTCCCTTATCTCCCCGTGGGAAAACTGAGGCTCCTTCCTCCTCTAGCCTTTTCCTGAAGGCCTGCTCTGGTGCATGCCCTGGGCTGGAGATAGGTGACACAGAAAATGGGGGGTTGTATAGTGTCTTGTTTATCGAACACTGACAACATGCCTTAAACACGTTCTCTCTTTAATCCCCATAATTTCCATGAGCAGTTTTTTTTTTTTGAGACGGAGTCTCACTGTGTTGCCCGGGCTAGAGTGCCGTGGCGTCATCCTAGCTCACAGCAACCTCAAACTCCTGGGCTCAAGCGATCCTCCTGCCTCAGCCTCCCAAGTAGCTGGGACTACAGGCATGCGCCACCATGCCCGGCTAATTTTTTCTATGTATTTTTAGTTGTCCAATTAATTTCTTTCTATTTTTAGTAGAGATGGGGTCTTGCTCTTGCTCAGGCTGGTCTCGAACTCCTGAGCTCAAACAATCCGCCCACCTCGGCCTCCCAGAGAGCTAGGATTACAGGCGTGAGCCACCGTGCCCGGCCCAGTGGGTCTTCTTATTGTCTTCACTTTAAAGACAAGGCATTGCGGCTCAGGGAGGTGAAGTCATTTGCCCAAGATCTCCTGGGATTCAGACTTTGGACACTGGCTCCAAAGCTCTGTCTGGAGTCACTGGGCACATTTCTGCCTGCAGGGAGCTCCCAGGCTGGGAGGCAGGCGGCCCAGAGTGAAGAAGGATGTGGCCATGGCCAAGGTCACGCGTGAGAGTCACTGGACTCACACACCCGTGCCCCGTGTGCAGTGGGGGCTGGCGCTACAGCCTCCCTGAGGGGCTCTGGGAGGGAAACCCAGCATTGGGGCAGGGTTTCTGGCTCTCCTCTCTGTAGCCCTCCGGCCCTGGCCCAGCCCAGAGGGGCCCCGGGGAGCAGTTGTCTGGAAAGTCCCCTCTATGCCCCCAGTTGGCGACGCTCTGCCTCTTGGCCTGCGCAGGCCTGGCGCCTGCGGCGTGGGGTGTGCAGTAACAGCCCTTGGAACGGGACCTGCTGGGCAGGCACTGCCTGGCACAGCGCACAGGTGGGTGGCACCGCCCTCCATTGCGCTGCCCTCCCACCCGCAGTCCTGAACCAGCTGGAGGAGCTGCTGAGTGACATGAAGGCAGACGTGACCCGCCTGCCCTCCATGCTGTCCCGCATCCCCCCGGTGGCCGCCCGCCTGCAGATGTCAGAGCGCAGCATCCTGAGCCGCCTGACCAACCGGGCCGGCGACCCCACCATCCAGCAGGTCAGGTTTGGTCTGCACGCCCCCCCCAAGCCCCCTCCTGTGTCCGGGCACCCCTGGGTGGGGGTGGGGTGGGGTACGGGACGACCCGACCCCCGTAAAGCTGCGTCCTTGCCTCCAGGGCGCTTTCGGCTCCTCCCAGATGTACAACAATAACTTTGGGCCCAACTTCCGGGGCCCTGGACCGGGAGGGATTGTCAACTACAACCAGATGCCCCTGGGGCCCTATGTGACCGGTAGGTGCCCGTCGGCTTCGGGGCAGCATGCACACAGGCGCCCGCCGGGCCTGGCCTGCCCGCCACCGCCGACGCCAGGCAAGCCCGCGGTTTCTCTCTTTCTGACAGATATCTAGCCGTCCCCGCGAGGTCCCTCTGTCGCAGTGCTCATTTCCAGCAGAGGTGAGGCGCTGATCGGTGCCCTCCCCATGGGCTGGCAAGTCGGGCCGCCAGAACCCCCTCCCTGAGCCTTGCAGCCTCTACTGCCTCGGGGCCTGAGAGCCACCCCCCTGCTGGATCCCCCTGCCCCCGCCCCCTTGTCCTGGGACCGCCTCGCAGCCTGCATGTCTGCCCACGGGGAGGCTGGGTGGGGGCAGGACACGCAGGACCAGTGGACTTGGGCTTGGTCCTGCGTGTGCACACGTGCCCGGTGGTGAGTCCTGCCGCCCTGCCTGGATCCCTGTCCTGCCTCTGCTGCCGTGCTGGTGGCCGGCGCCATGTCTTGTCTCACACCCTCCTCACTCTCCGCCTAGGACCACGAGGGTGGTCGAGGGTTTGGGGGGCAGGTGTTATTGTCCAGAAGCGGGGGCTCGTGCCAGAGAAAAACGTCACTTCACCCTGGCCTCCTTCCCCAGCCACCAACCTCCACCAAGCCCTGCCTGCCTCCGCGAGAACTGTCACTTGACTGGAGGCTCCAGGGGGCTTCCTGGCTGTTCTGGCCCAGTGGCCCGTGGCGGGGGGGTGTGGCTGCTCAGGAGCCCCCTCTGGTCCCAGTTGGCTGTGATAGGTGGTGGGTGGGCAGCTACAAACTGCCGGGTTCCCCTCTCCGCCCCCCACCCCTCGTAACTGGAGACCCGGCCACCTGACCGCGTAACCTGCTGATCCGCCCTTTGCAGCCGAGCTTGCCGGGCCGCCTGCCCGACTCCCACAGGAGAGAAAAGCTGCCGCCTTTTTAGGAGCCGGCGCCACCTTGGGACAAAAAGGGAAACCGAGTAACGCCATCACGTGGAGGACCAGGCCCAGCTCGGCTGGGCAGAGCCCAGGAGTGCCACCTCGTCGTGGTTCGAATGTTCTTCCACACAGCGTCACCACAGCCACGCCGGACGTGTCCCCTCACCTCCTTTTCCAGAACGACTTCTTAGAAGAGATTTCATTTATTTGTACGTCTTTTGCACTTTCCTGTTGAAGACTTGAACAAGTTTGTCTTGATAAAAGTCGGATGCCGTGTGGAAGCTTCTGAGCTGCAGCACTTAACGTCTCTTTATCGACGGGCTGCGGACCCGAGGGGAAGCTCCCCGGAAGCCCCGGCGCTGCCCGGTGGACTCTGCCCAGCTGGAGATGCAGCGCCGGTGCCCCGGAGCCCTCACGTGCCCTCGCCCCATCCTGTCTGCACCTGTGTGATGTGACGGCCCTTCTGCTCCAGTCCCCTGCCCGCTGGGGTCCCCCAGCACCAGGCGGGTCGGGTTTGGGGGGCTGCTGTCCAGCCCGACGGTGGAGACCCTGGCTGATCCCAGGTCAGGACGGGGCGTTTCTGCCACCTCCTTCCTGCCAGGGCTGGAGACCACCAGGGATCTGCTGTTCCCTTGTGGGGAGGGGGCTCTTCCGTCAGGTGTCTGTCCCTGGCCCAGTGTGTCTCAAAGGCCCTGGACCCTGTTACCTGTGGAGGGCAGAAGTGCGTGCTCCAGCGAGGGAGGGAGGACCAGCACTTGTCTCGGAGCCACTAAAGGAAGCGATTTGGGGGTCTACCGTCTGCGGGGATGTGGCTTTGGGCAGATGATAGTGTCCCTGCAAGGAGGGTCATGGACACTAAGGTGGCCCCAGAGACCCTGGCCTGGCCCTGTGCCCTGGGAGGCCTGCCCCACCCGCCTCGAGGTACTGACTGCCCTGTGCACAGTGTCCTGGGCCGGATGCCAGGGGAGGAGCCAGGCTGTCCCCTGGAGCCTGGACTCATCCCTGTTCTCCTGTCCCCGGAGAGGCCTCTGTCAGGGCACTCGCTGCTCGAGGCAGGGCCCAGCTGCCCGTGCTGCGTCCGTAGAGATCGCTGCTTGGGGGTGGGCACCGGGCCGCCGGCCTCTGCGGCCCCTCCCAGCTGGAGCATCCAGGGCTTCCCGCCTTGTTTCCTGGCAGGAATGCCCTCGAGTCCCAGGACCATCTTCCCACATGTCCGTCATTGTCAGAATTCCCGCCCCTCCTCTGCCCCAGCCGGGGGTGCCATGTGGGGGACGGGGAGGGACGACGGCCAGGCCCTGGGCCTGTCTGTGTCTGGTCCTCCCCCGACCCCGGGTCAGCCCAAAGGGGGCTTCCCAGTGGAGGGGCCCCAGGGTGCAGGGTCCCGGGAGTGTGAGGAAGGGGCCCAGTGAGAAACCAGCTGGGCCTGGGGGCGGGGTGCCTGCAGGGGCTTGGGCTCAGCTCCCTGGGACAGTGTGAGGGACACACAGCGTCTCTGGGCCTGAAGGCAGCCAGGCCTGGGCCAGGACTCGCCGGCTCGTCTTGTGGACATTTGGGCGATTGCCCGGCCCTCCTTGCGCCCCAGACGTCCTCGTCTACCGTGTGGCTCTCTCTGAACCCCCAAGACCCCTCCGCCTTTGTGTCCCACACTCAGTCCCAGTCCAGATCCCCAAGGCCAGCCTGACCCGGGCGTTGTGCATGGGCAGAGTGGGGGAACCCTGAAGTGGAGAGAAGACCGTCAGCCGGCCTGAGCGCAGCACAGATGTCCACGGCACGTGTAGCGGCCGCTGACCCGGCGTACTGGGTTGGGGGCTGTTCCAGTTCCCTGTGGCTTATCCACATGTGTCCTCAGTGCCTGGAATGCCTCATCTCCAAACAGGCAGGAGGTTAGCACTGTGGTCGGCCTCCTTGGGGAACAGTATCCCCTTCCCTGGCCACAGCGGACGGGTCCCCGGGGTCAGGCCTGGAGGCACGTGGTGGGCAGGGCAGGGGTCTGAGTCCGGGTTGCTTTGCCCCAGGCAGCTTCGCTCTGTCCCTCCCTCCTCCTCTCCCTTGGCTTGCCCGGGATCCCCGCTCTGCCAGGCTAGAGTCAGACACCCGCGGACAGCCCAGCCAGAGCTCTACCCGGTCCCAGGAAGGGCCACTCTGTCTGTGACTGGCGCCCAGGAGGCCGAGCAGGGAAGGCTGTGAGAGTGGGGAGCAGGTTTCTGGTGGATGGCTTTGGAGAGGAGAAAGGATTTTAAGAATGTTTTCTTCTTGGCTTATCAGTTATCTCCTGCCAACAGTGGGGCCGGGGCTGGGAGTGGTGTCGGTGTCTTTGGCATCTTCAGGCTGGGCTTGGTTTTTGCTGCTGGCGGAATTAGGGTCCTTGTGCGTGGCGTGATCCCAGTGTGCAGCCTGCGTTTTTATGTTTCCAGCCACTTTATGATTTTGACCAGTGCTGAGGAGGGTTTCTGTTGAACCACCTTTGGGCCAAAGGTCTTGAAAGGCATTGCCCAGCGGGCTCTCACGTGACAAGGGAGTTTGGGTTGCAGCGACACGTCTGGAGGGCCCCTTTCTCGAACATGCCTGCCGTGGAAGCAGAGCCCTGAAAGCCACTTTGTTTTCTGTGAATTTGGCTTCCCCGGGAGGCGGGCCTGCACGTTCCCTGCCCCACACAGCCAAGGTCCCCCTGCTCGTCTGGGCTGCCTTCCCCGGGCGCTCCCCTGCCGGGTCAGGGGCTGCTCATCTCGGCCCAGGGACACCTGCCATCCTTATTCCTGTCCTGGATCCCCGGGCTTTTGAGGCTCGAGGGGGTTCGTGTGGAGGGTGGGCTGGCAGCCGCGTGGAGCCTCCGGTGCGTGCGGGGGTGCAGCAGGTCGGGCCGAGACCGACACGCCCCTCCATCCTCACCATCTTGGTGGCCTGGCCGGGCCGAAGGTGGGTGGTCTCTCCCCAACGGCTCTCCTGTGCAAACCGCAGCACTGATCAAGGAAGCTGGTTCCCGTCCCGTTTTATATGTCTGAAAGTTTACAGGTTGTGGTGCATCAGCCCAAAGTCATTGGCGTTGTTGTGTTTTTGGATTCTTTTTCCTTAATTTTCAGATTTTTTTTTAACAAAGTATTTTTTTAGGTGTGATAACCCAGAAAGGGCCCGTTGGGGGTGTGTGTGTGTCCTGAACTCCTCACACTGAGATCATGTGGAGCCCGACCCCCCTGGAGAGGAGGGAAGGGTCCCGCCCGCCCAGGGGGTCTGAGCTGGAGGCTGTGGGGGGTGTGAACCCCACCCACCCAGGCTCAGCATCGCCCAGCTGAGAGAGGCCGGCCCCTTGCCCAGGCTGGAGAATGGGATTGGGAAAGGGGGGTGCTGGGCTGGCGCCGGGCCAGGGGCACTTGGGCAAGTCAGGAGGTCCCGGCTGGGTGTCCAGCAGAGGCAGGGGGCGCGCTTTGGAAGCTGAGCTCCCTGCCGTGTCCAGTCTGTGCCCGTGGGAGGCTGGACAGAGCCCGTAGCCGACACAATCACCTTTACTTTGTACTCTGTGTGTATGTTTTGGTTTTCTGTGTTTTAATAAATCCTTTGGGAAAGGATTGAATCCAAGAGCTTTTTAAAGATTCTTATGGATTTAGGATGGGGTGAGGGTATCTCCTGAGGCTTATCTCCCCGGGCAGTTATGTTTCAGGGGCTCAGGGGTGCACTGGGAAGGAGGGGGGCTCTAATCAGGGGTGTGCTGGGCAGAGCCCCTGTTACCTGCACCCCGAAATACACCAGGACAGCACCCGGCCTCTGTCATGGTGAGAGCAGCAGCCAGATGGGTGCCCTGAGGGCACAGCAGCCTCCCAGCAACCAGCTTTGGGCCCTCGGAGGTGACCAAAGAGAATGTGCATGCTGGGGGGGGCAGGGGAGGTACCCTCGCCCCCGTGGGCCCTGGGCAGAATCACTTGGGAGGTGGGAGCTGATCTCCTGAGCACCCTGTCCCCACCCTCTGCCTCTCCTGCAGACCCTTTTGTCCCAGGCTCAGGTTTCGGGAAGCCCCGTGGTCGGCAGTCCTTCCGTCCCCTCCCAAGGTGACCCTGACCCATCCCTGCCCCAAGGAAATGTGAGCAGAAAGGCGTGGAGACCGAGGGGCTTGGGCTTTATTTTGTCATTCCATGGATACGGTGGCTGTCTCGGTCTGAGTCTCCTTTGGAAGCTTGAGGCATGTGGCAGTCTCTGCCTAGGTGGGAAATGCAATCAGCTGAGGAACCACAGTCATTAAAAAAAAGAGGGGGAGAGAAGCACATTATTTACATGACTGGACGAGGATGGAAGACGGAGGACGGCCCTGTCATTCCTGGGGACCTGGGGTTCGACCATGGGTTGGGTGAGATAGTGGACCCAGCTGGGGCCAGTGCTGCCCTCCCAGGCTCTGACTGCCCATGGTCTTCCTCCTCCTCCGACGGTCACATCCGACACCTCTCCCCCATCCCACCCCTCCTGAGCTGGGGGACCTGCCCCCAGGAAGCAGAGCCCCTGCCTGCCCCGTTAGTGGGCGTGGAAGAGGTCACCCCCGAACCCGCTTGCGGGAAGTGCTGGGCTGGGAGGCTGCCTGGGTCCTGGTGCCGGGCACTTGGGCCTTGGCAGAGCTCACCCTGGGGCTCTTGTCCCCCTGTGTGTGGCAAACACACAGCCAGCAGGGGATCCACTCTCCTAGGGTGGCTCACGGGGAGCAGCAGCCCCACCCGGGCACTCACACGGCCTGGCCCATCTTCTAACAGTGGCCGGGGCCCGGGGCAGCTGTGCAGACGGGGACCAGCCACTTCCCTGCCGGCGAGGGGAGGGCCATCTGGTCCTTCGGCAGCAGCTGCCCCTGCAGGGCTGTCCTGGGAGCAGGCACCTGAGTCCCCAATGGTGCCACAGGCTGAGACCTCTGCTGGGGAGCATGGTCGCCCCGACACCCCCAGGGCTGCCCTGGTGAAGCCTGCGGCAAGTCTTGGTGGAGGAGACCCCCAGGGGCTTGGTCTAGGAGGAGGGCCAAGGTTCTGGACTGCAGGGTCAGCAGGAAGGTGGGTCGGGAAAGGAGGAAGCCGTTCCCCTCCCCGCCCTCTCCCCGGCCTCCCCCCTGCATCTGTGGCTCTCACAGCAGTTTCCCAGGCCTCAGCCTGGCCAGGACTGGACAGGGAGGGGCCTGCTCAGATCGGCAGCTCCTCCGGGGGCAAAGCAGGAACAGATGTGCCTACGCCAGAGGGACACGCTGAGGCAGGAGGCACAGGGTCCCCTGTGGAGCCAGCAGGCAAAGGGTGCGGTAGAGGTGGGTTCTGCCCCCATGTAGCCCACAAAGGACCACAAGACTGGGCCTCCAGGCCACCCTCACCTGCAGGCTTGCTGGCGTCACCATCCCCCCAGCCCCAGGCTGCACAGGGGCTGACTTGGGCCTGTCCTGCCCTCCCTCCATCTCCCCAGCTGTTCCAGGTGGGGGGTGGTATGGAAGGGACGGGCCAGCCCCGGCCCTCTCTCCAGGGAGAGGTTCCCTGAGGTCTTTCCCTACTTTGTAGGGCTGCTACTGGGGGTACCACCCCAGCCACTGGGCAGGAAGCTCAGAGAACCCCAGGGACCTTCCTTTACCGGAAGGGTCTAAGCATCTTCTCTCTGCAAAACCCAAGCTCACCACCCCGGTGCATAGCAGAGGCCTGGGGTCGGGTGGTTTTAGAGGAGGGTCTCTGCGGACCAAGAGGAGCATGTCCTTGTGCACATGGGCCCTGCCTGTTGCCACCTGCCCATGTGCAGTCAGCAGCCACGGTCCAGCTCGGAGTGCACAGCCACAGGGCCTGCCGGGGCAAGGACAGAGGGGCCCATTCCTCTGGGCCCCTCCCGAGCGCTCCAGGCCTCCCTGGCCTGGGCTCCTCAGTGGTGCAGGGAGGAGGACTGTGGGGTTAGCAATCTGAGCCCTGAACTTTTGTGGGTCCCAAACCACATAGCCACTCCCTCTGGGGTCCCTGCCCCTGCCAATGAGGGTGGGGGGGGGCCCAAGGCCAGCTGGGTCGGTGTGCCCCTGCCGAGGCCCAGTGGGCAGGTCAGGGCACAGAAGGACAGGGGAGGAATCGGGTCCGGGCCCCCAGAAAGTACCTGGAGCCCTTGGGAAGAGGGAGGTTGAGGAAGACCCCTAGTGGGGAGGTCCCACCCAATGACCAGGGTCCTGGCAGAGGAGGCCCCAGAAGGGGCAGACCTCTCTTCCCCTCCCCCAACACCAGGCAGGGGGTCTTGGCAGAGGAGAGGCTGGCCCTGCCCACCCAGAAGACCCAACCAGGCCTTGGCCTGGCCTTGACTTCGGGAATCGCCATGAAGGGCCGAGGGTGGGAGACAGCTGGGTGGTCTTTTCTGGGAGGATGAGCAGAAGCGACCGGCTTGGGTGGGACTGCTTGAACGTCCTTCCTAACCAATGCTTCTCGGGCACAAATCCAGCTTCCACGTGGTCTGGCGAAGCAGTGGGTGGTGTCTGGCAGCGACGTGGGAGATCATTTCCCGATGACATCACGGCGAGTGTTTTCTCTTTGATGCAAACCACACTCTTCACTTGGCTTCAGAACAGCTTAAGCAAGCGAACAAAGACTAGGAGGGAGACGGGGACTGTCTGAGCAGGCGGGCAGGGCGTCTTAGGATCTGTAGTCCTTTTTGCTGTAGGGTTTATTGCCCAAAATACTATCGATCTCGTGGATAATGGAAGACGACAGTTTTGGAAGGACCTGCGTGCAAGGACAAAACAAATCAGAACTCTCCACCAAGGTCGCCTGGCTGGTGGGGGGGGTGGGGTGACGTCACTCCAGACCTGCTGCTGGCCGGGACCGTCCCCACCCGTCACATCTGGCTCCATCCAAAGCAGACAGAGGCCATGCTGCTTTGCCTTCCCAAATCTGGCCCCACTGAGCAGGTAGAGAGGAGGCGTCTTTGAAAGCTTTGTTGGACCAAGCCTCTCCTCAGCTCCAAATCGTGCCCGGCTCCCATCCCACTCGGAAGAAACATGCCCGTCCCTGCCCTTAGGGATCTGCCCCTGCCCGGGCCTTGGCAGTAGCTGCTGCTGCCGGAGCCTCCCCCACCTGGCGTGTGCACAGCTCACTCCACAGCTCCCCGAGCCTTTGCTCAAACGCCACGTTCTCAACAAGCCCAGCTGACAGCTCCCCTTAAACCTGGGTCCCTGGCACCACCTCCCCCTGCCCCCAGCTCCCTTTCTCATCTCCCCATCTCTGGCGTTTTTCCTCTAGAGCTTGTCACCTTCCAATGCCTGCTTCAACTTCCTTCCTCCCAGCATCCAGTGTACACCTGTCCCTGCTGGAAAGCGAGCTCTCCAGAAGCAGGGCCCCCTGATGGTTCGTGGGTGTGTCCCGGCCGTCTAGACGGTGCCTGGCACGCAGGACGAAGGCCCGGCTGGGTGGGAGCTCTGCGCAGCCCGCATGCTCACCTGAATCGCTCCCACGTTCTCCATGAGCTGGTCGGCGTTGGAGGCGCCCAGAAGCACGGAGCTGACGCCCTCGTTCCGCAGGCACCAGGCTGGGGCAGCAAGACCCGAGGTGAGGGCGGCGCCCTCCGCAAGGCCCTGTATGCCCCCCACTGGGCTGGAGACACCCAGCCTCTGGGTTCAGGGGGCCCGAGACGCTCAGCAGTGCTGGGGGGCTTTGCCCAAGGAGTAGCTGGAGTGGGTGCTGGGGGAGCCCTGGCCCACTGCCCTGGGTGTAGAGGTGGCCCGGGGGCTCAGGCCCCCATCCTCTCCCCATGAAGGTGGGGACCCCATTACCCATGGCTGGCTGATGGGGGGTGGCCAAGGCCCTCAGGGACCCCCATCATCTCCCCAAGGACATTGTCCCAACCCTGCCCCCAGAGCCCTGTTGCCCGTGGCCAGCAGGGATACTGTTCAGGGCTCCCTCACCTTTCTCCCCAGGGACGCTGGCCCCATGGTGACCCCGGCCCCATTCCCCATGGCCAGCCCAGGCCTTCGGGGACCCTGCCACCTCCCCGGCACACGAGCCCTCACCTATGGCCAGTTGGGGCAGGGTGCAGCCCAGGCGCTCGGCGATGGCCTGCAGCTCCTTCAGCTTCGCCTGCTGGCGCCGGCCCTCCTCGCTCAGGATCTTGTCCTTCAGCCACTGGTAGCCCTGGGTGGGGCAAAGCACAGCTCCAGGTGAGGGCAGGTCACCTGGACCCCGCGTGCAGGTGGCTGACAATCTGTGTTCCTTCCAGATCCTTCTCCCAACAGCGGCCCTGGTCTGGAAGCCAGGGCGGCAGCCTGCCCCAGGCCAGCCGTGCAGGGTGGGCAGGAGGAGAACGGTCCTGTCCACTCTCAAGTGCAGTCCGCGGGTGCTGACCCGCCGCTGAGCCAGGTAGAGGCGGTGAGCGCTGCCCTTCCCTTCTCCCAGGGAGCCTGGCGGCCGGGGAGACTGGCTGCTGCCTGTGGCCCAGAGGAACCCTCCCCTGGCCCTAGAGGGGTGCTGCCGCCCCTGGCCACACCCCAGGACTGCGGTGCCTCCTGGAGGGCGCCCTGCCCTGCCCTTGCTGTGCGCCGGGAGGAGGGGTGGGCCAGGCCATGCTGCCCGGGATCCCAGGACCAGGTCCAGGGCTGGGTCTGTCCTGCTGGGCAGGCCTTTCTCTGCCTGCTCCGTGTCCCCAAGCCCTGCAGTCTGGGACCCTCCAGACGTATGTGTGGGGGAGCGGTCACTTGTCCCAGGGTCACCGCTATGTAGCTCTGAAGCCCCCGAGGTCTCAGTGACAGCAGAGAGTGGGCAAGTATGTGGGATGGGGGTACCCCAAATGGCACCTGTGGACCCAGCCCACGATGTGCATACTAGGGTGGGGGCAGAGGTGGGGGTATAAGAAGGGGCCCCCTATCTGGGGTGCCAGGTCCCATGGAGTGGGCGGCCCCTCTGGGTGTGGGGTCAGGCCAGAAGGGGCTCCATGTTCTCATGCCACGGAACCCCAGGCGGAGGCGGCAAAGGCAGCTGTGGCCCAGGGAAGCCCCTGCCCAGCACCAAGCAGTCGGCCCAAAGGTCCCCCTGCCCCCCCAGATGCCTGTCCTCTGCCCATCCCCTCCCCCTCCCTGGCCACTCCCTCACCTTCAAGGAGGCTCTCGAGTAGGGTGGGATGCCGCTGTCATACTTCCCGGAAACGATGCCGCAGGCCAGAGGGGACCAGGTCATGGCGCCCACGCCTAGAGAGGAACACCCCACGGTCAAGGCCTGGGCCACGGGGGCGGGGCGGGGCGGGCAGGCGGCACCCACCTATCTTGTGGAACAGCTCGGGCAGCTGCACTTCCACCTTCTCGCGCTGGAACATGTGGTACTCGGCCTGCTCGCAGATGGGCGGGATCAGGTTGAACTGCCGGGCCACGGAGTAGGCCTCCTGCGGGGGGAAAAGGGGCCCAGATGGCCCCTGCTGGTCAGTGGCCCTGGGGAGCTGCAGGGCAGCAGGTGACAGGACACAAAGGCACCTCTGGGACATGGCTGGCCTGGCCCCTGGGACCCTCCCACTCCCCTGCACACAGCTTTCCTAGGAGCCAGCAAGGCCCAGGTGAGCTGGGAACAGGGGGTGCGTGGTGGGACCCCAAGGCTGAGGGTCTGGGGAAGCGCAGTGCAGCAGTGAGGCTGGGGTCTGGCACTGACTGGCTGAGTGGCCTTGGCTATGTTACTTAACCTCTCTGTGCACAGTGTCCACATCTGGAAAACAGGACGACAGCAGCACTACCTCATGAGGCATCGAGAGGATTAAATGGGACTTAGTCCCCACGAAGCCCTCAGATCTAACAGCACCTGGAACACCGCGCGCACCCGACGGTAATGGTGTCCTCGCTGCCGAGGGCTTCCCGAGCTCCGGGACCTCTGCTGAGAGCTTCCCCCCGGTTCTCTCAGAGAATCCTCAGAGCAGCCCCATGAGGGATCGTGCTGGCAGGCTTGTTCTACAGGAGGGAAACTGAGGCTCAGAGAGGTCAAGCCATCTGTCCGGGACCACGTGGTGCCGGGATCCACACCAAGACCCTGGTCTGCGAGGCCTACAGTCACAACCGCCGCACTCCCGCACGCGGTCTCTGCTCAGGACCCCGTTATCTGTGCAGTCGGGACCGCAGGCTCAGACTCTGCCAGGCCCTGGGGTCTCACGTGGCCGGGGCGAGCAGCCCACACCAGCGCATGCGCACACAGCGGCCCGTACCATGATCTCCATGGAGCTCCAGCGCGACGTGCCCCAGTACATGGCCATCCCCTGGTTGATGACGTGCGTCATGGCTCGTACGGTCTCTGTCACGAGAGAAGAAGCTGCAGGTGGGGGGCGTCCAAGGCACGGGGCCCAGCCTGGGGACTTGCTGCAAATACAGGCAGGACGCCGGGAGTGGGGAGAGGAGGCTGCAAGACGTCTTGCAAGCAGTGTACTTCCTGGCTCGGAACTTGGCGTGGGAGGGGTTTTCCGGGATGGAAGGGAAAAGCGAGCCGCAATCCAAGAAGGTGGTCTTGAAAACACTCTCCCCAGCTAGTTACAGGCCTTGCAGAATCCTTGAAAAATGGGTTATGGGTGGACTGTGATGAAGGCAAGGTGACATCAAAGACTGTGACTCTGACTCTGGAACTGGGGGGAAGAACCGGGGACCCCGACACTCAGGAAGGACCAGGTGAGTGGATTAAGGCTGCAGTTAAACTGGCAGAGGCAACAGGAAGGAAACGTGTTTTGCCTGTTTTCAGGTCTCCTGCTTCGGGCCGTTCCACACCCTCACCGGACGTGGGAACCCGGTGGAGAGGGAGTGACGGCATCTGGAGGGGCGGAGGCGGGCTGCGGGCTGCGCTCCTCTCGTGCCCAGGAGGGCCGGCGCAGGCACGGACAGCCTTGTGTGGACCATGGCCTGCGTTCTCAAACCAGTCCCCCTTCCCTGGCACGGGACGGTCCCAGGGCGACAGGGGACTGGCTGCTCTTCCTCTAAGGGGCCAAGGCCCAGGGCAGACAGCTGTGAGGAACAGCCTGGACCCTGGACAGCTGAGACTCACAATGCCCCAAGAACTAAATCACTGACACCCCATGACATCTTTTAAATAACAGAAACCCTTGCACCAATTACATGACAGATTCTTCCGAGTATTCAACAAAGTCTCTGAGACATAAAAATCTGCCAGCTATAGCCCCTCCCTCCGCTGTTTCAGCCTCATGGGAGTGATGGGGTTTTAAAAACAGAACTTGGCCTCAGATTCTCAAATTTCAAATGCCTCTCAGCTTTGCGGGGTGAGGGACAGTCCCACCAGAATCTCACGGTCGATACAGTGCTTGCAAGTTCAACTGCCACGGCAGTGTTGGCAGTAAAGTGGAGGAGCAAGTGTTTCTAAAAACAGTGCAGTAACATTGACCCTTGAAAATCCCCATCTCTCCCCAAGCGCCCTGCCCCTCATTTGTCACTGAGATGGGAAGCTGAGGTCCCTGAAGATGGCTGGGGGTGGGAGGGATGGGAAGGAACATGGAGAATGCTGGGTTTGTTTTGAAATTTCCAGTGCAGAATGGCAGCAAGGCCACAGGCCCCTTCCCCACACCGAGTGGCAGTGCTGGCTTCCCGCCCACCTGTTTTGGGGTGTCAATTACGATCCTTCGCAGGTCCCTGAGTGCCCCGTTGGCTGAGGTCCAGCCTGAGTGGGACCCAAGGCATCCTGAGGGCTGGAGCTAAGGGCAGCGGGGCTTCCTGGTGGTGGCCTGAGCAGGCTCTCCCAGGACGCTGGAAAGGCCACCTCGGCTTCCACGCCTGCAACCAGCCCTGGCCTCTGTGGCTCCCGGGAATCCTCCCTGCCCCCATGCATGGGTGGAGATCTGGGAGGGAGTCTGAACCTCTCTGGGGACACCTCCCTGGGCCGCCTGCTCCAACTGCCAGCACTGATATACCTTGAGGAGGAGGCCAGTGCCTGGCTGGGAAGGTCAGAGGAACACCTATAGGGTCCCAGGGGAATCCCTGACCCCATCCTAATCCCGGGCCGGGCTCCTGACCCGGGCGGTGGTCCTCGTTCAGTTGTTTTAGAAACACTCTTGGGGCGCCTGTGGCCATGCAGCACACCTTCCCGGTGCTTCTCAGCCAAGGCACAGGTCCACATGCCAGAGAGAGGGAAGCAGAGGCCCCCAAGGCCACCCGCTCCCTCGCCCTCCCCCTAGCCCACAGCTCTCTGGGACATGAAGATCCCAGCCGGGATCCCAGACTGTGTGGTGTCCTGTGTGCCCCTTCCATGCAGTGATGGCGCCACGGCCGGCGGGTCGGGGTCAGCTTGAGCCTCTGGCTGTCTGCAGGGGGAGGGGCCCAGGCAAAGGGTCCCGGGCAGAGGCAGGCCGGATGTAGGGCCCCATGCAGGGGCACGCTGCACCTCTGCCCAGGCCTGATGTTGGTGGCCCCAGACACAGGAACAGTTAGGGACAACTGTCCTTCGCCTCAATATTTAATGCTGCTGAACAGAAGCAGGAGGACCGAATCCTTCCAGCTGCTGCCAAAACTCCTGCTGCGTCACAAATAATACATGGGAGGGGTCGGGTGGCAGCACCAGCTGGCAGGCAGGAGCCCTTCCATCAGCGCTGTCCCAGGGAGACTGTGCTGGCCCTTGGGGTGGGGTCCTGGGGCCCTTAGCCAAGGGGAGGGCAGAGAGACCACGCACAGCCAGAGGCTGCCTCCAGTCTCAGAATCCTGCCAGCTCCTGCAGTTGTTCTTTTAGGGGGAAAATGACTTCATTTTGATGGAGAGGTCTGGCCACACAGAGGGGAAATGACCCACATGCTGTGGATGGTGGCCGTGCTGGCCGGGAGGAGGAGCTAAGACCTGCTGGGGGCTGAATGCTCTGGAGTCCCCGACAGGTGCGCTCCTGCAGAAACCTGGTCTCCCAACCCTTCCCAGGGCACCTTCATGGGTCAAGTTTCCAGGAGGGATCACAGCATCCTCCGACGCCAGCCGGCCACTGTGGGTCACAGCAATGCAAGCCCAGGGGTGGGGACCATGCACAGACGGAAAGGGATGAAATGACAGCATGGATCACGTGGGGACAAGGGGCTCCCGCACCACTGGGTTTTCCTTCCCTTGCAGGGCGTTCTCACAGGGAGCTCCCCGCCTTGTGCATTTTATGGAGAAGTTTGTCACGGGGCGAAAGAGTCGTGTAAGTTAAAACCACTGTCTCATAAAATGCAGCTGGGACGCAGAAGTCAGTAGCTGGGCTAAGGGTGCTGTGTACCTTCTATGATGAATGTCCTTGACTTGGAGGAACTAAATGGGTCCCCTGGTGACAAAAGAAAGATTTAAAGAGACCAGAGTTTACAGCTGTGGGACGCCGAGAGGTGTGGCGTGACAAGGCATGGGAAGGAGGCGAGAGCCACTTTGCATGGAATATCTGTTAAGTTAGAAAAAAACATATATACACACGTGTGCGGTATATATAAAAACAAATGAAGAAAAAATAACTTAAACACAACTTAATTTTCCAAGTCCCTGGAGCAGCGAAGCGCGAACGAGCAATGCCCGTAGCGGGAGCGGGGTGTGCCGAGATCGCGGGAGTCCAAAGAATAAAAACGCCAAAGAAACCAAAACTGCCCTCGGAAGCACTGAACATTTTTCTCCTCTACGTAGAAATTTATCCCCTAGAGCGACAAAGACCCCTGAAACCTCTCAGTGGAACGTGACTGAAAAGACCGCGGCGGCGGCAGAGTCATCGCACGGCGCCCTCCTCTAGCTACAGCACATGCAGCCGGAGCGGACAGCCGGAGGGGACAGCAGGCTGCCGGGTGCCAAGCGTGGGAGGCGGCGCGGGCTGGCGGGTCAGGCGAGGGCCTGGAGCGAGGTGGGGTGCGGGGATGACACGCAGAGGCCGAGCTCCCCCAGCACGGGGAAGGCCTGACTCCTTGTGTCCCCTGGGGCCTGGCCTCCTGTGATCACCCACCTGGGTGCCCAGCGGGGCCATGCCGGTGGCCACCGGAGCCTCAGGTTCAGACCCTTCATGGACCTGGCTCTGTCCTTCGAACCCGCCCAGGCCCCACCAGCCAGTGCTTCGCAGACCACCTACCTTCCATAGGTGTGTTGGGGTCCGGGCGGTTGGCAAAGACCACGTCCACATACTCCAACTGCAGCCGCTCCAGGGAAGCCTTCAGACCTGGGGAAGGACAGGGAGAGGCCGTCACTGCTGCCAACACATCTTCATAAACATTTCTGGGCCTTCCCTGTGCCCGGCTCGGGGGACAAGAGAAGGGAGGGAAGAAGCCCTGGCACCGGGGAGCTCCAGGATGGCTGGTGGCGCTTGTGAGCGTGCGGTCCCTCCCCTCAGGAGGACGTATGTGGGAACCACAGGCCAAATGTCCTGTGGCTGAGTGAAGGGGGATTCCCCCCAGGGAGCACAGCCTGCCTGGGGCCACCCTGTGGCCTCCTGGTGATCCGTGTAGCAAGCAGGAGAGCTACGTTATCACACGTGAAGGGAGGGCTATTCCTGTCGTCTGTCCCGTGAAAGGCCAATAGTGTCTAAAACGCACAAACGGCCACCTAGTACTTAGAACAGCCCAGGACAAATAGTCGACAGAGTGGGAGGTGGTCCCCTAATTGATTTTCAATAGACTGATGTTATTTTGAAGACAATACTCGTGACTAGGAAAGACATGAAGACGATAAAATGCAAGAAAAGCCGGGCGCGCAGCTGTCCCCCCGGGGTCCTCCCGGGTGTGGTGCCCGGGCTGTGTGCACGGCTTCTCCCGGCTTCTTCTGGATTCCTGGCAACCCCGCGGGGCGGTGCTCTTAGCTTACAGGTGCCGGGTGCCGCGGCAGAGGCTTGGGGAAGGGATGCGCACTACTTGGGAGGCTGGATCGACACCCAGGCTGTCTGTGTCCAGCCACAGTGCCGCCCTCATTCCTTGCAAGGTCCCGCTGGTGGCCAGGGCTGGGCCCTCTGCTGTGTGACTGGTGGGGTGGCACAGAGCCCATCCTCACCTTCTATTATGTGCTTCCTGGAAAGGCCCCTCTCGGTCTCCGCTCTGAAAGACAGGTGACGGCCGGCGATATTGCAAGTGGTTTTGGGGAAAATGTTTATGACGCAACATTAGGCAGGAGAAGCAGGTCAGCAAACGCCGTGTGTGGTCTGAGGCCACTTTGGGGGAAAGCAACGGAGCCACAGGGCTGAG
>NW_012153841.1:0-1141 GCF_000956105.1 Propithecus coquereli
ATTATTTTTCTTTTCAAATAGCCACTTTTCTTGTGTTTTAAAAAATCTTCACTGAGATGTAATTTATACCAAAACAGTCTCACCCACTGTAAGACTACTGTTGAATAATGGTGAGAAAATTTATAGCACTGTACAGTCATCACCGCAATCTGGGCTTAGAACATTTCCTTCACTCCGAAGTTTCCTTATGCTGGTTGGTGGTCACTCCTGATCCTCACCCCCACCCCAAGGCACAGACTAATCTACTTTATGTCTTCAAAGATTTGCCTTTTTGAAAATTTTGTGTAAACAGGATGTTAAAATATGTACTCTTTGGTGTTTGGCTTCTTTCACTTAGCAGAGTTTTTTAAGGTATCCATTTAAAATAGCATGTATTAATAGTTCTTACTGATGTTGTATTTCATTGTATGGATATACCCATTTTGTTTATCGAATCACCAGTTGGTATACATTTAAATTATTTCTACTTCTTGGCTATTATAGATAATGCTCCTAAAACATTCATCTGTAAGACTGACACATCCTCCCTTTTCTTGGAGATCATGTAACTATTCATGTAGGAAGAGAAGATGGAAACTTTCACCATATTCACGTGTTAAAAATTCACATTAAGAATCTATAAAATTGGCTGGGCACGGTGGCTCGCACCTATAATCCTAGCACTCTGGGAGGCCGAGATGGGTGGATCGTTTGAGCTCAGGCGTTGGAGACCAGCCTGAGCAAGAGCGAGACCCCATCTCTACCAAAAATAGAAATTAATTGGACAGCTAAAAATATATAGAAAAAATTGGCCGGCCATGGTGGTGCATGCCTGTAGTCCCAGCTACTCGGGAGGCTGAGGCAAGAGGATAGCTTGAGCCCAGGAGTTTGAGGTTGCTGTGAGCTAGGATGATGCCACAGCACTCTAGCCCAGGCAACAGAGTGGGACTCTGTCTCAAAAAAAATAAAATAAACAAGGTTTTATTCTTAGTTGTTAAAAGAAAAACTTTACACACATTAAATGACTATTTGAGCAAAGAACAATTGATGAATTGGGCAACACTCAAAATCAGAAGAGGTTCAGAGAGCTGCACTCTGCTACATCAGCAGTGAGCTTTTATAAAGAGAACACAGAAGTAAAGTAGAGAAATTACTTGATTGA
>NW_012153841.1:6450-6771 GCF_000956105.1 Propithecus coquereli
TGGTGTGCATGCGATTGGTCTTCGAAAATGACATTTTGTGTGTGTATAGCATGAATAGCCCTTGGACCCTGGAGGGGCATGGAGGGGGACTGAGGACTGGCTCATCCTCCGTGACCCCTGTACCCACCCTGATGTGCTCCTGGCCTTTGCCCAGAGAAGGAAAAATGAGGATAAGCTACACAATGCTTTTGGGTGTCTCAGCAGGGCTACAGCTTCTCTCCAGCTGCCCACCAGCCCTCAAGTCATTCCACAGATTTCACCCCTCCTGAGACCTTCTAAAGGGAGAAGACAAGGCCAGCATCAGCAGATCCTGGGATCTGG
>NW_012153841.1:7460-8672 GCF_000956105.1 Propithecus coquereli
TAATTCTCAGGGCAAGAAAACACAAAACACCTCTCTGTACCGAGGCCACTCTGTTCACCCAGATGTTCATAATAAAGTCTATAATTTGGTATTTCTGAGCCCTTTCTAGATTATAGTTAAATGTTAACTTTTCAGGGTCTAAATTTGTACATATCTTTCTGAATCATCCTTTTTCCTTTTTCATTCTTAAAAGGATAAAGGAAGGCTTTGTAGAGTATTCCTAGCAAACAGGATCTGGATTTACAATCAGGTTCTTGTGATTTCAGTCAAAGAAACAGCAAAGCTCAAAGTTTATCAAAGTGTAGTGCACTTATTCCTGGAGTTAAGCAAGATCATATTAGATGGTGTTCAGACTTTAAAGCGTTTATATAAGGGTTATGTATTTATTTTGCTGCATAATAGAAAAAAAATACCTAATATTAAATCCATTAGTTAATGGATATTTGTGGCAGAGGGTGCTGGCAGTCTGATAAAATCCATCCCACCCTCCTCCCAGCTTTCTTTGCAATCACAGTGATCATGGGACTGACTACGTTCTCAGGAATGGACCCTGGGTGGGAGTGAGGAGAGCCACCTCCAGGCCTGGTCTGTGGAAACTGCCGTGGCCCCTCCTCCCCACTCCTCCCCCATCCCGCTGACTGCAGTCAACACCCATGATGACTTTAGAAACCATGACTTAAGGAGGGCAAAGCCATCATAGTCTAGATCAGGTGCCGGCAAACTACAGCCCAAGGGCAAAATCTGGCCCATAGTCTCTTCTTAAAAATAAAGTTTTATTGAAGCACAGCCATGCCCATTTGCTTATGTATTGTCTGTGGCTGCCATCACTACGACAGTTGAGTAGTTGCCACACATACCACATGGTCTGCAAAACCTCAAATATTTACTACATGGTCCTTTATAGAAAAAATTTTGCCAACACCCTCATCTAGATCTCCAAATGACCATATGAGGGACAGCCACCTGTTGACCTCAACAACACTCTGGTACTTTACATTGAAAAAAAACCAAGCCATTGAAATTCAGGTCCTATTTGTTTATTCTCACTCATACATTCTTCCTCAGCTATCCCAGAATGATTGCCTAATGCAGATGGCCTGAATGTCAGTTGATTGTACATTGAAGATGACCACTTATGTCCCCGGGGAGTACAGCTCTTCCCTCTGGGACCCACCTCCAGGCCAAAATTTCACCCAGATGCTCTGACTCGGT
>NW_012153841.1:11307-11937 GCF_000956105.1 Propithecus coquereli
GTCCATTTCATCCACAATGTGGCAGAAATCAAAGCCTCCATTTCTGGTCCTGACTTTGCCATCGAGTTGCTGTGTGAGCTGAGGCAACCCTTCCCAACTCTGGGCTTTAGTTTCCTCAGGACATGAAGAAAAGAATTGAGTTGGGACTACGGATTAGTTGGCTCCGACTGCCAGAGCGAAATATCACAGCCTGGGTTACTTAAACAACAGTAATTAGTTTTCTCACAGTGCCGGAGGCTGGAAGTCCAAGTTCAAGGTGCTGACAGGGTCAGGCTTCCTCTGAGCCCTTCCTCCCTGGCTCGCAGGAGGCCACCCTCTTGCTGAGTGTTCACGTGGTCACCCCGCTGTGCACACGTGCCCCTCCATCTCTCTGGGTACAAATTTCCTCTTCATGTTAGGACACCAGCCAGACTGGATTAGGGTCCACTCTAGTGATCTTATTTTAGTGTGATCACCTCTTTAAAGTCCCTGTCTCCAAATGTAGTCACGTCCTGAGCTACCGAGGTTTAGAGCTTCCCCATATGAATTTTGGCTGGACCCAGTTCAACCCATAGCAGACCACATGGGTCATTTGGCTAAGGGGCTAAGGACCCTCAGTCTTTCCCCAGAAGCAAACCTGAGACAGGGATT
>NW_012153841.1:11987-12542 GCF_000956105.1 Propithecus coquereli
GTGTCCTGGGCCAAGGTGGGCAGAGGTGTGTACAGGGAAAAGGCCCTGCGGGTCTGGTTCTGCAGAGGTGCGCGCCTCTGGACTTGGACTTGGAGCAGTGGAGAGCAGCTAGCCCGGCCGGTGCTGAGGCGCAGGGGAGGGTAAACAGCACTCTTAGACCAGAGCCGCACTGCGGGTGCCACAGCAGGAGGGTGACGGACAAACCGTAGGCCTCACACAGGTGGGATGTGGGAGCTCAGCTTAATTCCCCCTCGGTTATTAGTTCAGATGTGGCCAGATTTGGAGAGTGAGGTAGCAGAATATGAAAAGGGAGGATTCTGGAGCCTGAGTGCTGGGTTTGAATCCCAGCTCAGCACTTCCTAGCTGTGTATCCCTGGGCCGGGGACTTAACTATGCTGTGCTTCGGTTACCCCGTGTCTAACGTAGGGATGCCGACAGTGCCTACCTCGTTGGGCTGCTGCGGGGATGACATGGGATGTTTCTAAAGCACTTGGGACAGTGCCTGGTACAGAGAAGTGTGGGAAAGGGATGGATAAAGGAAGGGGTGTTGTTACG
>NW_012153841.1:12592-13643 GCF_000956105.1 Propithecus coquereli
GACCCAGTTCAACCCATAGCAGACCACATGGGTCATTTGGCTAAGGGGCTAAGGACCCTCAGTCTTTCCCCAGAAGCAAACCTGAGACAGGGATTGAAGCCCAAGTGCAGGAAACAGTGGCGGGAGAGGGAAGGTGAGGTCGGGAAGGGCAAACCTCCAGTCACGGGTCCTTTATGAAGTCAGTTCCCACTGTGGGCGCCTGGAGCTTAGTCTCAAGAGGAAACTGTGGGGATAGAATGCACTGAGGTGTTTATCCCCCAAGAACCCTAGTGCTCCCGCTTCCAACCATCTGTTGCCCTCTGAGTAGCTCCGCACCACAGTCATCTGCTTATCCTTCCTGGCAGCCTGGAGGACCCAGAGGGATCAGCGGGAAGGCAGGGGCTCTGTGCAGGGGGGAGGTGGAGGGAGGAGAAGCCAGAAGGGAGAGGGTGCACGCAATCCCCCCAGGAAATCAAGCCTGTTGTTGGGGCAACAACAAAGATTGTTTGTCAAAAACTGACACCAAAGCAGAGAGCTTGAGAGTGTGGGCTGTGCAGCCACGCAGGCGTGTCCAGTCTCGGATCTTCCTACTGGATGTGCGACCTCACGCCAGGTCCTTGACCACACTGAGCTTCAGGTGATCCTAATGTCAGTTTCGCAGGGGTGTTTTGAGAACGGAGATCCTTCACACAAAACTATCAGTGTTTGCCACGCAGTAAGCACTCAGTAAACATTTTGAAGAGAATATATGAATGAGTAAAGGTGGAAAATACAAATAAGTAAAAATACAGTATTACCACCAGAAATGGTTCTTGTAACACTAATTAGATGTATAACCTTACAGAATTTTCCTATGCAAATAAAGATATATATTGCTAGGAGGTCTATATTGCTTTAGTTTATTCCTAAAGTTGTGCAAACATCCCCACTATCTAATCCCAGAACATTTTTACCGCCCCGGAAAGAAACCTGATGCCCATTAGCAGTCACTCGGGAACCCCCTCATTTCCCTCTTCCCCAGCCGCTGGCAACCGATAACCTACTTTCCGTCCCCATGGACTTGTCTATTCTG
>NW_012153841.1:13693-15822 GCF_000956105.1 Propithecus coquereli
CAGTTGATTGTACATTGAAGATGACCACTTATGTCCCCGGGGAGTACAGCTCTTCCCTCTGGGACCCACCTCCAGGCCAAAATTTCACCCAGATGCTCTGTCTCGGTCAATCCTGGGATCGGATTGACCCCAAGATGTCTGACCCCCTAATTACTACACAGGATCAAGGACCTTGGAAGGTGTCAACATAAGGCAACTTCTGCCCAGCGATCCAAATTCTGAAAGGAAGAAGTTCCCTGAAACTCAAGGAAAGGGCTTCAGTGACAATAACCTTTGTCAAAACCAGGACCTGTCATGTAACTGGTGGTCATGATGGTGGTGAAGATTCTAATTGCCTTTATATCACGAGCTGCCCATCCATATTTCACTTTTCTGTTTAAGTGACTTCTTTTTGATTATCACTTTTGTAAACAGGATGCGATATTACTTAAATTTCGTTATTTATTTTTATTTTTACCATCATTTTAATTTAAAAAATACAATGACACATTTTTTTATGATTACCTTTATTTTATGGCAAGTTCTACAGATCTTCCACTTATGGAAACGATATAAAATCTCCTTTTTGAATGAGTATGTAAAAGTAAAACAGTTAATTCATTTAAAGATAACTGCTAATGATAGTACAGTTGGTGGGCTGATATGGCAAAAACTGTGAAGTCAGTATGAGAATAACCAAAGTTCCAGAAACAGTGCTTATGTCTAGACTGCATTGGAAAGCGTCGTAGAATTCCCGATTCACAGAGTGGGAGCCACGTTGAATGGTGCAGGAGAGAGCACCTCACTCAGAACTATCCTCCTCTGTCTCTCATCCCTTCTCCAGAAGTGATCCCCAAATGTCTCCCAGTGGGTTCCCAGACTGCTAGTCTACCGGTGCAGCTTCTCCACCACGAAGTCTACAGCTGATATTGCCGTGATGACCAGGCAAAGCTGAGTGAGGGCCCAGGTGGACGTGGGCTTGCTCTGCCCCGTGCCTGCTCTAGTATGTGCTCTCCGTGTATCTGTTTAGTACATTGGTGGAGGTGGGGAGGTTTGGGGGGTGGAGTTGGAGCCCCAGATGTGCCACTCTCCCAGGTCCTACCCAACGGCTTAGGAGTCAAGGCCAGTCCCCAGGGTTTTACTCTCCACGTCATTGACTTCCACATGGGACACTGCAGTGAAAGGCAATGGCCCCAGTCGACTGCCACTTAAACAAGAGATGTACTGCTGACAGCTAAAGTGACACCGGGAAATTATACGCTTTTGCAAATTGAGACCTGGTGCAAGGCTTGGTCTACACAAGCCTCAACCATCACACCTGCAGAGTCATCCTGAGCAGGAATGGACTTTGGAGGGTCCCGCCAGGCACAGGCAAGGTCTAGGAGTGGCCGCTTCCGTTTGCAGAATTGATTGGTGTCACAGGCGGGTATGTGATTCAACAGTGGATTAGGAGAGTAATTCCTCGTTATCTTTGATATTTTGCTAACACAGCAAGCACTGTATGATCTTCATAGCCAAGAGCAAAGGGTGTTTCTCAGGTTGCAAAGGCCAGCTGGCTGGGGCACAAGGCAGGATGGTGAACTGGTGTGTGTGTGTGCGCGCGTGCGCACGCATTGTGCTAAGTGACTGGAAACAGCCGTGGTGTCTAATGAGGAGGACCACCCAGACTGTCCCGTGTGGATAAAGATAGAGGTGCTATTTATTAGCATGCTCCTTCTTGCCTGTGTTTTTTTAAATAAAACTGAGGTAGGAAGGAACCCTAGCCCAGGTCAAGCTTTGTAGAGTGAATCCCTTCTGAGGACTGATTCCAATCCTGTCACCAAGTCCCCACTCCCACCACAGGGCCACCTCACCAGCCTGCCACATGGCTAGACTGAGTGCTAATGAGTATCCCTTTTGGAATGTGGGTTTCCAGAAGCTTCATTTCAGCTACAACCGACGGCCTTGGACAAGAACCCTTGGACATCTCTGGGATTGTCATGTGCTTTTATGGCTGCTGGTTGCCCAGTACTTCCTGATGCCAGCATTGGTCTGCCCAAGCTTGCCAAATGACATGGGGAAACAGAACACAGCTCTCCAGGCACCGCCTCCTCCTCTGGCCTTTTCTAACCCCTCTGCCTTCCATCCTCACCCTGGACCAATGAACTGGC
>NW_012153841.1:15872-17051 GCF_000956105.1 Propithecus coquereli
AGGAATGGACTTTGGAGGGTCCCGCCAGGCACAGGCAAGGTCTAGGAGTGGCCGCTTCCGTTTGCAGAATTGATTGGTGTCACAGGCGGGTACGTGATTCAACAGTGGATTAGGAGAGTAATTCCTCGTTATCTTTGATATTTTGCTAACACAGCAAGCACTGTATGATCTTCATAGCCAAGAGCAAAGGGTGTTTCTCAGGTTGCAAAGGCCAGCTGGCTGGGGCACAATGCAGGATGGTGAACTGGTGTGTGTGTGTGCGCGCGTGCTCACGCATTGTGCTAAGTGACTGGAAACAGCCGTGGTGTCTAATGAGGAGGACCACCCAGACTGTGCCGTGTGGATAAAGGTAGAGGTGCTATTTATTAGCATGCTCCTTCTTGCCTGTGTTTTTTTAAATAAAACTGAGGTAGGAAGGAACCCTAGCCCAGGTCAACCTTTGTAGAGTGAATCCCTTCTGGGGACTGATTCCAATGCTGTCACCAAGTCCCCACTGCCACCACAGGGCCGCCTCACCAGCCTGCCACATGGCTAGACTGAGTGCTAATGAGTATCCCTTTTGGAATGTGGGTTTCCAGAAGCTTCATTTCAGCTACAACCTACTGCCTTGGGCAAGAACCCGTGGACATCTCTGGGATTGTCACGTGCTTTTATGGCTGCTGGTTGCCCAATCCTTCCTGATGCCAGCATTGGTCTGCCCAAGCTTGCCAAATGACATGGGGAAACAGAACACAGCTCTCCAGGCACCGCCTCCTCCTCTGGCCTTTTCTAAGGCCTCTGCCTTCCATCCTGACCCTGGGACAGTGAACTGGCAATGCCACTGTGGACGAGATCAAGGTTTTTTGCCCTGTGATAGGTTGGCAGTTAGAACACCTCCCCAGTGTGTCGAAGCAAGAGAAATGGCTGCTGTCAATTTCATCCACAATGTGGCAGAAGTCAGAAGCCTCCATTTCTGGTCCTGACTTTGCCATCGAGTTGCTGTGTGAGCTGAGGCAACCCTTCCCAACTCTGGGCTTTAGTTTCCTCAGGACATGAAGAAAAGAATTGAGTTGGGACTACGGATTAGTTGGCTCCGACTGCCAGAGCGAAATATCACAGCCTGGGTTACTTAAACAACAGTAATTAGTTTTCTCACAGTGCCGGAGGCTGGAAGTCCAAGTTCAAGGTGCTGACAGGGTC
>NW_012153841.1:17716-18018 GCF_000956105.1 Propithecus coquereli
TTTACCATCATTTTAATTTAAAAAATACAATGACACATTTTTTTATGATTACCTTTATTTTATGGCAAGTTCTACAGATCTTCCACTTATGGAAATGATATAAAATCTCGTTTTTGAATGAGTATGTAAAAGTAAAACAGTTAATTCATTTAAAGATAACTGCTAATGATAGTACAGTTGGTGGGCTGATATGGCAAAAAATGTGAAGTCAGTATGAGAATAAGCAAAGTTCCAGAAACAGTGCTTATGTCTAGACTGCACTGGAAAGAGTCGTAGAATTCCCGATTCACAGAGTGGGAGCC
>NW_012153841.1:20008-21798 GCF_000956105.1 Propithecus coquereli
GAGGTCGGGAAGGGCAAACAGCCAGTCAAGAATCCTTTGTGAAGTCAGTTCCCACTGTGGGTGCCTGGAGCTCAGTCTCAAGAGGAAACTGTGGGAATAGAAGACACTGAAGTGTTTATCTCCCAAGAAGCCGAGTGCTCCCGCTTCCAGTGATCTGTCACCCTCTGAGTAGCTCCGCACCACAGCCATCTGCTTATCCTTCCTGGCAGCCTGGAGGACCCAGAGGGATCAGCGGGAAGGCAGGGGCTCTGTGCAGGGGGGAGGTGGAGGGAGGAGAAGCCAGAAGATAGAAGCTTCACAAGATCCCCTCCAGGCCATCAAGCCTGTGCTTGGGGCAACAACAAAGATTGTTTGTCAAAAACTGACACCAAAGCAGAGGTCTTGAGAGTGTGGGCTGTGCAGCCACGCAGGTGTGTCCAGTCTCAGCTCTTCCTCCTGGATGTGCGACCTCACGCCAGGTCCTTGACCACACTGAGCTTCAGGAGATCCTGGCGTCAGTTTCACGGGGGTGTTCTGAGAGCGGAGATCCTTCACACAAAACTCTTAGTGTTTGCCACGCAGTAAGCACTCAGTAAACATTTTCAAGAGAATGTATGAATGAGTAAAGGTGTAAAATAGAAATAAATAAAAATACTCACAATATTACCACCAGAAATGGTTCTTGTAATACTAATTAGATGTATAACCTTACAGAATTTTCCTATGCAAATAAAGATATATATTGCTAGTAGGTCTATATTGCTTCAGTGTATTCCTAAAGTTGTGCAAACATCCCCACTATCTAATCTCAGAACATTTTTACTGCCCCAAAAGCAAACCAGATACCCATTGGCAGTCACTCGGCATCCCCTCATTTCCCTCTTCCCCAGCCCCTGGCAACCGCTAACCTACTTTCCATCCCCATGGACTTGTCTATTCTGGAAATTTCATGTAAAAAATAATCGTACAATATGCAGTATTTCTGCCCGGCTTCTTTCACTGAGCATAATGTTTTCAAGCTTCATCCATCTTGTAGCATGTTGTTTTCATAGGTGAATAATATTTCACCATGCGGATAGACCTCATTTTATTTATGCATTTGTCAGTTGATGGGCATTTGGGTTGTTTCCACTTCTTGGCTATTATGAATAATACTATTATTTGACTACCAGTTTTGTATGAACACATTTTCAATTTTCTTGAGAAATTATCTAGGAGTGGCGTTGCTGGGTCACGTCCTACCTCTGTGCCTAACTTTTCGAGGAAGTGCCAAACCGTTTCCCAAAGCAGGCACAACAGTTTTATCACCTGTTTTTGCCCCTTTCGCACTAGACTGTGACTGTCTCTCCTGGTAAAGAAATAGACATGCGCATCACTACTTTGAGTGAGTACATAGTACGTCCTTAGCCGGCTGTACCAGAGTGTGTTAAACGAATTCCGTATTGTTTGACATTTGATGCTCCCATGAAAGAGGCCTTTGAGTGTCTCCCTTGTGTCCCCAGCAGTTTGTAGATGACACTTTCCCAGGTGTACCCAGAGCACTTTTTATCCCCCAGTTTGGTGCTTTCCCAGGCATCGCAACCCCCGCCACACACACACATCTGTCTTATCTACTAATGGTGAGCTCCTTGGTAAGGTGACCCATGTCTTGAGTTTACCTGTGTATCCATGACACCCAACCACCTGTCAGGCATTGCGGTAAATGTTCAAAGACTGAATGGATGCATGGATGGGTGGTTATAGCCAGGGACTGTGGAGAGATGGAGTTCATTTTTACCTTCTGTCCAAAAGTCCCTGCTTTGAGAGGTAGT
>NW_012153841.1:22318-22651 GCF_000956105.1 Propithecus coquereli
GGTGGTCATGATGGTGGTGAAGATTCTAATTGCCTTTATATCACAAGCTGCTCATCCATATTTCACTTTTCTGTTTAAGTGACTTCTTTTTGATTATCACTTTTGTAAACTGGATGTGATATTACTTAAATTTCCTTAATTATTTTTATTTTTACCATCATTTTAATTTAAAAAATACAATGACACTTTTTTTTTTATGGTTACCTTTATTTTATGGCAAGATCTACAGATCTTCCACTTTTGATTATCACTTTGGAAACCGGATGCGATATTACTTAAATTTCGTTATTTATTTTTATTTTTACCATCATTTTAATTTAAAAAATGCAATGA
>NW_012153841.1:24063-25872 GCF_000956105.1 Propithecus coquereli
TCACAAGCCAGCTCTTGCATCTCCTTCCCTTCCACGTCCCCCACATCTGGTCAGGGACCGAGTCCTTCAAAATCCTGTATACATGTTGCCATATTTCTTGAAAAAATATGTCTTCTAATAATAAAAATAAATCTATCTTTAGGACAGAAAACTTGGAAATCACAAAGAAAACAAGTCACCTGCATTGCCACCCCATTGCCACATCAATGAACAGCCTTCCAAGGAATTTCACCTCCGTGTTATTTGTCTTAATTGGCAATAACAAAAGGAAACAACCACAGAATAGGATTGGCCATTATAACATGAGACGTGGATACGTTTTTAACCAGGTTTTGCATAAGGAGTTTCTAATGTCATTGGATATTCTCCTGTGAGACCAAATCTGGATTATTCTTTTCTGTTCTGGCCACACACGTTGAGGAAAGTGTTGAATGTTTGTCTGTAACCAAAGCAGCTCAGTGGGGAGGACAAGAGGCTAGAAACAATTTCCTGGGAAGGATGCTCAGAGAAATCGAGGTCACTGAGGCCAGACAGGACTTGGAGGGGGTGGCGTGATCAAGCGTCTGAAAGGCCACCTGCCCCAGGAGATCACATTAGGTCAGCTCGGTCTCATGGCAGGTGGAACCAGGACTGACACGGAAGCTGCAGGGACGTGGACGTCAGCTCAGGCGGGAAGAATTGTCTGCTTTGCAGAGTGGAGCAGCCGGGACTGTGTTCCCCAGTCTCTTTCCTCTGGATGTCCTGCTCTGAGCCACGGCCGAGTCCTCCCCACGCTTACGTGCCTTCCTCCAGAATGCCTCCTGCTGCTCGTTTGTCTATGGAATAGAACCCCAGCGCTTAGCCTGGCACTGTAGTCCCTCCCTGACCCGCAGTCTCTCGCTCCAGGGTCATTTCCACTCCCCGTAGCCTCCACCTGGTGCCCACGGGCCGCTCGCCCTGCCCTGGCAGGCTCTGCATTTTGCTGTCTCCGAGCCTCGGCACATTCTCTCCTGTCTGCTTCACACCACTCCCTGCTTTAATCCCCCCTCGTTTAGTCCTCCTGCTGCAGGTCCCAGCCCCTCCATGCGCCACCAGCCAGATGGCCTCACCCCTCTTCTGCCTCCTGAAGCACCTCCCAGGTGCCTCTCCCAGGACACCACCACTTTATTCCCAGATTTGGGCTCTAGTGTGTATGTGGCTCCTTCTCCCTGCAAGGTTCAGTGGTCCTGGGAATAGGGGCCACCTCCTGTTCACCCTGTCACCCTGCATGCAGCTCAGTGCGGGATCCTAATAGATGAATGTTCCAGAGGCTTCTCTGAGGGAAATTGTTGCTACATAGAGTGATACTACTATATTAGAGACAAATGATCTCAGGAGTTTTGCAGGGCTTTGCCCTGAAGGAATATGTGAACGTGTTAGTTTGCATATCAAAAGCTGCTCCACCTCAGGAGGGCATCTCAGAGGTCACTAGCAGCTGCTTTCCAAGGTGCCGCTGCAGTCTCAAACCCATGATTCTTACCTGCTTTGAAGGATAAAGCAGGGTCTGCATGGAATCACGGGATGAGAGCTGATCAAAGAGTGTCTGCCCGAGAGACAGATAACCTGTGGCTAAAAACAATTAGCCCAAGGTTCCTGCTTGACTTCTCACTACCTGTCTCCATTTGCAGTAACTAGATAAAAAAAATATGGAGCCACTATATCTCTGTTTAACCCTTGTGTTAAGTGATAGCTTTATCTTAGAACTTAGAAATTTGTCCTTGAAAGATTTTGTAACCATTTGTTCACATAGATACAGTTAGATAAGGGATCTATAGAAGCCTTTTGAAATAC
>NW_012153841.1:27092-27497 GCF_000956105.1 Propithecus coquereli
AAAGGAACTGTTGAGCAGGCGAGGGAGGTTAGAAGTAATGGTCCTCTTATTCTCTTGTCTTGCCCTTTGGCACCGTTGGGGGCTGTGGGTGGGGAATGTACCAGCCTGTTGCTTTCATGAGCTCTGAACGCCCAGGTGTGTCTAGCTACCTACTCACGAGCAGAGCAATGGTGGATGTGCGCAGTTGCCCAGGCCAAGTTGGGCAACACAGCCCAAAGGTTCCAGTTGTCCTCACAGCTGCCCCCAGGGCACCTCTGACACCTACATGCATCCATTCACCTCCTCAGGAAGACGTTTCTCGGGTTTTCCAGGACCCGCCTCTGGCTGCCTTCTCTCCTTCCCTTTCTTTTCCTTTCTCTTATAAATAATATTCAGTTTTTATTTTCTTATTGCAAATGTAATACA
>NW_012153841.1:29727-30209 GCF_000956105.1 Propithecus coquereli
TTACCTGAATATCTACACTCCTGCTGACTTGACCAAGAAAAGCAGGCTGCCGGTAAGCCGTGGGGACCCCTGGCCCAGACATGCTGGTTCCATAATCACGGTGCCTTCTGGTGTAGTGAGACAGATGATAATCATATGCAAACTAGCAAATGAATGATGTGATATGTTAGAAGGTGACAAGTGCATTGGAACAGAAAGGAACAGTTGAGCAGGTGAGGGAGGTGAGAAGTAATGATCCTCTTATTCTCTTGTCTTGCCCTTTGGCACCGTTGGGGGGTGTGGGTGGGGAGGCGTGTGGGTGGGGAATGAACCAGCCTGTTGCTTTCATGAGCTCTCAAGGCCCAGGCGTGCTAGCTACCTACTCAGGAGCAGAGCAATGGTGGATGTGCCCAATCACAGGCCAAGTTGGGCAAAATAGCCCAAAGGTTCCAGCTGGCCTCACAGCCATGCCCCAGAGCACCTCAGACACCTGCATGCATCAA
>NW_012153841.1:32613-33377 GCF_000956105.1 Propithecus coquereli
GTGATTCCTGCAGTGGACAGGGCAGGGTGTCCGCACCCAGCCAGAGTCCCAGGAGCACCCTGGCATGGTGCAGGGAGTCGGGGAGCAGGTCTGTGAACTGGGGACTAGATGTTGGCCCCCCACGTGCTTTGTAAGACACAAGGAAGTGGGGACAAAGGTTCACTCACTCACTCCCTCATTCATTCCTTCTTGTACTTTGTACTCAGTGCCCCCTATGCAAGGTTAGAGTTGGGGTTGGGGACAGGAGGAACAGGAAACCGCTTCCACGCAGCCCCTGCCTTCAGGGATCCCGCCCTCTGGCTGCACAGATGCACGCTGACTTCAGCATGTTACCTCAGACCAGCCCGGGGGCTCAGCCTTCTCTCAAAGATGATGGTAACCTCAGCCCCTCCCCAGGAGGCAGGCAGGGATCAGACAAACAGGGGCCGTTGGGGCCTGCAGACAGAGGAACCTCTAGTACGGACACAGGTTCCAGAACTGCAGGGTCTGGGTTGGAATCCTGCTTCTGCATTGACTAGCCGAGAGACCTGGGCGAATTGTTAACTTCTCTAGTCGCTGTTTCCTTGCAATGGGAGTCATCAGGTGAGAGTGTTCAGTGCTGACTGCCCAGCTTTGTCTCTGCCCCTGGCTCAGTATGAAAAGCAAGCACTTGTGAAACCTCAGTCAGAGGGGAAGGGAGGATCTTACCCACCCTAACAGCAGACCTGCTGCGCTGCGGCCACTGGCTGCAGTGTGCCGGGCAGATCAATACCTGGACTCTGGAA
>NW_012153841.1:34617-35660 GCF_000956105.1 Propithecus coquereli
CTTGTTCACTTGCTGCTGAGCTTTTGCATGTGCTCTTCCCTCTGCCTGGAATGCCTGCTCTACCCGGCAAACTCCTATTCATCCTGCAAGGCCCAGCGCACATGTTGCCTCCTCTGACGTACTCATCTCCTTTTCACCTATGCTGCCCTAGCACGTTCCGCATTCCTCTATCCAGCCATTAGATGCAGCGCAGCGGTGAAAGGTTCACAGGTCTTCCTTCTCTTGGGAAAGGAAGGGAGGGGCAGGCCCACGGAGGGACCTGGGTGAAGGCTTGTGGGGGAAGGAGGGTGGCTGCAGATGGGAGGTTGTCGGAGTCTCTGAGCCCAGTGAGCCACCCTCCCTGGAGGGGTGTCAGGGTCCACTTACCCCATATCCTGCTTAAAATATGGAACATTCAGCACTCAAGGCTGCAGGCTTCTCTGTGGGGACAGGAAACAGGATTATTGTCACAGCCACTCACTCACTGGTCACTCTGCGACTTTTGTGCTGCGGCTGATGCACACAGCAGCCAGAGAGATCAGATCAGACATAGATTGAGTCGTGATTCCTCTGCACAAACCTGCAGGGGCTTCCCACGTGACCTGGGATGACAGGCAACGTGCTTCCCCAGGCCCACAGGGCCCTCTCCAGCTGCACCTCCTACGTGCCCACAGTGCTCACTGGGCCCCAGGGCCTTTTGACTTGCTGTTTCTTCTGCCTGGAATTGTCTTCTTTGGATATTGGCAAGGCTCACATGCTGGTTTCATTCAGGCTTCTTCTCAAATGCCACAGCGTCCGAGAGGCCTTCCCTGGTCACGTGATCTGAAGTAGCAACCACCGCCCCACCCCTGCCTTTTCCCTCACCCCATTTTATTTTCCCTCAACGCACTGTCACTCCCTGCTATTTGATTCTGTATTTATCTGTTTATTTGTTTGTGGACTGTACTGAGAGCTTACTGTAGTCAGAGATTTCCCTGTTTTGTTCTCAGTTGTGCTCTAGCTCCTAGGACAGCGTTGGGCACTGCTGCGCCTACCAGTGGGTCATCCTGGGCGAGTCACTGAGC
>NW_012153841.1:37036-39388 GCF_000956105.1 Propithecus coquereli
TTTTTTTTTTTTTTTACAAAAAGACATTTCTTAATTAACATGATGCATGTTAATTACCATAAATGTTAGTATAACATACGATAATATTACACTATAACAAAAGAATTTCCCTATACATTAAACACTCTCCTGTGATGTTATCTTTTACAATTGCATAGTATTCCGTGGTAACAATGAAAAATCACTGCTTTACCCAATCTCGCAGTATGAGATCCTGGGGTTATTTCCAATTCTGTAACCAGCACGGGCATCTCAGAAGTCTTTGTGTGCCTCCCTGGTCATTTTCTTCTGATTAACGGACATGCTGAACCAGACCGTGCGGCTGGTAGTTGCCAAGCTGTCTTTCTGGTGCTTTTGACTGCTGTGAGCTCTGCGTGCCACAGTCTCCTGTTCCGTCCCGCGTCTGTGCTCCGGCTCCGTTCCGCCTAGGTTGTCTGGGGGAGGCAGGGCCCAGGGTGAGGCTGGGAAACAGGCCAGGCCAGGAGAGGAGCCCTGGTGCCCTCTGAGCCCCAGGGTCTCCCCGGGACCTGTCCAGGGCAGAGCTGTGGGTGGACCCTCCCCTGTGCATGAATTCACCTCCTGTCCTCTCCCCTCCCAGGTTTTGTCTCCCCTGGCCAAGAACCTCTTCCACCGGGCCATTTCTGAGAGTGGTGTGGCCCTCACTTCTGCTCTGTTCAAGAAGGACAACATCAAGCCCCTGGCGGAGGTAGGTGTCTCACAGGATGCTCCTGGCATCCTCAGGGATCTCTCTCGCCATGAAATGCAGAGGACATTCTCAAAGAGTCACTGAAGCTAGATGCGCTGAATGGAAAAGGGAAGAAGACACCTTGCTCACCTTCCCAATTATACAGCCGAGCAAACGGGCGGAGTGTGGCAGTGACATGCCAAGGTTGACATAGGATCAAAGCAGAGCTGGGATGCAAGCCCGTGACTGTGGACTTCCAGTGCATGCGCTGCCCATGACCACAGGCCCGAGTGTGCCTCAGAGGTTATCAGGAAAGGCTTCTTCTGAAAATGATGAATGAGTCAGCATGACAAAGCTGAACAATAATTTACTTGCTGAGCAGTGAGTCTTCCAGGAAGAGGACGCAGCATGTGCAAATGTCCTGTGGCCAGAAAAGCATCTTGAGAGTGAGAGAAGGCTGATGTGGCCAGAGCAGAGATCAGGGGGAGCTTGGTGTACACTGAAGGTAGCAGGGGCCTTGCTGCACAGGACCCTGGGGAGGAGTTTGTGTTTATCTGGAGAGCGGTGGGAAGAGAGGAAGGGGTGACCAGCAGGGCCCACTGGAGCCAAAGGGGTGCAGGGTTTCGATGAGGCTGTGGGAACTGGTTTGGGGCCGCTCAGACTTCAGGGGCTGATTAGCAGGTGGGGACGAAATGGTGACGCCAAGGATTTATTTAGCATTTTGAGAATTTTTTCAGAATGTGTTGGTTATAAGCAACTGGTGGCCACTGGGGCAGGCTTGAGTCAAGAAGGGGAATTTATTTTCCAAGGGAGCAGAGGTGGCAGGGGTAAGGCTGGGATTTGTGAAGAAACAGGAGCCAGAAATTGCAAAGTGAAGGGAATCCAGGTCTCTCTGACTCTTGTTCTTCTCTCCCCCTCCCTCCCTCTTCTCCTCTTCTCCTTCCTCCTGTTGGTTTATTCACCAAGTAAGTTCTGAGCAGGGATTCTGCAGCAGACACTGTCCAGGCTGTGGGACCCTGTGCACTCCCCATGGCCCTGCCGCCACGGAGCCCGCCTTGGGTCCCTCAGCGCCTTCCTCTCTGGCCCAGCTTTCCTGTCAGTTCCTGCGACCAGCCCATCTGGCCCCAGGCTTGGGAACTCCCCTGTGGTTCCAGAAAGTAGTCGGGTTTTCTTTTGTTTGGAAAACACTCATGTCTACACTCTCAGCTCTCCACCTCCATCCCAGGCCACTTAGGAGAGAGACTTAGGGCCCCGGCTTTGCTGAGATGCCCCCCTTGGTGCATCAAACGCGGCCTCTCAGAAAAGTCAGGCTGACGGTGTGCGGGGCAGACCACCTCCGGTGTCCAAGGCAGACTCAGGGGAGCCTCTCCTTCAGGAGGGTTTTCTTCTTTCTTTTTTTGAGATGAGAACAGGTTCTGGGTTGGGGTCAGGGGTTCTCCATGTATTAATGGCTGCCTGGGCAGCTTGCTAGGGACATGGGAGGACCAGTCTGGTCTTAGGTATATATGACCTTTTAGCTAAGAATGATTTTTCTTTAATTTTTAATCAATGGAAACCAAACAAAAGAAAAATAATATTTCACAATCCATGAAAATGATGTGAAGGTCAAATTTCAGTGTTTGTAAATAGAGTTTTATTGCAGCACAGCGACACCCATTTATTTCACT
>NW_012153841.1:49928-50796 GCF_000956105.1 Propithecus coquereli
CGCCAGCCGAAACTGGCCGTCACTCATTGGCTTGTGCGGAACAGACCCAGGCCCTGGAAACCTCAGTGTGTCAAAGGGATCAAACGAGCCGATGCTCTGTCTTCCTGTGTTTCCTCTCCTACGACCAAGCGTCCTGTCCACAGTCCGTGTAGTGCTGCAGTGTTTGCATTTTGCGCTTCATGTTGGTTAGAGATCGCGCTGTTTCAAACGTTTGAGAGCAGTGCTGCAGCGCTGCCTGGTGTTCCTAAGCTCAGGGACGTTGTGACGCGTGTGACGGGGAAAATATACACGGCAGACGAGCTTGGTTGCGCAATGGACCGTAGCGCTGTGGCCGTGCGCTCAGAGTCGGGGAATGAACAGGACGGCACCTCCGGAACGAGGGGAGGAAGCTGCCCCCCCACACCTGAGGCCAGTGTGGACGGTGGGAGAATCTGCCGTGTGTGATGGGCTGCGGCAAGAATGGAAAAGCAGCCACGTTTGCGGACTCATGACACGATGAGGGATTTTGTAGAAAGCACAGCGGACAGCACCGCTGTGGGGTGAAAGCAAAAAATATTTCCAGTGATGTTACTCAGGGCCAGGAAAATGAAGGCCTTCCTGGGTGGTGTTTATTACAAATAAATGCTCCATAGATCAATTCTTTAAAGAAATATCTGTTACATAAAATGGCTTTAAACAGAAACTCACGCACAAAATAAAGTTAATGAAGATACTGTAAGCAGAGGCTCCCAGGACCTGCCCTACGTTCCCCCTTCCGGCGGCGACTCAGCGTTCGCGCATCCGGCACTCAGCGCAGCTCTGCGTGACACCACCCGGCTGCCGTGAATGACCAGGGTCTCCCGCAGACAGACTTACAGAACACACGCAT
>NW_012153841.1:51821-52152 GCF_000956105.1 Propithecus coquereli
TGTGTTGGTGTGGTTGGTTGGTAGGTTGACTGTTGTTCATTCCCGTTGATTTATAAATCCTTAACCATTTTTTTTAATAGTTTATGGGCTATCCGGTTTCTGAAGGCCAACTGGACCAGAAGACGGCCACGTCTCTCTTGTGGAAGTCCTACCCCACTGTCGTAAGAGTCTAGGAATCATGGGAATCTGCTGAGACCAAAGAGGGGCAGGGACTTGTCCCGAATCACAATCAATTCAATTACAGAATGGAGACTGGGGCTTGAGGGTTCTGCCCTCATTTTTCTACCTTCCTCATTTCACCACCCGGAGGTTGGGGGAGTTGCCCAGGGCT
>NW_012153841.1:52202-52564 GCF_000956105.1 Propithecus coquereli
ATGCGTTTTGATTTGAGTCAAGATTTGCCACTTTCCCACTGCCAGCCCCTGGTTGAAGTTCTGCCCTCTGGGGTCACACAGACGTTGCCCCCTTCGTTAGGAGCTCCTGGGGCCACTGCCTGGGGCCACACAGGTCCATGTGCTGCCCTCACCCTCAGACAGGCAGAGCGGGCACGGGGATGTTGCCTGGGGAGGGAGAGGCTCAGACGCTGCCCTGCTCTCTTCCCCAGAGTCACCCCTTCATGCCCACGGTGGTGGATGGCGTGCTGCTGCTCAAAACCCCCGAAGAGATTCTGGCCGAGAAGAGTTTCAACACCGTCCCCTACATCGTCGGCGTGAACAAGCAAGAGTTTGGCTGGATC
>NW_012153841.1:53776-54688 GCF_000956105.1 Propithecus coquereli
GATTGGAGATGTCATATTTGGTGTCCCATCTGTGATTGTGGCCCGACGCCACAGAGGTGAGTCCCAGAGGTTGGACTGCAAAGGGACATCGGCCCCACCAGCTCCGGTATCTGACCTGCCCACCTCCCAGCATAGGCAGATGTGGACACTGACGAGGGTCAGGCCTCACAGGCAGGTTCCGTATGACATGGGGTGTGGCGCTTTCCTATTTGGGTTTCTGCCTGCGGCAGACTCTGAGACAATGATCCAGGCGCATGCAGTTTATTTGTCAGGTAATGGTAGAAAACACCAGCAGGGAGGTGAGGAAGTGTCAGAGGGAAGAGATGGAAGACAATCCGTGACGCGTTGCCCAGCAAGTGTCCACTGTAGACAGCTGGAGCTGGGAGCTCTGGAAACAAGCAGAGGACACGGCTCAGGGTTGTCCCCTCTGAGCAGCGGGAGCTGGGGTATTCATCCACCAGTTCTCAGTTGTCGTTGGTTGTTCCAAGGAGTTGTTAATTCCCTGGTATTTTGACGGACTGCACACATGGGCCCAGTAGTCCCTGGAGGCTGACAAAGGCCTCAGGCAAAGAGCTGGATGCTGGTGGTGGCCATCAGGCTGGCAGGCCCAGAAATAGGGCATGTGGGTGATGTGGGCGAGGAACCAACAGCATCTGCTACAAGGGCTTCCTACCTGGGGTGATGGTGGGATGCGGGGCTAGAGGACAAATATTGGAAGACGAGTCTCAGAAGGTTTCCAAGGTCAGAGCTGGCTGCAAACTAGTTTCTTAATTAGTGGAGCTGGGGGAACAGTGAGAGACAAGCACCGGATCAAGATGGCTGTCCAGGACCAAGAAGGCCAAACAGAGGGTGCACTAGCAGGTGTGCGTGGTCTGGAGAATGTCAGTGTCTGCGGCCATGCGCTTTTGTCCA
>NW_012153841.1:54738-55506 GCF_000956105.1 Propithecus coquereli
AGACGTCCGTCCTTCTCCAAGGCCCGATCTGAGTCCAGGGCATCTGTCCCCTCCCTCACAAGTTGTCATTTCCATGGAAACCTTCTCTGGGATGGCCCAGCTGTGACCGGGGTGGCACGGCCCTGGGAACCCCTCTCCCAACACCCTTTGATCATCTTCCAATGAAAGAATCCTGCGGTGTCCGTGCTGGGAGGGCCTGTGGAGGTAACGGTTGTGCAGATGGAAACGGAGGAGCCTGGAACGGGGAGGGAGCTCGGGAGTTGAGGTGAGTCAGGCCTGGGCGGCGGCTTCTCACCTTGGGCCTGGTGCGCAGTTTCCCCTGAATCTCCACGCACGCTCTCAGTCGTCTCTCTGGAGAGATTCAGAGCGAGTTCGTTCTCTTTGAGTTAAGATTGACGCTAAACGCGCAGAAAGAATTTCCTTCTGGTCCAACATAGACAAAGCCAACCCCAGTTAGAGCCGTAGGACAGGTTTTATTCAATAACATGATTGCAGTAGGGAGTTGTCCAGTGTGGACGGGCCCCGAATCCCTGAAACAAAGGCTGGGGCTGTCCTAAAGCCCGGCTGTGCTGAGGGAAAGCCCTGTGGGGTGCTAAGTTGGGGTGGTTAGTCCGTGAGGCTCGACCACCTGGATGTGTGAGTCCCCCTCATCTGGAGGAGAAGCAGAAGGCCGTGGTGTAGACTGAAGTGAGGCCCTCCCGGAAGTGAGGCTGGAATCTTTGCACAGGACTGGGAGGGAGACCCAGGGTTGCCTCCCTGAAGGTTTGC
>NW_012153841.1:55556-55784 GCF_000956105.1 Propithecus coquereli
CCCGTGTGTGCTGGAATGGACAAGCAGAGGGCCAGGGTGGGGTCCACCCTGGAACCTTCTGACACTGACCGAGGCTGTGTGGGTGTGGTGTGAGGTAAGGATGCACAAAAGCTCACCTAGAGAGGGGTCCTCTTCTGGGTGCCATTTGGGCATCCGCCCAGACCGCCTTTTCCTACCAGCTCTCCTTTGCTAGTGTGCAAGCCAGCGAAGGGTTCTGTGGTCCAGACC
>NW_012153841.1:57913-58261 GCF_000956105.1 Propithecus coquereli
CCCCTTCTCATCTCCACCACCTTAACAGCCTTAAAGCCTCAACACTCCCCGGGCCAAGTAGGAAGCAAGATGTCTGAGGACACAGGGAAATAGGACGTGCTGAGTTGTGTGGGTTCCCGAGAAATAAGAGATACATTGTTCTCTCTCTGCCTATGTTTGTATTTGAATATCCTTGTTTTCAGGCAAGCAATTTGGATTTGCGTCACTCCTAAGTGGATTAAAAAAAAAAAAAAACACTAGAAATGATCACAACTAGTCTGAATAGAAGACACCTATCAGGATGTTTATATTCTCCAAGTGAATGAACACTAGTCCCTGAAATAGAATAGCGTAAACTGCGTGTATACA
>NW_012153841.1:59606-60359 GCF_000956105.1 Propithecus coquereli
AAGGACAAGGAAGTGGATTTCTGGACCAAGCTCCTGGGCATGGAGGCAGCAGAGAACGCATCCCAGACAGAACACATGGAGCTGTGAACGGGAGCTCCCCACTAGCCTCCAGAGCCTGGAGGAGCCAAGACGGGGCTATTCTATAGAAGGTGATCATAGGTCAGAGAGTATCGCATTGTGGGGCTGGAGAATTTCTGCTGGGGTTCGTCACAGGCCAGGGAGGAGCAATTTTAGCACTTGTGATCTCAATTGTGGGAATAAATGTTTTTGGAGGCCAAATCAGTGTTTATGTCTCTGGCTAGAGATTAACGCTTCCTCCTCAGAGAGAGCAGGATGGAGAGGGAGGCACCAGCACTAGGAAGCTGGCTCTGCTGGGGATGGCTGGCCCCTAGACAAGCAGCACCCAGCAGGCTGGGCCCTGGGAGGTGCTAAGGGGACTCTGGACATGCCCCATGTCTCTGAGCCCCTATCAACTTCCAGTAGTAGGATTTTGGATGGCCGGAGTGCAGCGTTCCTCCCTGAAGTTGGAGTGTTTGTGGAGGTGCAGTGGCACAGGATGAGAATGAACCTGGATGAGGGGAAGAGGGAGAGGTGCCATGGTGACCTGTGGCCACGTTGCATGGCCTTCACCGACCCCTCCACACATCTGCAGTACCTTCCTCAATATACACAGTAGCCTCCCAGGCCCTTCCATGGGGCTGTCTCTTCCAGCAACTGGTCTGAAGCCCCTCTGTAGTCTGGACCACTTCAAGT
>NW_012153841.1:60409-60724 GCF_000956105.1 Propithecus coquereli
CCTCAATATACACAGTAGCCTCCCAGGCCCTTCCATGGGGCTGTCTCTTCCAGCAACTGGTCTGAAGCCCCTCTGTAGTCTGGACCACTTCAAGTTTAGGTAGTGACCACTTTGGAATAAGTCCCTGAAGTGTCATCCTAAAACTGTCTCTTTTAGAATCTCAGGGCTGATTTCTTGATTCTGCTGGGATGTAGAAAGTTCTAAAGAGTGTCAGTCCTATCCTGCCAACAAGAAGAAGCTGGATTATTTTAAAAATCATTACTTTTCATGCACAAAAGAGCTAAAATTTCAAGGCAAATGATTACCCTAGAATTT
>NW_012153841.1:62419-62908 GCF_000956105.1 Propithecus coquereli
AAAAATAGTACCAATGAACTGTGAGTGTAGAGCACATTTAAGAGCAAAATAATGACACAAATAACACAAAGATGGGAAATAAGAATATAAACTACCCTGAAGTAAGGTTCTTATAATTGGTATTATATTGTTTGGAGGTATAACGTGATTAATCAAAGATGTATATTGCATACCAAGGACAACCACTAAAGATATTTAAAGAGATATGAATAACGAACCGATGGTGGAGATAACAATAGAATCATAAAAAATAATCCTAAAGCGAGCAAACAGGATAAAGGAAAAAAAACTTATGAAGAAATTTAAAAAGTATCGCTAAAAAAAAAATAACATTTAAATCTAATCATGTCAATAATTGCATTAAATGAAAATGATTTAAAGATGCCAATTTAAAGAGATTGTCAGATTAGAGCAAAGAAAAAGCAAGACCCCACTAAACACTGTACCATGGGGAGTCTGTCTCCACTTTTTGATGTTTGCTGATACTTT
>NW_012153841.1:66512-67495 GCF_000956105.1 Propithecus coquereli
ATTGAAATGAATTAAAGTTTCCCATTAAAAGACAGAGATTGGTAGAATGGATAAAAAACATGATCCAGCCACATGCTTTATACAAGATACTTCAAAGACATAAATAGATTAAAAATAATAAGAAGAAAAGTGATATTGCATGCAAATGGCAACCAAGAGTGCAGGAATGGCTATATTAATACCAGAAAAAATAGACTTTAAATAAAAAAATGTTTACAGGAGACAAAGACATTGTATATTAATAAATGTTTCAATGTAACATAAGTATAACAATTATAGACATTTACACACCTACTAGCACACCATTAAAATAAATGTAAAACAAAAACTGACAGAATTGATAGGAGAAATAGACAGTTTCTTAATGATATTTAGAGATTTTAACATCCCATTTTCAATAGTGGAGAAAACCACCAGACGAAATATAAGTAAGAAAATGGAGGACATGACAATAAACCAACAAGATCTAACAGACAGATGCAGAACACTCTACCTAACAACAAGAACAACATATACACTCTTCTCAAGCGCACAGGGGACATCTTTCAGGAAAGACTATATCTTAGGCCACAAATAAATATCAACAGATTTTAAAAGATAGATGGTATACAAAGTGTCTTGCACCACAATGAAGTTAGAAATCAACAACAGAAGGAGACTGGAAAATTCACAAATTTGTGAAACTTTAAAAAACACACTCAAACCACCAAAGGATGAAAGAACTCACAAGGAAAATTAGAAAATACTTAGAGATAAACAAAAATTAAACCACACCAAAACGTATGAGATGGCACAAAAGCAGTGCTAAGGGGGTCTGAAGAGCAAGGATGGTTTAACAAACAAACATTAATCAATGTAGTATACTGCATCAGACGAAAAACCCAGTGTGATCATTTCAATTAATGCAAAAAAGTATTTGACAAAATCCAACACCCTTTCATGGGAAAAACGCAAAACATTAGGAACAGAAGGAAATCACCTCA
>NW_012153841.1:70324-71557 GCF_000956105.1 Propithecus coquereli
AGCTATTTCCTACCAGTATTTGGTTGGGGCAGAACTTCTTGCACATTTTCCATGGGAAGCTGAATCTATTACAGTATCCCTCCCTCTAACTGTGGGTTTTATTTCACACCAATTTACAATCACTTGGCATGTCTTTTTTTAATTCTTCTGTTGTCTCATGACTTTTTTTTTCTCTCCCAAAGGCGACAGCCCTGTACTGTGTCAGAAATTTTCCATTTTTGTTGGGTGCTTTTTATATATGCAAAGGGTAAGAAAAGAATAATATTTATCTACATATTCATTTATTTAAATTTTCAAGTATTAATTTTGTAACTTATAATATGTACCAGGAAAAGTTTCTGACTGAAAATTTTCTGAAGTGTTTTAATCCCAGGTTCTTTAAGTATCACCTTTTCATAAGAGGGTATTTTGAATTTCTTTATAATATCCAATTCTTCTCTTTTTAAATGGAAAATCCATCAGTTTTGTTCTTATACAACATCTTTTCCACCCAAAGCTGTTCTTCTGAATTAGGAACTGAGAACACCTTATTCTGTATACGCTTGTATTTTGAGCTGTATTTTTCATGAGACATGTTTACTAAATTGAATGGGAATGATCAGCCTCAGAGTAGTTTAGATTTTTTTGCATCTTTTTCAGACAAATATACTTAATCATATGTCTTTAGATACTATTTGTTTTCTCTCTTTCTTCTTATTTAATCTACTCAAGGTCTGCATTCAGTGAAATACATCCCTGTTATGTTTTGTCCTTTTTATATTTCTATGTAGAAATAATTTTTAATAATCTAAAGAAAAGAAAGTACACTTACGTTAGTTACCTAGGTTTTTTCTACATGCTGTGTGGAATACCTTTGCCACTGAGATAGCCCAGTAAAATGCAGAGTTAAAAACAAAGAATCATACAGCTAGAAGGAGTTTCATAAATATAAGAGATTCTCCTTATTAGACCAACTAGCTCAACTTACTACTGCCACCTGTGAGCGATGTGGTGACATGCTGCTGGTTGCTGTTGATTCTCCTGTACATGCACGAGATGTCTTTCCCTCTGAGCGTAGGCGCTGCTTCGTATACAGTGAAGAAGTTGGCTGCAAGAAACCTTCTAAGGGGTTTTCTAGATATAATATCATATCATCGGCAAAGAGCGAGAATTTGATCTTGTCTGTCCCCATTTGGACACCCTTAATATCCCTCTCTTGCCTAATTGCTGTGGCGAGGATTTCGAGCACTATGT
>NW_012153841.1:71607-73466 GCF_000956105.1 Propithecus coquereli
GTTTTATTCTTAGTTGTTAAAAGAAAAATTTTACACACATTAAATGACTATTTGAGCAAAGAACTACTTAAATTGCAGGTTCATTGCAACAGGTGATTCACATTCTGCAAGCCCGCTTTGTATAGTATATGGCAACTGGCTATCCAGTGAAGCCAGGAAACCTTCAAAACTCTTTGGCACGTGGAGACCAAGCACCCTGCTTTAAAAGAAAAGACTTGGGAGTTTTCCAAAAGAAAAAAACATGAACACAGAGAACAGAAGCAATTACTGAAGGCCACCGCTTCTTCAAATATGTCTGCACTGAGAGCATCATTCTCAGTGGCCAACCGCATTGCTAAAGCTAAGAAGCTCTTTACTGTTGGTGAAGAGTTGATCCTGCCTGCTGCTAAGGACATTGGCCGTGAACTTTTAGGAGAGGCTGCAGTTAAAAGGTGGCATGTGTTCCTCTTTTGGCCAGCACCATAACTTCATGACATAGAGGATACCGAGGCACAGTTGTTAGAGAGGATTAGTGAGTCACCCTGGTACACAATCCAGGCAGATGAGTCTACCATTGTTGACAAGGCCACAAAGCTTGTTTTTGTGCAATATATTTTTCAGGAGGATGTGCGTGAGGGTATGTGCACTTTTGTTGCCAACCAGTACCACACCTGCAGAACTATTCAGGTCTTTGAATGATTACGTGTCAGGAAACCTGAATGGGTCCTTTTGTGTTGATATATGCGCAGATGGAGCCGCTACCATGACTGGACGGCTTTCTGGTTTCACTACTTGGGTCAAGGAGGTCGCTTCTGAATGTGAGTCTACGCACTGTACCATCCATAGAGAAATGCTGGCTAGCCGAAAAATGTCACCTGAACTAAACAACGTTTTGCAGGATGTGATTCACATTATCAGCTACGTTGAAGTACATGCCCTTAACTTACGTCTGTTCACGTAGCTCCATGAGGAGCTGGACACAGAGCACACACATCTGCTCTTACACACAGAAGCGAGATGGCTTTTTAAAGGTAGGTCACTGGCCAGAGTTTTTGAGTTACGAGAGCCACTCCAGAGATTTCTTTTAGAGAAACAGTCACCACTGGCAGCACATTTCAGTGACACAGAATGGGTTGCAAAACTTGCTTACTTGTGTGACATATTCAACCTGCTCAGCAAACTCAATCTGTCACTTGAGGGGAGAAGGACAACTGTGTTGAAAGCGGCAGATAAAGTGGCTACATTCAAAGCCAAACTGGAATTATGGGAGCGATGAGTGAACATTGGGATTTTTGATATGTTTCAAACATTATCAGAGGTTTTGAAAGAGGCTGAGCCAGGGCCTTATTTTTCCCAGCTGGTGCATGATCACCTAGCTCAGCTTTCAGAAGAGTTTGAGCATTACTTCCCTATCACAAAGACCCCCTAACTAGGAAGGAATGGATCCATGACCCATTTGTGAATAAGCCAGGTGAATAGACTTTGTCCGTGCTAGAAGAAGATCAACTGCTTGAGATAGTAAATGATGGTGGCCTTAAAAATATGAGATGACTTAAAATCTCCATATATTCTGGATTAAAGTCAAGGAAGAATATCCTGAGATTGCCACAAAAGCACTGAAAAGCCTATTTCCATTTCCAGCATCCTGTCTTTGTGAAGCAGGGTTTCTGCTGTGACAGTAACCAAAGGAGGTTACAGAGTGGACTGGACATAAGCAACACACTTCAGGTGTCGCTGTCTCCCATCACCCCCCGATGGGACTAGTTGCAGGAAAACAAGCTTGGGGCTCCTGCTGGTTCTGTGTTATCGTGAGTTGTATAATTATTTCATTATATACTACAATGCAATAATAATAGAAATAAAGTGCACAGTAAATGTAA
>NW_012153841.1:73516-75223 GCF_000956105.1 Propithecus coquereli
TTAGGACCAGTGCTTCCCTCAATACGGTTTCAAACGCTGAATGATAAGATACTTTTTAATACCATAGATGTATCAAGAGCTGTTAAGATACTGGGGAGTTTCCAATCAAAATTCCTTGGGGAAAGCAAACACTCACAGAGATGAATGGAACACAAGCCCATCGAAACATCTTTGTTTGTGAAGGCATTTGCTGAACCTGACAAATATGAGCTTTCATAGTCTTGTGGAATGAGGAGAACCTGAGTCAAGGCCCAGGACTCAATCAAGGGGCAAAGCCTTATGGGAAACTTCCCCCACATTAAACTAGAAGATCTACATGCTCAGATGTTCACCAAAACAAAACCCCTTTCCCACCCCCATCCTCAGGGTATCACAGACAGGGTTGCCTTGGTAGTGAGTTGAATAGAAGAAAAAGAGGGGAAAAAATCAGTCTTCACTTTGATTTTCAGCCTGGGGCGGGGAGGGGTTTATGAGAAGGGGTTGGGATTCCAAAGAAAATCAAGCTTTGGATTTGGCTTAAGGCACCAGGCTGAAATCAATGCAAATCCCCTCTAAAGGAAGGCCCCTGAACTCCAGGACTTGGGCATCTCCACACGTAATTTTCAAGGGCAGTAAGCACAGACAAAGCTAACCAAATACACAAGGAAAGGATGCACCAGCAGTGAGAAACGGAGAGACGGTACACAACCGAAACAGACCCAAACGTACTTTAAATGTTGAAATGAGACACAGGTTTGGAAAGAATTACGTTTATAGTTAATAATAAACATAGATGATGAGCTTGAAAAATCTCCCAGTTATTGTAACAGAGGGAATGGCCTGGGAAAAAATGGCACAAATATTTTCTGTCTCTTTAAAACATCCTCCACTCCTTTTTGAGAACTAAAGCCTGCATCCCTGCCTCAGGCCAGTGGTTGGGAGCGGCAGGGTAAGTCTTTTGTTGATGTGTGCAACAGGATATGGCCCAGCCCAGCCTGGTAAAGGGAGATCCTGGGCAGAGGTGTGGAGGTTGCCTTCAGGGGAGATGGGATGATCAGAATTATCAACTGTAGTTGAACAGTAATTGCCTGCAGCTGAGAACCCGTCCTTTAAAAGCTCTGTATTTCTGAGAATGTGCAGGAAAAATTTAGATTTTGAGAAGACAAGGTCTACCATTTTTCCTCTTTTGCCGGCAAAGTAAATTGTGTTTCCTTCCTCCTCAAACTGCTTGTCCTTCTTCTTTGACCTCGTGGACAAGTGGCCGAGCTTTTGGTAACTTTATTACTCAAGATGTAAAAGCTGAGAAGACAACACCTAGGATTTTAGAACCCTATGGTGATCTTCATCTAAAAGGGTAAAGTTGGGTACCCTGTGGCCTCTGCAATTATCTGAGGGAAAATCACAATGAAGCCACAAATCACTTCTGTAGAAGCAGCACAGTTTAACCTTAGGACTTCAAGTATGAACTGGGAAAGCCCTGGGCTAATAGGAGCTGCAAGAGTGGTAACAGCCTGCACTTAGCATGCAGCCCTCATTTGCTGCAGACCACCAGGACAGCCCCCCTTTCCACCAACCACTAACTCCACCTCACTCAAGATTGTCTGACAGGAATGGCAATAATTTCAATCCTTGTGAGTGAAAGGGAAAACCCTCCTAAAATTGAGTGAAAGTGAAAATCCTTATAAGAAGTAAAATCCTTAGAAAGGCTTCATTATAGCCTAATAATAT
>NW_012153841.1:79138-81408 GCF_000956105.1 Propithecus coquereli
AAATAAAACATTATGTATTATAGTATTATACTTAGAGCTACATGCACAGGACTCGTGTCATAATATATACAGAATGTGTAAATATTTCTTAGTTTACTGTTTGTGGGCTAAGCGACACTATTATAATCAATCAGAAAGGGTCAAATGTTTAAAAGATGAGGCAGAAGTTGCTTTATTTGTTGTATAATTGAATCGATTACACTTATTTGTGTCTTCTGGATGAATTTTCTTTTATGGCTTATTACAGATTAATCAAAAAATATGGTTTGCATTTTGGGAGGAATTAACACTGTCAAAATTTTTGGACCTAATAGTTAAAAAAATCACTTGCTATTAAAATAATAGGACATGTAATATTTTAACTATAGTCTATTTGTTAACCTTAACTCCATCCCGAGTTGTATTTAGGCCTAAGAACAAAAGGCATTACATAGAGAGTTGAACACCTGGACTGTGACCATGCAGAAATAGACTTATTAATAAATAGGATGCAAAAGTGCAATTATTACGAAGAAGAAAAGTAGAGGCAGAGTAACCTAGTAAAGTGTCAGAGAACTTTAGAAGTAAAGGTCAAATCCTCATAATAAACTAAACTTACTTAACATTTTAATGCAAGCTATATAATCCTGCATTTTGGTTTTATTTCCTTTTCAAAAACTCATTTTTTATATTTAGATTTTTTACTTGTGGGTTCAGATTGTTTACTTTTTCAGCCATAATGGACTAAGTGGATTATGGGAGCAGATTGGGAGAAGATACTTACAATGCATAAAATTGACCAAGAATCAGTATCCAAAATTATATAAAGAACTACTAACAAATGATTAATCAACAAAAATGAGTAACCAGTATGACTTCACAAAGGCCAATACTCGCATAGCTAGTAGATACAAGGAAAGATGTTCAATCTTACTAGTACTCAAAGAAGTTCAAAGTAAAAACAAGACAATGTTTCATTCTCATGAGACTGGGGAAATTTGGAATCTGATAGTACCAAGTTAGGTCTTTATGCAGGGAAATAGGATTCTATGTTGCTGGCACACATTTGTGAGACTATAGATTGGCGTAACTACTTTAGTGGGAAATTTGGCAGTACCTAGTAAAACTGAAGGTGTACATTCTCTGACTCCACTTCTTGGAGTAGTTCCTAAAGAAACTCCTGCCACATGTACTAGGATGTGTTGATTATAGCATATTTTGTTACTATGAAAAATTAGAAACAGCCTAAATTTCCATTGGTTGGGGAGTGAATGCAAAAGGTCATGGTATATTCATATGAAGGAATGTTTTAGCAATTGAAAATGAATTAATTAGATCTCATGTATCAACATTGATGAATCTCAAAAACATTATTGAGTGAAAAAAGCAAGTTGCAGAATGTTACTTACAGTATGATACCATTTATGTAAAATGTGAAAACGTATGCAAAAGATACTACTTACTGCTTATGGATACATATATGTATATGTGTGTGTGTAGTACGCATGAAAACATGGGCTGGATTAAAAGTAGCTTTGGAATGTGGCTGTCTGGGGAAGAAAGGGAATGGGATTAGGGAGGGGCACAAATGGGAATTTTGGCTGTTTCTGTAGTGTTTTTAGTTTTTAAAGAAATCTGAAGCAAACATGAAATTTATTCAACATGTTAATGTTAATTCTGGCAGTTGGACATATGAATGTCGATTATGTTATTCTTGCTAATTTTGCTTGTATTTTAAAATATTTCATAATTTTTTAAACACTTTAGGTAATCTAAAAAAAAAATAGATTAGGAGGATCAGAGGAATAAATCAACATGGATTCAAAATAGTCTATAAGGTTACAAAAATAAGTTTTATTCATGTATATGTTTTGATTATGTATAAAATTAGCAGCAGGATGTATATTTAAGCTTGATTTTGCATTTATTTCTCTAACTTTTCTAGATTTTGAGCAAGATTAAAAATACATAAGAAACAATATTGTTTCAGTTACTATGGCTATAGAACAAATTACCCGAAAATTTAGTGTCATGTAACAACAATTTAGATTGCTCACAGACTTTGTGGGTCTGGAATTCAGATGGGGCATACTCTGGCTGTCATGTTTCTGTTTCCAAGTGACTGGTGCTTCTCCTGGAAGACTTGAGCAGCTAGGGACTGGCACAGCTGGGGCTCCTTGGGCATTTCTCTCTCTTTGTGACAAACCTCCACGAGGTCTCTCCAGTATGGTGTTTCAGGGTATCTGGACTTTTTACATATTGGTTCAGGACTTGCAAGACACATGTCCTGA
>NW_012153841.1:81458-81828 GCF_000956105.1 Propithecus coquereli
CAGATCATGTAACTATTCCTGTAGAAGAGAATATGGAAACTTTCACCATATTCACGTGTTAAAAATTCACGTTAAGAATCTATAAAATTGGTTGGATGCGGTGGATCACACCTGTAATCCTAGCACTCTGGGAGCCCAAGGCAGCAGGATCCTTTAACCTCAGGAGGTGGAGACCAGCCTGAGCAAGAGTGAGACCTCGTCTCTACTAAAAATACAAAGAAATTAACTGGGCACCTAAAATATATATAGAAAAAATTAGCCAGGCATGGCGGTGCATGCCTGTAGTCCCAGCTACTCAGGAGGCTGAGGCTGGAGGATTGCTTGAGCCCAGGAGTTTGAGGTTGCTGTGAGCTAGGCTTATGCCACGGCA
>NW_012153841.1:85117-91043 GCF_000956105.1 Propithecus coquereli
AACCAAGGGCAACACTCGTAACCTAAACATATGTACACCCATAATTTGCTGAAATAAAAAAAAAAAAAAAAAGAAACCTTCTAAGTCAGGGAACACCTTTTCAATGCAGTTAATCTGCCCAGATCATTTTATTGACTTAAAAAAATTGTAGAATGGATTCCTATGAAACAAAATAAAGGTCTGAGTTCTATTGCTATTTAGAACATGAAGAAAGCATATAGATTTATTTTTGTATATATGAATTTCTATGCTTTTCTGTATCTTATGAAACTTGAATAGTCCACTGCACAGAAAATAATTTGAGTAACTTTTCTCAATTCTCTCAAGGGTAATATTAATATATAACTATTACCATTCTATATTTTACTAATTTATAACCTACAATGGGTACCTTAGGAAATTAAGGCTTACTTCTCTAGTGAAATCCTGATTGAGAATGTCTACTAAAAAATGAGTAACACTAGGCTGAAAAAAGGACATAATGTATAAAATTCATAACTTTGCTTTAAGACAGAGTCTTGCTCTGTCACTTTGGGTAGAGTGCAGTGGTGTCATCATAGCTCACTGTCACCTTAAACTCCTGGGCTCTAGCGATCCTCCTGCCTCAGCCTCCCAAGTAGCTGGGCCTACAAGTATGTGCCACCACATCTGGCTAATGTTTCTATTTTTTTTGTAGAGATGGGGTCTTGCTCTTGCTCAGACTGAACTCAAATTCCTGGCCTCAAGCACTCTTCACACCCCAGCCCCAAAGTGCTAGGATTACAGGTGTGAGCCACTGCGTCCAGTCAAAATCATAGTTTTTTAAAAAAGAAAAATGGATGTATGTCTAAGTGACTAAATGTGGCATAGCAATGTGATGGTCTATAATTACAGAAAATCACAGATTTGTGAACTCATACATTATAGAAATGTATATAGGAAAACACCTATGGAGGAGCTTATTAGAAATACTCAGCCCTTACCCAAACTGTCGTCAGTCTCAGCCAGCTAAGTGAAATTGGCAAGATATACAGTGTTTGTTTTCTCTGTTAAGGGTGGTGGTCACATTCTTCCAGGTAAACTGCTTAACTCATCTGAGATTTTTTGACTTAATACTGAGCTATGTGCATTAGCATTTTAAAGTTTTTATGTTAATATCTATTTTTTCCCCACCATAGAGACTGAGAGAAATTAACAGTATGATACGGACAGGAGAAATTCCAACTAAAAAGAGAGGGATTCTTTTGGAAGATGGAAGTGAATCACCTGCAAAAAGAATTTGCCCGGAAAATCATTCTGCCTTATTACGCCGCCTCCAAGATGCAGCTAATGACCGAGGTTCCCACTGAAGTTAGTCTCTTGTATTGAAACTGTTTTTCACAAACTGTCTAGCAGCATCACTTAATGCATCTAGATGATGGAGCTCTTTTCCTTAATCCAGCCAATTACAGCCTGTTTAGTAACACGAAGGGAAATTTTTGTGAGAAATTGGATTGACTCCTTCCAGTATCCATAGGATGTCTTCATTCATCCCAACTGCTTTTTTCCCCTGCCAATTCAGTGCTTACCATCAAGCCTGCTTAGAATCCAAACTTGGATTTTTATCTCTCTGACAAAGCTTTTACAAGTACTACAGAGGACAAAGTGTTCTCACATATGAGTGTAAGAGGTCTCTGTCGACATGCTCCAACAGAGGGACTATATTTGAAATTCACTCCTACCTGTTTTCTGGCCAGCTCTAGTCCTCATGAGAAGCAAAACAAAAATTCGGTATTTTGTCCTAAAACACTAGGTAGCAGTGTAAGATTTCTGCATTCCTAAAACACAACCAAGGAGAGCACACCCAGATTTGGAGGTCCCAGTCATTAGCCCAGGTCTCCTGTTCCTTTGTGCACTTCTTCCCGTTCCCCACTAGGTGTGACGCGGTGCTTGATTGTTCGGTTGTGCAATGTCTGAATGAACCTGTATAAGTGGTGGCACTTTAGGGCTGTAAAATGCATGATTTTGTAACCCAGATTTTGTTGTATATTTGTGATAGCACTTTCTACACTGTGAACTTTATTAAGTACAAACCTTCCAGGCTAAACATCCAATATTTTCTTTAATGCTTTGTAGTTTCTTTAAACTGTTAAAGCCCCCATAGCTACCTTTCGGGGGCATGTGTTTTAAATTCTCCATTTTTTTGTTGTTATGTAGGAATCAGCTGGCTAATCTCAGTCAAGTTGAATTGAGGGGATTAATATGAAAAATTATGACCTCTTCCTTTAGGAGGTAGTTATCTTAAAGACATGTGTCTATTAAGGTGATATATTTTAAAATAATTTTGGGTTGTATTCCTGGCAGTTTAAAAAAATAGGTTGGAGAATTTAGGTTTTTATTAGTGCATAGTACCATTTATACAGATTAGAAGATGTTATTTAACAGCTATTGAAATATCTATATACCTTTATTAATCACTATTGCTCCAGCAGTTTTAAAGTTGAATTAATAATCTTATTAGGGAGAAAATTCAATTATAAATTGAATCAGTATAAACAAAGTTACTGGGTAACTTCATATTGCTCTGAAAGAAATATGGAACATACACTGTTCAATTGGAATAGTGTTCTGCAAAAATGTTTATAAAACCTCTTAAGATACTGCTACTATAATTTTATATGAAGATAAGTGTATTTTTCAATAAAGCATTTATAAAGTAGTCTTTGTTTAGTTTTATCGAAAAAAGGGCATTTAATTTCCTGTATAAATGACAAAGAACAATCATTTGTTGTTCATTTTTTCTCTACTAAACACATTAGACATTCATCATTTAAATATCTGACTTTGTTAGAAATCATTTTAACATTTTTTCTCCCTCCTGCCATAAAAATACAATAAGTAATTTGCTTAAAAAAAAAAACTACGAACAAGTGTTCTGGTTTCTTCTCACTTGACTAATATCTTTCTTGGTGATAACAGTTTATAAATCAGTAAAACAGCAGGCTGAAGACTGAGATGCAAACATCTTCCACTTAAAAGTGCTGAGTTATGGAACCTGCTCTCTCTATACCTCTCTCGCCCACTTCCTAACATATGTACAACTGAAACCACTGATTTAGAAACTATTAAATAGTGTGGAATTCTGTCTTCTCTGTTAGCTTAAATGAATGCAACTTACCTTTAGCATTATATTCAGAAAAATACATAAGCCTCAAGGTCCCCAATAGTTTGGAGTGCTGAACTAGATAACCACCCTAAGACACTTCTGACAGAAGTAATGTATTACTTAGAGGTTTCCAAAGCCCGCTGTTGGAACCTGTGCATACATGGAAAACACTGAGCGTCAGTCATTATTCACACAGTTTACTCTTCCGGCAGTCCTTTGCCGTTGGTCAGCTTTAGCCAGAGTCCAGCAGGACAGTGCACGGTGCACCAGATTCACCATCTCTTAAGTTGCTGCTGTTTTCTCTTCTTTACTGAAAGGTTGTACTGAGCCAGGCTTTACCCATGACAGGCCAGCAACATGAACACTTTTATTGTGCTGTTCTTCAGGCTGCTTCTAGGCACAATCAAAAACAGACATTAAAAAAAATGACTGATGAGGAGATTTCACCACTGTACAAACTTGTTTCCCTAAGAGTTATTCTGTAATGAGCATTCTCCAATGAAGACATTATAGAAAAGAAACAGTGAGTTAGCCATTCAAAATGGTTACCTACTTACTTTCTGAGTCAGCATCTTCTCTCTGGCTTCGCCACGTACAGAAGGATTCCATGGAGAAAAGCTTAAGGGAGAGAAAAATATTAAAAAAACTGTGTTTTGGCTTACTAAATGTATATAAACATCTGTTTTTCCATAATTAAGCCAATCTCCCTAACTTAACAAGGAATGGTACTTTTAAGGAGTAATCTTTGAATAATCAATGTGTATGTCTTAGACATTATCTAATTGATTTTCTCACATGATAACTATCCCATATATGTGGATTATCTCAGTTAAGCCTCACCCCTGAACTATTGTTATTTAAAAATTAAGAAATCAAGGCACAGTAAAGCTACAAGTAAAAAATCAACCAGTCCATCTGCTGAGTCCAAGCTCTTAACAACTATACTCCTCTGCCTTCTGTAAGACCCCAAAGTTGAAATTACCAAATCTGGAATCACTTTTCTCCTGTAAGAGGTCAAAACAAACACAAGCAACCAAGTTTGTTTTGCTGAGATCTGGTATAATAATCACAGCTGAATTCGTTCCCTGATTCTAGACTCAAGTATCTGTCTCAGTCTGTCACTAATTTTGTGCTTTCCTGAGAAAAACTTCTGTTGGCCAAGCATTAGATGACAGATTGAGTTGTTCCACAAGCATTTATCTTAGAATTATTTTTCTAATTCTGTGAAAAATGACATTGGCATTTTGATAGTGATTGCTTGAACCTGTAGAATTCTTTTGGCAATATGGTCATTTTAGCTCTATTCTTGTGATCCATTAGTATGGAGTATTTGTCCATTTGTTCATTTCATCTACAGTTTTTTCATTAATATTTTGGAGTTTTTCTTGTAGAGATCTTTCACTTCCTTGGTGAAATACATTCCTATGTATTTTATTATAGTTTTTTTAACTATGGTAAATGAGAATGCCTTGTTGATTTGGTTCTCGGCTAGATCATTATTGGTGTATAGAAATGCTACTGATTTCTGTAGGTTGATTTTGTATCCTTAAACATGCTGTATTCATTTATAAAATCTAAGAGTTTTTGGTGGAGTCTTTAGTGTTTTTTTACCTATAAGATCATATCATCAGCAAACAAGGATAATTTGACATCCTCTTTTCCAATGTGGATGCCTTTTCTTTTTTTTCTCTTGATCTGGCAAGGACTTCCGATACTATGTCGAATAAAGTGATGAAAGTGGGAATCCTTTCTTGTTCCTATTCTTTTAGGAAATGCTTTCAACTTTTCCCCATTAAGTAGGAAGTCAGCTGTGGGTTTGTCATCTATGGCCTGTAAAAGGTCATTGCAGAATGTAGGGGCTTGAGGGTTTCTCTCTTACTGTTTCCTCCCATCCAGGAGTTGCTCTCAGCTCTCAGCCAGTCCCCGGCCCTTCAAGCCACCTTCATTCTCCTCCTTACTTACTTTTCGTGCTTCCCATCACTTCTCTGGTGAATCCTAGCATCCTTCCCTAGGCAGCAGGTTCAAAATTTAAGCATCTACCTACTATTCTGGCTCCTCTCTGTGAAAGAAGCACATGATACCTACATCTGGTCAGCTATCTTGATCCCTCCCTTAGACACAAATTTTTAAGACCAGGTACAAACATTTAAGTTTCTTAACTGAATATAACATATACACAACAAAGCATATAGGTACACATACATACATATATACATGTATGCAAATTACATGTCTATAAATTTCACTGACTGAACACACTTGTGTCATCAGCATCCAGATCAAGAAATACTATTACAGCACCCAGACCTGCCTACTACCCCCTCCCTGCCTGTCTTCCCACATGGTAACCACTAGCCTGACTTCGAGCAGCATATAGTGGATTATCCAGGTTTTGTATTTTTTTCTAAACAGTATCATGTACTCTTGCAACTGACTTCCTTCTCTCAACATTATGTTTGTGTGATTCATATGGATTGTTGTGTGTGGTTGTAGTTTGTTCATTCATTGTGGGAATATTCTGTAATTTATCCATTCTACTGTTGCTGGGCATTTGGATAGTGCAGTACTCTGCTCAGGCTGAGATAACAAAATACCCTAGACTGGGTGGCTTAAACAACAGAAATTTATTTTTGCACACTTTTGGAGGCTAGTATTTCAAGATCAGTGTTTCAGACAATTTGATTCCTGTTGAGGGCTCTCTTCCTGGCATGTAGACAGCTACCTTCTCACTGTTTGCTACATGGCGTTTCTTCAGTGCACAGAGAGAGAAAGCTCTAATGTTTCTTCTTCTTATAAGGACAC
>NW_012153841.1:91533-96429 GCF_000956105.1 Propithecus coquereli
CTTTAAAGTGGGTGGCACCATCCGATTGGCTGGAGGGCCAGTTGGGACAAACAGGCAGAAGAGGGGGGATTCATTCTCTCTGCTTTCCCTCTCCCTTCTCCAGTGGGATGCCTTTTTCTCCTCCCACTCTTTAACGTTGGACTCTAGGTTCTTTGGCTTATGGACTCTGGGACTTACACCAGCAGCCTCCCAAGGACTCGCAGGCCTTGGGCCCCAGACTGGGTGCTTCACTGTTAGCGTCCTTAGTTCTGAGGCTTCTGGACTTGGAATGAGCCACACCATTGCCTTCTCTAGTCCTCTAGCTTACAGATGGTGTGTCATGGGACTTCTCTGTCCCTGTGATCATGTGAGCCAATTCCCCTAATAAATCTACTCTCTTATATCCCGTTGTTTCTGTCTCTCCAGAGAACCCTGACTAATGCACTTGGTATATTTAAAAGGACTGGTACACTTTGATTCTTATTCATTACTATATAATTTCTTGATTAGTTTTACTGTATGCCACAATGGATTTACAGAGGTATATTTCTGAGACCAAGTTCCTCACTGAGAAAAATGGACCATTGAAGGTCAATTAGTAATACGAGGGCAGGGAGAACCCTGTTCATCATCATGACCCCTAGTTTGGTGGCCAGGCCTTGACTTCATCAAGGGCCATTTTTACTGCAGCCATTTCCCTGAGCTTCAGGGACCTTCTCCATTTTTACACTCAGATATTTGGACAGAAATCACATTATGTTGACACCTGGTGCCGTCCTTCTGATGCTGTCTTGTAATTAATTAGGGAACCAGAGTCCCTGGCGTCAGTCCAGTGCTAGGCCTGGCAGAGGCAGAGAGCCGGTGAGATACTTTGTTCTTGGGGTGGATCTCAAAGGGGAGAGCTGCCCTCTCCATGGGCATAAGTGGGGGACACCTGCACCCTCACTTTCACAGGTACCTTGTACCCCTAAATCAGAGAGTCTTTTCTGTCTCCATTCTGCATTCGTATTTGCTTGGGGCTGTCTCCTCTCTGTATTAACGTCCACATTCCCTGCTCTAAAAGCAGTTCCCATTGCTCTGTCAACTTTCCAGCTTCCAAAGGGCTGCCATCTCCTCTCCCACTGCATGGCCCTGTGGATTTATACCTTTAAAAACTTTATTTTACTGTCCTTTGGAAGAATTTGGGGAAGAAATGAAAATTGACTGACTCTCTTTCTCTCACAGGAAATAGTGAACTGCTTTTTTTACATAAACATCTAACAACAGTGTTTTCTACATTTTCGACAGCTATTAATACATCGCACCCCATGGTACGAATACTGAATAAATTAACTATTTACTGTTGTTGGTGGATCCAATTATTTTATGATTTTTACTATAGTCAATTTCACTGAGCTGAGCATCTAATATGTATATCTTTGGGCTCATTCAGAATTATTTCTAGAAAGCAGTGTTTTAAAATATAGTTTTCATTATTATTTAGGTACGGCAAGGCCAACAGATCAGGAGACAACTGTTATTGAAAAGATAGTTTATTACTCAGAGATCCAGGACAAGGGGACACTCCATGCCGTGGGGAGGGGGCCACGTGGGGACGCACTGGGTTCAGTCGGAAGGTGGTGGGTGTGGAGTGAGGGCAAGAGCCCTTTCTGTGGTTTCCATGGGAAGGAGGAGGTGAGACAGGGCACGCAGGGTCAAGATTGGCCAGTTTGAATAATTTCACTGGGCTCCGGGGCACAGGGGCTGTTCCATCTGATACCTGCACGGTGGTGAGTAGGGCGGGCAGGTGTGGTCCAGCCTGTGAGAGCCCCGTAGGAGGTGATTAGGGGTGAGGGCTCTGGATGGGCCAGTTTGTATACGAAAGGCACACTATCGGGCAAGTGGTTCACTATCTCTAGAAGTTATCTAAGCCTGGGAGGGGCAGTCCCACTAGGGTTAGCAAGGCCCCAGATGTCAAAGCATCAGAACAGAGAAAATAAAAAACTCAATTCATACAAACAGCTAGGACAGAGGATATGCTTTTTTTAAGTGTTATGATCAATTTTGCCAAATTGCCACCAAGAAAGCTTGAACTAAGTTATGTCTCACATTACTGGTGAAAATTCTTGGTTGCCCATACTCTTCCCACTCCTTGGCACTACCACTAAAAGAGTAGTAGTGAAAATTCTTGTTAATCCAATAGGTGCAATGTGAACATCTGGTTTGAATTTGCATGTCTTGGTGTGCATGCTATTGGTCTTCAAAAATGACATTTTGTGTGTGTATAGCATGAATATCCCTCGGACCCTGGAGGGGGATGAAGGAGGACTGAGGACTGGCTCATCCTCCCCGACCCCTGATATGCTCCTGGCCTGCGCTCAGAGAAGGAAAAATAGGGATAAACCACACAATATTTGTGGGTATCTCAGAAGGGCTACAACTTCCCCAACTATCCACCAGGCCTCAAGGCATTCTACAGATTTCATTCCTCCCGTGACCTTCTAAAGTGAGAAGACAAGGCCAGCATCAGTAGATCCTGGGATTTGGGCAAAGATTTGTGCACTCCAGCTTTTTGGAGAAGGTTATGTGATTTATTCTTGCTGAGTCCTCTGTGAACCCAAAAGGCCAAGCTTACACACGCAGAAGAAAGCATATTAACCATTTGTAGAAAGGAGAGCTCACCCTCCACCCTTCCCAGGAATGTTTAGGAGCTTGCCTTTCAGACTAACCCTGCTGATCCCTCCAAATGGCTTGTCTGCTTCTGCCAGCTTCTACTATGGGTAACGCTGTTGTCATCCATAATTCCCATAATTCCCAGGATGAAAGCCTGTCAATGGCTCCCCATTGTCCAGGGATGCAGTCTGTTGCTTTAGTTTGCATTCACAATCTCTGTCCTCTATTCACACGCCGAGTACAATTGGCCTGCCCAGGAATTCTCCAGACTTACCTTGTACCACTGCTAATGTCTCCTCTGCTTCTCCAAATCCTGCCCATCTCTTAACACCCAGTACCATCAGGAGGTGCCACAGACAGTTCTGGGCATTAATGCGTATGAACACCGATAATTCTCAGGGCAAGAAAACACAAAACACTTCTCTATATTGAGGTGAATATCACTATTCACCCAGATGTTCATAATATAATCTATAGTTTGATATTTCTGAGCCCTTTCTAGATTATAATTAAATGTTAACTTTTCAGGGTCTAAATTTTTACATGTCTTTCTGAACCTTCCTTCATCCTTCTTCATTCTTAAAAGGATAAAGGAAGGCTTTGTAGAGTATTCCTAGCAAACAGGGTTGGATTTACAATCAAGTTCTTGTGATTTCAGTCAAAGAAACAGCAAAGCTCAAAGTTTATCAAAGTGTAGTGCACTTACTCCTGGAGTTAAGCAAGATCATATTAGATGGTGTTCAAACTTTAAAGCATTTGTATAAGGGTTATGTATTTATTTTGCTGTATAATAGAGAAAAATACCTAATATAAAATCCATTACTTAATGGATACTTTTATGGCAGAGGGTCCTGGCAGTTTTCATAAAATCTGTCCCGCCCTCCTCCCAGCTTCCATTGCAATCACAGTGATCATGGGACTGACTACGTTCTCAGGAATGGACCCTGGGTGGGAGTGAGGAGAGCCACCTCCAGGCCTGGCCTGTGGAAACTGCCGCGGCCCCTCCTCCCCACTCCTCCCCCATCCCGCTGACTGCAGTCAACACCCATGGTGACTTTAGAAACCATGACTTAAGGAGGGCAAAGCCATCGTAGTCTAGATCAGGTGCCGGCAAACTACAGCCCAAGGGCAAAATCTGGCCCATAGTCTCTTCTTAAAAATAAAGTTTTATTGAAGCACAGCCATGCCCATTTGCTTATGTATTGTCTGTGGCTGCCACCACTGCGACAGAGTTGAGTAGTTGCCACAGATACCATATGGTCTGCAAAACCTCAAATATTTACTACATGGTCCTCTATAGGAAAAATTTGCTAACACCCTCGTCTAGATCTCCAAATGACCATATGGGGGACAGCCACCTTGTTGACCTGAATAACACTCTGGTACTTTACATAAGCAAAAAATAAGCCATGGGAATTCAGGTCCTACTTTCTACCATAGTTTTTTCTCACCATACATTCTTCCTCAGCTATCCCAGAATGATTGCCTAATGCAGATGGCCTGAATGTCAGTTGATTGTGCATTGAAGATGACCACTTATGTCCCTGGGGAGTACGGCTCCCCCCTCTGGGACCCACCTCCAGGCCAAAGTTTCACCCAGATGCTCTGACTCGGTCAGTCCTGGGATCGGATTGACTCCAGGGAGTCTGACCGCCTAATTACTACACAGCATCAAGAGCCTTGAAAAGTGTCAATGTGAGGTAATTTCTGCCCCATGATCTGAATGTTGAAAGGAAGACATTCCCTGAAGCTCATGGAAAGGGCTGCAGTGATGAAGACCTTTGTCAAAGCCAGTGTCTTGTCACCTAACTGGTGGTCATGATGGTGTCAAGGTTGTCACTGCCTTTATATCAGTCATTGACCGTCAAAGGTTCGTGTTTCTCACTGAGTGACTTCTTTTCGGTTATACACTTTGTAAACCAGATGTGTTATTACTCAAAATTTCATTATTTATTTATTTTTACCCTCATTTTAATTTTAAAATTTACAGTGACACATTTTTCATGCTTACCTTTATTTCATGGCAAGTTCTATAGGTCTTCCACTCATGGAAATGATATAAAATCTCCTTTTTCAATGAGTTGCAAAAGTAAAAAGAGTTAATTCATTTAAAGAAAACTGCTAATAATAGTACAGTTGGTGGGCTGATATGGCAACAATTGTGATATCAGTATGAGAATAACTGAGGTTCCAGAAACACTGCTTATGTCAAGGCTGCATTGGAAAGTGTCATAGAATTCCAGAGTCACAGAGTGGGGTCCATGG
>NW_012153841.1:97869-111375 GCF_000956105.1 Propithecus coquereli
GTCCACAATGTGGAGAAGTCAAAGCCTCCATTTCTGGTCCTGACTTTGCCATCGAGTTGCTGTGTGAGCTGAGGCAACCCTTCCCAACTCTGGGCCTTAGTTTCCTCAGGACATGAAGAAAGAAACTGGGTTGGGATTGTGGATTAGTTGGCTCAGGCTGCCTTAGCAAAATATCACAGACTGGGTGACTTAAAGAACAGAAATTAGTTTTCTCACAGTTCTAGAGGCTGGAAGTCCAAGTTCAAGGTGATGGCAGGGTTGGGTTCCTCTGAATTCTTCCTCCCTTGTTTCCAACCATCTGTCACCGTCTGAGTAGCTCCACACCACAGCCATTGCTCATTCTTCCTGGCAGCCTGGAGGATCCAGAGGGATCAGCAGGAAGGCAGGGTCTCTGTGCAGGGGGGAGGTGGAGGAGAAGCCAGAAGATAGAATATGCATAAGATCCCCTCCAGGCCATCAAGCATGTGCTTTGGGCAACAACAAAATTGATTTCTCAAAATTTTTGGACACAAAAGCAGAGTGCTTAAGAGTACGGGCTGTGTAGCCACGCAGGCTGTGTCCGTCCCAGCTCTTCCTCTTACTTCATGTGTGATCTCGGGCCAGGTCCTTGACCACACTGAGCTTCGGGAGATGCTAGTATTGATTTCACAAGGTAGTTTTGAGAACTGAGATCCTGCATACGAAACTCTCAGCCCCGTACCTGCCACGCAGTAAGCTCACAGTATTTGTCAAGTGAATTGAAACTGCCCTTCACACAAGTCAATAACGGGGTACAAGGTGAGAACTCTGAAAAGGGTTAAGCTAATGTGAGGAGTTAGCTACGCTCTCAGCAAAAAATTGGGTCCCTTAGGCAGGGGTCGTCACAAAGGCTAAGAAAATAATAGAAATTGGAAAATAATAGAAATAAAAGAATACACAGAGACTAAGGTATATAGTTTTATAGATTTATAAAGAAAAAGCAAAGCAGAGGTACTTGGGGGTCCCCACAATATCCCCGTCAATTGCGAGGCCAGGAGTGAAGTTTTACATGGGTATTTGTAGGTACAGTGGCAACAGATTTACATAATAACAGGTAGTTCATTTTATGTTAAAAGTCTTTCAAAAGGCTTCTATAGGTCCCTTAGTTAACTCTATCTACGTGAACAAACGGTTACAAAATCTTTCAAGGACAAACTTCTAAGTTCTAAAGTAAATTTATCACTTAACAGAAGGGTTAAACGGAGATACAGTGGCTCCATATTTCTTTATCGAGTTATTGTGGATGGAGACAAGTAGTCACAGGTCAAGCAGGAGCTGTCCCTTGGGCTAATTGCTTTTAGCTGCAGGTGTCTGTCTCTCGGGCGGGCACTCTTTGATCAGCTGTCATCCCGTGGCTCCATGCAGACCGGCTTTGTCGTTCAAAGCAGGCGAGAACCACAGGTTTGAGACTGCAGTGTCACCTTGGAAAGAAGCTGCCACTGACCTTTGAGACGCCCTCCTGAGGTAAAGCAGCTTTTGATATACAAAGTAACACGTTCACATATTCCTTCAGGGCAAAGCCCTGCAAAACTCCTGAGATCATTTCTGTCTCTAATTTAGTAACATTAATTTATGGAGCGACAAACTAACACTAATGATAATAATTAGTCTCTGTCCCATTTGCTTCTCTATAATTGTCACTCTGGAGCCACGCAACTGGTGGTCATAATGACTCTTAAGTTCCTCTGTAGATAACATCACCTTTTTGAATCCTAAAGGTAGTTTTTAAGATATCTTCCAGGCCCAGCATTCCAGTGGATTGGATGACCCCCCAAGAGCAGTGGCCCACACCAAGAAACTGACTTAACTGGAATTGTGACCCCACGGACTGAAACAAGGCAAGAAGATAATTCTTACATCCCTATAATTTTGCCCCAATTAACAAATCTAATTGCCTAATCCCTTGCCTGCCAAACTATCCTTAGACACATTGTCTCTCAAATTCTCAGTGAGGCAGATTTGAGAAACTTTCTCCTATCTTCCCATTTAGCACTAGGCAGAATAAAACCCTTTCTCCATTGCAACCCTGACTATCTTGATACATTGGCTCTTCTCTGAGCAGTGGGCAAATGAACCTGGTTGGGTGTCAAAAAATGTATGAACCAATAAATAGCGAAATACAAATAAACACACTCACAATATTACAGCCAGGAAATGCTTATTGTGATACTAATTTTATATATATATACAACCTTACAGAATTTTCCTATGCAAATACAAATACATGTTACTACTAAAACGGGATCATATTATATGTAACTGGATTTTTTTTTTGAGACAGAGTCTCACTCTGTTGCCCGGGCTAGAGTGAGTGCCGTGGCGTCAGCCTAGCTCACAGCAACCTCAAACTCCTGGGCTCAAGCGATCCTACTGCCCCAGCCTCCCGAGTAGCTGGGACTACAGGCATGTGCCACCATGCCCGGCTAATTTTTTCTATATATTTTTAGTTGTCCGATTAATTTATTTCTAATTTTAGTAGAGATGGGGTCTCGCTCTTGCTCAGGCTGGTCTCGAACTCCTGAGCTCAAACAATCCGCCCGCCTTGGCCTCCCAGAGAGCTAGGATTACAGGCGTGAGCCCCCGCGCCCGGCCTATGTAACTGGATTTTAAAAAATGTTTCTTTCATTTTAGCTATAGGTGGCAGAAGATGTTACGGCAGGGAATACAGATGTTTAAATAGGAATCAAAGGTCGCCACAGCCTCTGGCACAAGGAACAGCTTACTTTACAGCAGATTTTTTAATTCTTTTTGTGGCCGGGGGGTCCTTCCCCGCAGACTTCACTTTAGCTCCTCCATTTTCTGCTCCTCTTTTTGTTTCTGCCTGAACACCTCGTCTTCCTCGTCCATCTCCCTGGCCTGCTTCTTGGGCTGTTGCAGAGGCTGCTTCTTGCCACCTTCATGGCCAGATACAGCGCTGCCTCCCCTTCCCCAGACCCTGCCGAAAATTCAGCTTTTTAAAGTGTACAGTTCAGCGGCTTTTCGTACATTCACAAAGTTGTGCAAATATCACCACGATCTAATGCCCCAACAGGACACCTGATGCCCATTGGCAGTCACTCGGCACCCCCTCATTTCCCTCTTCCCCAGCCCCTGGCAGCCACTAATCTACTTTCCATTTCCATGGACTTGTCCATTCTGGAAATTTCATGTAAAAATCAATCACATGATATGTATCTTTCGTGCTCGGCTTCTTTCATTTAGCATAGTGTTTATAAGTATGTATAAACATTGTAGCATGCTCTTTTCATGGCTGAATAATGTTTCGCTCTGTGAATAGACCTCATTTATGCATTCATCAGTTGATGGGCATTTGGGTTATTTCTTCTTTTGGCTATTATGAATAATAGTACTATTTGAGTATAAGTTTTTGTATGAACACATTTTCAAGTTTCTTGAGACTCTACCTAGGAGTGGCATTGCTGGGTCACATGGTAACTCTGTGCTTAACTTTTCCAGGAGCTGCCAAACCATTTCCCAAAGCAGGCACAACAGTTTTATCACCTGTTTTTGCCCCTTGCACACTAGATCATGACTGTCCTTGCTTATCATAATTTAAGACATGTGCATCACTAGTTTGAGTGAGTACATAATATTTCCTTGGCAGGTACCAGAGTGTATTTAACAAATTCCCTCTTTATGGACATTTGATGATCCTTTGGAAGAGGCTTTGGGCGTCTCCCTTGTGTCCCCAGCAGTTTGTAAGTGGCACTTTACAGAGCACTTTGTATCCCCCTAATTTGGTGCTTTCACAGGCATTACACCCCCCCTCGACACACATCTGTCTTATCTACTAATGGTGAGCTGCTTGATAAGGTGACCCATGTCTTGAATTTACCTGTGTATCGTAACACCCAGCCAAGAGTCGGGCATTGTGGTAGATGTTCAAAGAATGAATGGATACATGGATGAACGGTTATAGCCAGGGACTGTGGAAAGATGGAGTTCATTTTTGCCTTCTGTCCAAAAATCCCTGCTTTGAGAGGTAGTGAGTTCCCTGACCCTGGAGGTGTGTGACAGGAGGCTGGGCCAGTTGGCAGTAACCATTGTAAAGCAACTTTAGGCATCAGAAATGGGACTGGATTGAATTTAAAATCGCTTCCAAACTTGAGAGCCTAGAACTCTGTGAAGTACAAGGCCAGGGAAGCTAAGAGATGTGTCCTAAGTTGCCCAGCTGAGCAGTTGTGGGGCTGTGAGTTGCTGTGAATATTTCCGAGCCTGTTCTGGGGACCCGGCACTGAAGCTCCACCTTGCCTGAAGGCATCTGCCTACTTGTACCTGACTTTGGGAGGCTCTCAACCCACTAAGGTTAGAGACCCACAAAGGAGAAACCCTTCTGTAACAAGTTGTTTGGCAAGTTTGTGCCTAAGTGTAATCTGAGAGTTCAGTCTGGACTGTTTACATAAAAGGCTGAACTGAGTGGGCATGGCTTGGAGGTTCCAACAGGAGTCCAGGGAGATCTTTGGTAGTGGAGAGAGCTTTTCTCTTATCCCTGCTTAGATCCTCGGGCTGGGGTGGAGGGAACTCCGGGGCCAGTCCCCTGGGCTCTGGGACGGGAAGGCACCTCCCCTCAGCACCGCACCTAGACCTGGACAGCTCACGGATCCTGGCAGCTGCTGCAGTTCCACGATGTGGCTCTATGCTCTGTTCCTGGCAACTCTTGCCACTTCCAAGGCTCGGGGTGAGTTCCTCTGTAATACGAATATCAGGGGTGCTTTTGGAAAGCCTTGTCCTGGGTCGAGGTGGGCGGAGGTGCATACAAGGAAAAGGCGCTACATACAGGTCTGGGTCTGCAGAGGTGCGCGCCTCTGGACGTGAACTTAGACTAGGAGCGGTGGAGCCCAGCCAGCCCGGCCAGTGCTGAGAGGCAGAGGAGGAGAATCACCCTGAGACTGCAGCTGCACTGCCTGCGCCACGGGCAGGAGGCTGATGGGCTCATGAGGAATTTGGAGCTCAGCTTAACTTCCCTTGATGATTGTTCCAGATATGGCTGGATCATGGAGAGGAGCGTAGCAGAAAAGCAAGGACTCTGGAGCCAGAGTGCCTGGGTTTGAATCCTGGCTCAGCACTTCCTAGCCGCGTGTCTCTGGGCAAGGGACTTGGCTTTTCTGTGCTTCGGTTACCCTAGCTCTAAAATAGGGGTGCTGTTGCTCCTACTGCATCGGGCTATTGTGAGGATGACAGGGGATGTTTCTAAAGCACTTAGGACAGTGCCTGGCACAGAGGAAGTGCAGGAAAGGGATGGATAAATGAAGTAGTTGTTTATAAATGTGGTGAATTAATAGAAAACTTGAGGTATGGTCAGGGCTATGTATCAGGAGACAATTGCTGTTGAAAAGATAGTGTGTCACAGTTCTCAGGAGGAGGGGCACACACTGGCATGGGGTGGGGCACAAGGGGAAGCGCCAGACAGTGAAGAGGGGTAGAGGATGGGCAAGAGCTTTTATTGTGGTTTCCCTGGAAGAGAGAGCAGGCTCAGCACTGGCTACTGAGTAATTTCAGGGGGCTTTGGGACACAGGGGCTGTCCCTTGTTGTCTAGCACCTGGCTCTGGGGTGACTAGGGCAGGTGGATGGGGGTCCAGGGTGTGGGAACCTATCAAGGAGGTGGTTGGTGTGTGGGCTCTGGGGTGGCTGGACCCCGGGAGGGACAGTTCCTCCAAAACCAGCAAGGCCTCAGGTGGCCAAGCTGAGGGTACAGACAGTAACAGACGTGGGAAATACAGGGGGCAGCGAGGGACCTCGAGCTACATCTGTGCCATTTTATAGACGGAGACGCGGAGACTCCAAAAGCAGAAGGCACTTGCCCAAGGTCACCTGGGTAACCACGCCCTGGTCTATGTCTGGCTCCTGTGTCCAGAGCCAGGGGTCCCCCCGCCAATCAGCCCTGACAGCCAAGGCCCTGTCTGGGTTCTGTCTTCTTCGTGGCAGGGAGACACTGTGGGAGAGAGGCCTGGAACTGCATGTAAGGGCGGAGTAAGAAAGGAACCAAATGTGGACTGGAATGTTCGTTTACTTCTGGTTACCCCTGGCAATGCCATCCATTTCCATCTTTAGCAAGTCCTTGCAGGCTGCTTCCACTTCCTTGGTTTCCTCATCTGTAAAATGGGCATTTCGATGCCTACCTAGCAAGCCTTTTTTGAGAATTAATTTATGGGACTGCCATGCTGCCGGCCGCTCTAGGACAGTGATGAGGATTAATTTAAATGAACTGGAATGTATGTCTGGCACGTAGCAAGTGCCCACTGTGTACACACTACATGTAACATAGTGGTAACTGCTGTCTTTCCCATTCTTGATTGTGCCTCCCGCCCCTCCACCTGCTTTTCTACCCTTGGCAGTCTGGCTTCTGACCTCCTCTTCCCTTTGAAGGTTATCACCGAGCCGACAAAGGCCAAGCCTAGCAGTTTCATTTCTGACTTTATGCTCCTCCTCTCTCCTGGGCTTCCGTGAGGCCTGGCGTTTTCCTGCCGAGACTCTGACGCGTGTTCTCAGTGTCGGCCGTAGCTGTCCCTGTTTTATCTTTAGTTCTTTCTCTGCTCTCTCACTCTGGCCTCTTCGATGAAGTCACCACATCCATGGTGCGCACCTCACCCTCTGGTGGATGGTCCTACCCTGCCCCTCACCCGACCTCCTTCCACTCCAAAGTGCCCACGTGCTGTGGGATCCTCTTGCCAGGATGTCTCCCTGACACCTGCACTGACCCTGTCTGAACTGTGACCCAGCCTCACAAGCCAGCTCTTGCATCTCCTTCCCTTCCACGGCCCCCACGTCTGGTCAGGGACCGAGTCCTTCAAAATTCCTTATAGACATCACCATATTTCTTCATAAAATTTGTCTTATAATTATAAAAAGGCATCTACGTTCAGTGTAGAAAACCTGGAAATCGCAGAGAAAACAAGTCACCTGCATTGCCACCCCCTTGCCACGTCAATGAACAGCTTTCCGAGGAAGTTCATCTCAGTGTTATTTGTCTTAATTGGCAATGACAAAAGGAAACAACCACAGAATAGGATTGGCCATTATAACATGAGACGTGGATACTGTTTTTAACCAGGTTTTGCATAAGGAGTTTCTAATGTCTTTGGATATTCTCCTGTGAGACCAAATCTGGATTATTCTTTTCTGTTCTGGCCACACACGTTGAGGAAAGTGTTGAATGTTTGTCTGTATCCAAAGCAGCTCAGTGGGGAGGACAAGAGGCTAGAAACAATTTCCTGGGAAGGATGCTCAGAGAAATCGAGGTCACTGAGGCCAGACAGGACTTGGAGGGGGTGGCGTGATGAAGCGTCTGAAAGGCCACCTGCCCCAGGAGATCACATTGGGTCAGCTCGGTCCCATGGCAGGCGGAACCAGGACTTACGCGGAAGCTGCAGGGACGTGGGCATCAGCTCAGGGGGGAAGAATTGTCTGCTCTGCAGAGTGGAGCAGCCGGGACTGTGTCCCCCAGTCTCTCTCCTCCAGATGTCCTGCTCTGAGCCACAGCAGAGTCCTCCTCACGCTTACGTGCCTTCCTCCAGAATGCCTCCTGCTGCTCGTTTGTCTATGCAATAGAATCCCAGCGCTTAGCCTGGCACTGTAGTCCCTCCCTGACCCGCAGTCTCTCACCCCAGGGTCATTTCCACTCCCCGTAGCCTCCACCTGGTGCCCACGGGCCGCTCGCCCTGCCTGGGCAGGCTCTGCATTTTGCTGTCTCCGAGCGTCGGCACATTCTCTCCTGTCTGCTTCACACCACTCCCTGCTTTCATCTTCCCTCGTTCAGTCCTCCTGCTGCAGGTCCCAGCCCCTCCATGCGCCACCAGCCAGATGGCCTCACCCCTCTTCTGCCGCCTGAAGAACCTCCCAGGTGCCTCTCCCAGGACACCACCACTGTCTTCCCAGATTTGGGCTCTAGTGTGTATGTGGCTCATTCTCCCTGTGAGGTTCTGTGGTCCTGGGAATAGGGGCCACCTCCTGTCCACCCTGTCACCCTGCATGCGGCTCAGTGCAGGATGTAACAGATGAAAGTTCCAGAGGCTGCTCAGAGGGAGACCAAGTGACTTGTTTTCCCAGCAGCTCTCCTCCTTGCATTTATTTCTGACCGGGTGCTTTTCCACCTCCTGTTCCAATTTGCTCCTTAAAACCCCTCTGTGAGTTAGGAAGGACAGTGACCCTCACTCCTTTTTTCACATAAGGAGAAACTGAGGCCTGGAGGGCTTAGGTGACTTATTGAAGGTCACATGCCTAGAAAGTGGCAAAACCCACCTGGAATCCAGGTCAAGCCTTGCACCTCCGATGTGTCCTCATTTCCTCTCGATGTCCAGCAGGTCATCCGTCCTCGCCTCCTCTGGTGGACACCGTGCATGGCAAGGTCCTGGGGAAGTACGTCCACCTGGAAGGAATCGCACAGCCTGTGGCCGAGTTCCTGGGAGTCCCCTTTGCCAAGCCTCCCCTCGGATCCCTGAGGTTTGCTCCGCCGCAGCCTGTAGAGCCGTGGAGCTCTGTGAGGAACACCACCTCCTACCCGCCCATGTAAGCCCGTGGGGTCGGCTTTGGCACCTTTCAGTGGGGATGTCTGTCCCAAAGTGATGCAGGACGGAGTCCCGGCAACCCCCTGATTGGCTTGTACTTTGTTCTGGAGTCCTTAAGAACACTGTAGAACCTTAAGAACATTCCAGAACTCTCCTTTATTCAACACTTACTTCTTGAGCACCTACTGTGTGCCAGACATGTAGGTTCTAGGTCTTGGGATGCATTAGTGAACAAAACAAAGATCCCTAGCTTCATGGAGCTTGCAATCTAGCAGAGGGAGACAGACTATGAATAATATGCAAATTAATAAATGAATAACGTGCTCTGTTAGAATGTGATAAGTGCTCTGAAAAAAAAGCAGTTGAGCAGATGGTCAGATGTAATAATCCTATTAATTCTTCTGACTTGCTCTTTGACACAGTTGGGGGGTTGGGTGCGTGAGGTGTGTGGGTGGGAATGTACTGGGGTGTTGACTTCGTGTCCTCTCAGCTCCCATGTGTGTCTGGCCACCTATCCACGAGCAGAGCAATGGTTGGTGTGTCCTGCCTGCCTGGCCAGTTGGCCTCACGGCTCCCCTGCCCAGGGAACTCAGACACCTACATGCATCAACCCAGGCACTATTCACGTACTCAGCACGGCAGTTCTGCCAATTTCTGGGATCCCGCTTTTGGCTAGGTTCTTTCCTTTCTCTTAAAAATAATATTCCTGTTTTTATTTTCTGATTGTAAATTTGACATACTTCTTATAGACAATTTAGGAAATACAGAGAAGGAAAAGTAAGAAATTACACTCATGGTCAAGTCCACCACTCAGAGAGGATTGCTGTTAATATTTTAGATCACATTTTCCCAGTCTTTTGTCTGTTGCATACTTCTCCCTTGAAAATGGCATCATCTCTACAGATAGCCGGGATGCCTGCTTTGCTCATTTGTAAGTGCATCAGGAATACCATTCTATGGGATTAAGTCACATAGTATGACATTTAGTAGCTGCATTACATTGAATATGGCACCATAATTAATTGATCCAATCTCTTATTCAGTGTCATTTAGTTGTTTTTTCATATTTTTGATAATATAAGTAGTACTGTGACGAACATCCTCTATCTAAACCTTTATGTGCATTCATCAATATTTTAGAAGAAATTTCAAAAAATGACATTTCTGAGTCAAAAATGTACACCTTTTGTTAAATTTCCTCCACAAATGTTTCAACTATACTCCTTCCTTCGATATATGAAAATCTCCATTCACCAGATTTGAACCAATGTTTAGGGTTAGTTTTTTGGCTATTTGATATTTTGCTCTTTATTTTGCATTTTTCTGAATACTAGTGAAGTTGAATTTTTTTTCTCTTTTTTGACATTTGAATTTCTTTTTTTGTGGATATCCTGCCCCTTGCTCTTGGTGATCTGGGGAAAAATTTCCACAGATGGAAATCAGGAAGTCATCTTCGCTGACTCTGAATTTGCCATTTGCCAGCTGCATCATTCCTGGCATCCGAGCGCCTCAGTCCTTGTATACAGTGGGGGCTGCGATGCCTGCCTTCTGGGTACATCTGGGAATGTTGCTTATAGTCTACTTGGAAATATAAGCGCTACACAGCATGGGTCTTTTGGTTAGGTGACCTTGGACAGGTTCTCTAACCTCTCTGTGCCTCAGTCTTCTCGTCTATAAAATGGGGATAATAATAGAACCTATAATAGAATCATGGGGCCGATCTGAGGCTTAAACGAGTTAGTACATAAAGAGTACTTAAAACAGTGTCTAGCACATGTGGCAGACTCAATGAATATTACTAATTTTCATCTATGTTGGATCTTTGAGATCTGTCATCAGGACAACCAACAGAACTTGTTGAGGATGAGTTGATGGTAGAACTCTGGCATGTCAGAGCTTTAAGACCCTTCTAGAAATCACTCCTCTCACTTAGACCCGACAGATTGGGGCCCAGAGCAGGAAAGGAGTTCACTCAACGTTACTCAGCAAATGAGTGGCTGAAGCAGGACTAGAATGCAGATGTTGTCCCACAAAGTTTTCGCCCCTGACCTGTTGCAGACCCTAAATGTCCGCCATTTGAGTGACTTCTCATGGTGTATGGAAGTCTCCTGTGGACTGGAACATGTTTACCTGGTGGAGGAACAAGATCACCCTGCATCCCACCATTTGGATCCCTGCAGACAGCAGGAAATGTCACCTCCCAGGACGGGTCAGCATCTCCTCAGCCTCCTCTCCTTGAGCCAGGGCATCCCAAAGCCCCGGGAAGGGGAAAGGTGCCAAGGTCATCTCACTCTGCTTGGCCTTGAAAGGACTTAGGGAATCCCAGGGCCCCACCTGGACCCTCAGATGCCTCCTCCCCCTTCCAGCGTCTCGAGTCTGGCAAAGGCAAGTCCAATTACAGGGTGAAACCTCCCAGATGAAGGCCCGGACCAGCCCCAGGAGACACCTTGCTCAGGTCTGGTTGAGCCTCTGGGGTTCCTCTTTCTCCCCTGCCCAGGTGCCCGCAGGACCCAGTGGCAGGGCAGCTGCTCTCCGACCTCCTTACTAACAGAAAGGAGAACATTACTCTCAAGTTGTCCGAAGACTGTCTTTACCTGAATATCTACACTCCTGCTGACTTGACCAAGAAAAGCAGGCTGCCGGTAAGCCGTGGGGACCCCTGGCCCAGATGTGCCAGTTCCATGACCACGGGGTCTTCCGGTGCAGATGGGAAGGGGTGAAGCACAGGCCAGGACTGCTCGGGGGCCACAGGGCTCGCACAGAAAACACAGGTTTCCACATGTCAGTTTCCCCTAGTGACATGGAACCACTGGGGGAGTTTGCTGTACATCCGTAAGGCACAGCTTAATTGTCCCAAGTTCTCTCTTGCTCACTGAATGACTAGAGTGATTACTCTTAGTTGCTGGTATAAGAATCTATTACCCAGAACAGCTGAGACATAATTTTCAATAATGTTAGAGCTGGAAGGAATCATAGAGAAAAATTAACAACCCAGCTCTTCCTTTACAGCTAGAGAAACTGAGGCCCAAATGAGGGAAGGAGAGGTCACACAGTAGGATAGAGTTGGTTCAGGTCTTTTGGTTTTCCAACCAGCGTTCTTTGACATGGAGTAGGACATCAACATGTGGGTTGTGGCGAGCACACTGAGATCCATTTGTGACAATTTTCGCTGTCCTATGACAAATGTGTGGGGGCCGGGCCTGGGACAATCCAAGCAGCATTTGCCTTTGGCAATTCTCTGGGATTTTGGTGTGGCTAATTTCGCTCCCTAATAGTCTTTGGCACAGGCTGGTGACTCAGTGAGTCAACATTTCCCAAATAATGAAGGGCCAGAGATGGGCAGGCTGCCAGCGGTAGGGTGGAGGGTGGGGAAGGTCTGCTGGGAAAGGAGGTGATTCCTGCAGTGGACAGGGCAGGGTGTCAGCACCCAGCCAGAGTCCCAGGAGCACCCTGGCACGGTGCTGGGAGTTGGGGAGCAGGTCTGTGAACTGGGGACTAGATGTTGGCCCCACGTGTGCTTTGTAAGACACAAGGAAGTGGGGACAAAGGTTCACTCACTCACTCCCTCATTCATTCGTTCTTCTACTTTGTACTCAATACCTACTGTGTGTTGCCGCCCAACCAGGTTCATTTCCTCGCCGCACAGAGAGCAGCCAAAGTACTGAGCTAGTCGGGGTTGCAATGGAGAAAGAGTTTTATTCCACATAGTGCTAAACAGGGAGATGGGAGAAATTTCCCGAATCTGCCTCCCTGAGAATTTGGGAGACTGGTTTTTAAGGGTAGTTTGGCAGGCAAGGGATTAGGCAATTAGGTTTGTTAACTGGGGCAAAATTATGGGGGTATGGGAATCATCTTCTTGTGTTGTTTTAGTCCCTGGGGTGACAATTCCAGTCGAGTCGGGTTTCGTGCTATGGACAGCTGGTCTGGGTGGGTCAGTCAATCCACTGAAATGCGGGAGCTGAAAGATACCTTAAAAACTACCTTTAGGTTTCGAAAAGGTGATGTTATCTATGGACACGAGCTGGGTGGCTCCGGAGTGGCAATTACAGAGAAGCAAACAAGGGGACAGAGACTAATTATCATCATTATTGTTAGCTAGGCCCTTATCACAGTTCTTGTCCTACACCCTGTTATTGACTTGTGTGAAGGGCGGTTTCATATGCAAGGTTAGACTTGGGGTTGGGGACAGGAGGAACAGGAAACCGCTTCCACGCAGCCCCTGCCTTCAGGGATCCTGCCCTCTGGCTGCACAGACACACGCTGACTTCAGCATGTTACCGCAGACCAGCCAGGGCGCTCAGCCTTCTCTCAAAGATGATGGTAACCTCAGCCCATCCCCAGGAGGGAGGCAGGGATCAGACAGACAAGGGCCGTGGGAGCCTGCAGACAGAGGAACCTCTAGTACGGACACAGGTTCCAGAACTGCAGGGTCTGGGTTGGAATCCTGCTTCTGCCTTCACTAGCCGAGAGACCTGGGCGAATTATTAACTTCTCTAGTCGCTGTTTCCTTGCAATGGGAGTCATCAGGTGTGAGTGTTCAGTGCTGACTGCCCAGCTTTGTCTCCGCCCCTGGCTCAGTATGAAAAGCAAGCACTTGTGAAACCTCAGTCAGAGGAGAAGGGAGGGTCTTACCCCACCCTAACAGCAGACCTGCTGCGCTGCGGCCACTGGCTGCAGTGTGCCGGGCAGATCAACACCTGGACTCTGGAAGCGACTGCCTGGGTTCAAGTCCTGCTTCTACCACTGGGTTGTGTGCCCTTGGGCAGGTTAGGTGCCTCAGTTTTCCAATCTGTCAAATGGTACATATTGGTACCTACCTCATGGATAGCTTATTTTAAAATGCTTAGACAGTACTTGGTGCATAGTTTATATTATAAGTTCTTTTTTTAATTAACTTATTGTTAATACAGTATATTAATAATTATTTTAGCCATTCCCACTGCTTCCCTGTTATGTGAGCTCTTTAAATGTGAGACCCATGAA
>NW_012153841.1:113465-114771 GCF_000956105.1 Propithecus coquereli
AATCCCAGACACCTTCGCTAGCTACCTCCTCTGTCCCCATGGGCTGTCTGAGGCCCCTCACTCTTCACATGGAATCACCGAGCCAGGACTCCCACGCCCTCCCCAGGCAGAGGCGCCCCTGCTTCTCCCAGCGCCCCCCGCTCAGCTGCCAGAGGCTCCGTCCTCCCAGTTGCCCGGGGTAAAGCCGCGAGGGCAGCCTGGACTCTTCTCTCTGCCCCACAGCCCGCACGCAGGCGGCAGCGGATCCTCCTGCTCCACCATGACATGTACTCAGAGTCCTGCTGTTTCTCGCCCTCCCTTGCTTCACCCTAATCAGCCTGTCTGGCTCTGGCCTGGATTATTGCCACAGCCACTCACTTGGTCACCCTGCGACTTTTGTGCTGCGGCTGACGCACACAGCAGCCAGAGAGATCAGATCAGGCATAGGTTGAGTCATGTGATTCCTCTGCACAAACCTGCAGGGCTTCCCACGTGACCTGGGATGACACGCAACGTGCTTCCCCAGGCCCACAGGGCCCTTTCCAGCTGCACCTCCTATGTGCACACAGTGCTCACTGGGCCCCAGGGCCTTTGCACTTGCTGTTTCTTCTGCCTGGAATTGTCTTCTTTGGATATTGGCAAGGCTCACGTGTTCGTTTCATTCAGGCTTCTACTCAAATGCCACAGCGTCCGAGAGGCCTTCCCTAGTCACGTGATCTGAAGTAGCACCCACCGCCCCACCCCTGCCTTTTCCCTCACCCCATTTTATTTTCCCTCAACGCACTTTCATTCCCTGATATTTTATTCTATATTTATCTGTTTATTTGTTTGTGGACTGTACTGAGAGCTTACTGTAGTCAGAGATTTCCCTGTTCTGTTCTCAGTTGTGCTCTAGCTCCTAGGACAGCGTTGGGCACTGCTGCGCCTACCAGTGGGTCATCCTGGGCGAGTCACTGAGCTATCACCTTCCTTGAGACTCCACATGGAGTAGAAGCTCAGTAAATCCTGTCCGGACGAGTGAATGTAGAACCCTACAGCAGCACATGCTGGGGAACGGAAGGCAGGGGAAGACCCCTGCGTTAGGGGTGTGGAAGCCCAGACTATTCCGGAAGGCTCACCGAGAGCCCCAGCCCCGTCTCTCGTCCTGACAGCCCTGCCATGGCGTCTGTGCTGCCCTCCTCAACCTGTTCTCTTACAGCACAGGGGACGAACACAGCCGGGGGAACTGGGGTCACTTGGACCAGGTGGCCGCGCTGCGCTGGGTGCAGGACAACATCGCCAACTTTGGAGGGAACCCAGGCTCTGTGACCATCTTTGGAGAGTCAAC
>NW_012153841.1:114821-119567 GCF_000956105.1 Propithecus coquereli
AACAGTGTTATTATTAATACAAAATAGTTATTTTAGCCCCTCACACTGCTTCCCTGTTATGTGAGCTCTTTAAATGTGAGAACCAAGAATTGTGAATCATTGTGTCCACTCTCACCCTCAGTTCCTATCCCAGTCCCCGGCACATAGTAGGTTCCCAGATAATATTGGTCAAGTGTCTGAAGACTTCCTGGAGGAGGTGGGTCCCAGGCTGGGCTTTGCAGGGTGTGTAGGATTTGGGGAGGCAGGAAGGAGGCATATTAGGAAGAGCTACCGTCAGGGCATGTGTGCTTCTTGAGATAAACGCTGATGCTCAGAGAAGTTCAGTTCACCTCGAAAGAGCTAACTGAGACGCAGCTGCCGTGCAAGCGCGGGTACGTGTCTACACAGAGCTGGATGCAAGGTCCAGCGTGAGGGTGATGGGAGTGTCACCCCGACAGGGCATCCTTAGCCTTTGCTATTGTTCCCATGGTGATGTTCTCAGTGTTAAGAGCCTGTGGAGTAAGGAGGTGGCACTGGGGCTGGGGAGAAAGGCAGCAGCAGCCAGGGTGCATTGAGTGGGGTGGTAGCCTGGGCTCTACCTGGGAGGGTCTGGGAGGACAGAGGTTATGTTTTGCAACCTTGCTGGGCACTGGTGGACTTTGGGTAATGGCCTGCTTGAGTCACGGCCAAGTGGTAGGCGACGAACCAGCCATCCTCTCAGTCCTTCCCAGCTCTGCTTCCTCTAACCAGCGCGGGTGTCCGTCCCTGTCCAGGTGATGGTGTGGATCTTCGGAGGTGGTATGGTGGTGGGCGGGGCCTCAACCTATGATGGCGTGGCCCTCTCTGCCCATGAAAACGTGGTGGTGGTGACCATTCAGTACCGTGTGGGCATCTGGGGATTCTTCAGGTAAGTTTCTGGGCTCTCCTCCCTGCACTCTGGTCCCAAAGTGAGGGTACCAGGACCCAGCGCTGGTCATGTCAGCCCTCAGGAGACGTTTGCTAAGGTCCTTAAAAAAGGCATTCATGTCCCTTCATAATCAGGCCCCACCTACCTTCTCATTCCTCAGCCACACAAATCTGCTTGCTTCTGAGCTTTTGCATATGCTGTGACCTCTGCCAGGAATGCCCACTCTACCTGGCAAACTCCTATTCACCCTGCAAGGCCCAGCCCACGTGTTGCCTCCTTTGAAGTACTCATCTCCTTTTCACCTGTGCTGCCCCAGCACGTTCCACATTCTGCCTTCAAGCCTTTCACAGCAGTAAAGTTTCACACATTTTCCTTCTGCAAAAGGAAGGAAGGCGCAGAGTCAAAGAGGACGCTCAGCAAATGCTTGTGGGGGAAGGAATGGGTGTCTGGAGATGGGAGGTTGTCAGAGCACCTGAGCCCAGTGAGCCCAGTGAGCCCCGCTCCCTGGAGGAGTGTCGGGGTGCACTCCCCCCATGTCTTCTTAGAAATCTGGCACATGCAGCAGTCAAGGCTAGAGGCTTCTTTGTGGGGACGAGAAGCAGGTTTCCTTCCCGGCACAGTGACCCTAAGCCTCCTCGGAGTGCACCTGACCCAGAACACCTGCCCCAGGTGTGACGGGCGGGTGGGGGCGGATCCGCTCACTGCTGGGAAGACCCAGGGAGCAGGCGGACGGGCTCTGCTGGGCCTGCCAGTGGGCGTCCCGGGCCAGTCCCCGAGGTTGCGCCTTCCTTGAGACTCCACATCCCTCTCGCCTACGGCCACGCCTCTGCTGCCCGTTACAGGAAAGCTGCTACGTGTCCTGTCTGCAGTCCCCTCCTCCCTGTCTGTCCTCCACTCACGCCAGCCAGGTTTTCCCCTGACCACGCCGCCAGGCTGTTCCTGTCAAGGTCCCCATGACCTCTACCTGCCCTCGGCCCAGCCTTCCCTGACCTCTCAGCAGCAGCCACACAGGGCCACTCACGCCTCTGTGACATGCTTCCTTCCCTTGGTGCCGCCTCCCAGCCCACAGACTGCTCCTTCTCAGCCCCTTTGTGGGCCCCTCCTTGTCCCTGTCCTTGGAACTCTGCGTGTCTCCCTCTCCCTCTGCACTAGTTCCCAGTGATCCCCAGGGAACTGTCAGAGCCCCGTGGTTTGGCCACCTCTCCTTGAATCCCAGACACCCTCGCTAGCTACCTCCTCTGTCCCCACGGGCTGTCTGAGGCCCCTCACTCTCACACGGAATCACCGAGCCAGGACTCCCACGCCCTCCCCAGGCAGAGGCGCCCCTGCTTCTCCCAGCGCCCCCCGCTCAGCTGCCAGAGGCTCCGTCCTCCCAGTTGCCCGGGGTAAAGCCGCGAGGGCAGCCTGGACTCTTCTCTCTGCCCCACAGCCCGCACGCAGGCGGCAGCGGATCCTCCTGCTCCACCATGACATGTACTCAGAGTCCCGCTGTTTCTTGCCCTCCCTTGCTTCACCCTAATCAGCCTGTCTGGCTCTGGCCTGGATTATTGTCACAGCCACTCACTTGGTCACTCTGCGACTTTTGTGCTGCGGCTGATGCACACAGCAGCCAGAGAGATCAGATCAGGCATAGATTGAGTCCTGTGATTCCTCTGCACAAACCTGCAGGGGCTTCCCACGTGACCTGGGATGACACACAACGTGCTTCCCCAGGTCCACAGGGCTCTTTCCAGCTGCACCTCCTACGTGCACACAGCACTCACTGGGCCCCAGGGCCTTTGCACTTGCTGTTTCTTCTGCCTGGAATTGCCTTCTTTGGATATTGGCAAGGCTCACGTGCTCATTTCATTCAGGCTTCTACTCAAATGCCGCAGCGTCCGAGAGGCCTTCCCTGGTCACGTGATCTGAAGTAGCACCCACCACCCCACCCCTGCCTTTTCCCTCACCCCATTTTATTTTTCCTCAACGCACTTTCACTCCCTGATATTTTATTCTATATTTATCTGTTTATTTGTTTGTAGACTGTACTGAGAGCTTACTGTAGTCAGAGATTTCCCTGTTTTGTTCTCAGTTGTGCTCTAGTTCCTAGGACAGCGTTGGGCACTGCTGTGCCTACCAGTGGGTCATCCTGGGCGAATCACTGAGCTGTCACCTTCCTTGAGACTCCACATGGAGCAGATGCTCAGTAAATCCTGTCCGGACGAGTGAATGTAGAGCCCTACAGCAGCACATGCTGGGGAACGGAAGGCAGGGGAAGACCCCTGCGTCAGGGGCGTGGAAGCCCAGCCTATTCCGGAAGGCTCACCGAGAGCCCCCAGCCCCGTCTCTAGTCCTGACAGCCCTGCCATGGCGTCTGTGCTGCCCTCCCCAACCTGTTCTCTTACAGTACAGGGGACGAACACAGCCGGGGGAACTGGGGTCACTTGGACCAGGTGGCCGCGCTGCGCTGGGTGCAGGACAACATCGCCAACTTTGGAGGGAACCCAGGCTCTGTGACCATCTTTGGAGAGTCAACGGGAGGTGAAAGTGTCTCTGTTCTTGTAAGTGTTCCTGGCACCAGGTCCCACCCCCAGGCTGATTTGGCAGCTGATGGGACTTCTTGGAGACCAGCCCCCCCAGCCATGGGCACCTTTGCTTACAAGGCCTGGACTGGGGACAGACCCCACTCGCTGCCCAGCATCAGGCAGTGGAGAGCTAATGTGAAAACTCTTCTTGGCCCCCAGGAAGCTCAGGGCTCAGTTTAATGTCCTGGGGCCATAAGAATGTCCAGCCGCATCCTGCACTGGTGGCTGTCCTCCTCTGCCAACTTGGCTGAGCTCTTAATCTCTCCTTCCTTCTCATTTTAACACTAGAACTCAGCTCACTTTTCTTGGGCAGTAGTGGTGGGTATAAATTAGAAACATATGGAGGCAAAGACAAAAGTTGGACAGAGGTCATCATTTGGCTCAAAGACAGATCTACGTGTCGAGGGGACGCGAGCACTGAGAGCAGGCAGAAGCCTCCGCTGAGGTGGTCTGACGGCCCCCCATGCCCAATAGGGAGACAGCCATCTGTGGGACTGAGGGACCAGGTGGGCTGGGGGAGGTGGGAAAGGAGGAGGGATGGAACACAGGATGGGGAGGGACGGGACAGGGGACGTGGGACAGAGACACAGCCTGGGGGCTGGGTCCTGCCAGTGTGGGGAATGGGGCTGGGGCAGATGCTGAGGGCAGCTGGGATGGGAAACCAGGTTGGAAGGTTCTGGGAGCTGTGAGGAGCCCTCCAGGTGCCTCGGAGTTGAGCAGATGTTCAGCCCATTGCTGTGTTTTTCAATCACGTGTTGGTTTCCCAGTTGAAGACTCAGGGGAAAATACTTTCATATTCTTTAAAGTAGGGAGAAAGGAAAAATACAGATCAGCCCAAAGAAGAAAAAAAATATCCACAATCCCACTCCCCAGGGATTGTGGGTATTTTGTGGGTCTGTGCCACAGAGACTGTGGCTATTTTGATGTGTAGTTTTGTAGTCTCTTGTCATGACTCTATCCATCTATCTATCATATATCTTTTTTTTACAAAAGCATTTTCCTTAATATTATAGTATAACAAACATTAAACCCTCTTCCATAATATGACCTTTTATAATTGCGTAGTATTCCACGGTAAGAACGAAGCATTGGGCCAGGTACAGTGTCTGTCCTCCTGTCACTCTGGGAGGCAGAGGTGGGAGGATCACTTGAGGCCCAGAGTTCAAGATGAGCCAAGAGAGACCCCATCTCTACAAAAAGCAAAATAATTAGCAGGGCGTGGTGACATGCACCTGTAGTCCCAGCTACTTGGAGGCTGAAGTGGGAGGATAATGAGCCCAGGCGTTGGAGGCTGTC
>NW_012153841.1:119952-124893 GCF_000956105.1 Propithecus coquereli
GGGACCTGTCCAGGGCAGAGCTGTGGGTGGACCCTCCCCTGAGCATGAACTCTCCTCCTGTCCTCTCCCCTCCCAGGTTTTGTCTCCCCTGGCCAAGAACCTCTTCCACCGGGCCATTTCTGAGAGTGGTGTGGCCCTCACTGCTACTCTGGTCCAGAACGGTGACATCAAGCCCCTGGCAGAGGTAGGTCTCTCCCGGGATGCTCCCACACCCTTGGCTCTGCCCTCTTGCTCTGGGATCCAGAGGATATTCTCAAAGAGTCACTGAAGTGACAGCAGCTGAGGGGAAAGGACAAGGAGACCCCTTGCTCAACCTCCCAAGTTTACAGCCGAGCAAACTGGGCCGAGCGTGGAAGACAAGTGCCAAGGTCCACAGGGTAGGGCCAGTGGCAGGGGCCTTGCCGCACAGGACCCTGGGGAGGAGTTTGTGTTTATCTGGAGAGCGGTGGGAAGAGAGGAAGGGGTGACCGACAGGGCCCACTGGAGCCAGAGGGGCGCAGGGTTTGGGTGGGGCTGTGGGAGCTGCTTTGGGGCAGCTCAGACTTCAGGGGCTGATTAGCAGGTGGGGAGGAAATGGAGGCGCCAAGGATTTTTAATAATTTTTGAGATTTTTTTTCCGAATTCATTGGTTATAAGTGACAAGTGGCCACTGGGGCAGGCTTGAGTCAAGGAAGGGAATTTATTTTCCGAGGGAGCAGAGGTGGCAGGGGTGAGGCTGGGCTTTGTGAAGAAACAGGAGCCAGAAATTGCAGAGTGAAGGGAATCCAGGTCTCTCTGACTCTTGCTCTTCTCTCCCCCTCCCTCTTCTCCTCTTCTCCCTCCTCCTGTCAGTTCGTTCACCAAGTAAGTTCTGAGCAGGGATTCTGCAGCAGACACTGTCCAGGCTCTGGGACCCTGTGCACTCCCCATGGCCCTGCCGCCATGGAGCCCACCTTGGGTCCCTCAGCGCCTTCCTCTCTGGCCCAGCTTTGCTGTCAGTTCCTGCGACCAGCCCATCTGGCCCTGGGCTTGGGAACTCCCCTGTGGATCCAGAAAGTAGTCAGGTTTTCTTCTGTTTGGAAAACACTCATGTCTACACTCTCAGCTCTCCACTCCCATCCCAGATCACTTAGGAGAGAGGCTCAGGGCCCCGGCTTTGCTGAGATGCCCCCCTTGGTGCATCAAACGCGGCCTCTCAGAAAAGTCCGGGTGACGGTGTGTGGGACAGACCACCCCCGGTGTCCAAGACAGACTCAGGGGAGCCTCTCCTTCAGGAGGGTTTTCTTCTTACTTTTTTTAAGATGGGAAGGGGTTCTGGGATGGGGTCAGGGGTTCTCCATGCATTAACAGGTGCTCCTCGGTGGCTTTGTCTTAGGACACAGGAGGACACATCTGAGCCTATGTTTGTATGGCCCTTGGGCTAAGAATGACTTTTTTAATGCTTAAATAATTGAAAAAAATTTAAAAAGAAGAATATTTCAAGACCTGTGACAATTATATGAAATTCAAATTTCAGTGTCCATAATTAAAGTTTTATTGGAACACAGAGAAATGCATTTAATCTACTTCAGTAGCAGAGTTGAGAAGGTGCAACACAGACCACATGGCCCACGAAGCCTCAAATACGACTGTTTGTCCCTTTGATGCAAACGTCTGAGCCCTGCCCTGGAGAGTCGCGTCTGGCTGGTGCTCAGGACTCCAGCACGTGACTGTGCAGGTGGAAACTCTTAGCTGTGCCGTAGACGCCTCACTTGCTGAGAAGCACCGTCCACGCTCAGGATGGGCGCGCGCTGCTTGCCTTTAGGCTCCCGTTTAAGTCCCATTCAGTACTTTCTGAAGTTCCTTGGTGCGAATCACCTCACCCAGGCCTCCTGCAGTTCTGCACGTGTTTCAGTGCGTGGGAGACACGGCAGCCTCCTACGCTCTGCCCATGTATTAGCTCGTAAGGTGGGTGAGATCATCATTGTGCCCATCGAAGGGTGGAGAAACTGAGGCACAAAGAATGCAAGTGGTTTTCCTGAGGCCAAGTGGCCAGTACATGCAGGAGCTGGGCTTGGAAACCAGACAGTGGTACTGGGTCTCCATGCTCTTACACCCCCCACACTACCTCCTCTCTTGAGACACTCAGCTTTGAGATCATTACACCCATTTTAACAGAGAGAAGGTAACAGACAGAGGGAGTGTGTAATTATGACTCATGTCACAACTCAGATCAGGCACAGAGGCAGCACTCTGTGGGCCCAGAGCCCACATGTCTGGTCTAGAGTACTTTCTGCTCCCCCTGTGGCCTCATACACTGGGCTGGGGACAGAACACCTCTTCTACCTTGACGGAGGGAAGGGACATTGCTCTTGAACTCTTGCTGCCTGTGATCTTTGCAGAAAGTTGCCGTTGCTGCTGGGTGTAAAACCACCACCTCGGCTGTCATGGTTCACTGCCTGCGCCAGAAGACAGACGAAGAGCTCTTGGAGGCCACAAAGAAAATGGTAGGTGGGTCCCTGCTGGGGCCCCCAGCCTGTAGTCATGGCGCCAGGCCTCATCTTTATGGCTGTCCTCTTGCCCTGAAAACACTCCCTGGGACAGTTTTTCACCTCTCAGGAGTTTCTGGATCTGAATGGGGAATTTCCCTTTTCCTTTTTTGTTGTAGTGTACCTCAGATGTCAGAAGTCCAAGAATAACATGGTGAAAAGTTACATAATAATCACTCAGTTTTGTCAAAACTTAATGTTTTGCCATTCTTGTTTCAGATGTACTTTAAAGAAATTAAATATTACACATTCTCAGGGAGAACCAAAATCCTAAATTTTGGGGAATGAGGATATTAAGCATGAAGATTTTCAAAGTGATGTCACAATTTATCTTTGTTGATGTGAAAACTATCTAATCCTCACCTGGTGGTGGCCCAATTTTCTAGATTTTCTGAGACTGTGACTCAGTTGTGAATCTAGGTAGCCATTCATCCACCTATTCATTCACCTGTCCATCCATCCATCCATCCATCCATCCACACATCTTATTATTCATCTATCCATCCACTAACCTATCCAATTCATCAATATCTTCTTATCAATCTAAATCAATCCATTTATAACTTTTCATTCATCTATTTTCAATCCATCCATCATGCAGACATAGGCAGCCACCTCATATCTTCACTAAATCAGCCATTCCTCCAAAATCAATGATCCATCCATCACCTACCTGGTCGTTGTCATCCACCTATCCTTGTAGCCATCCAGTTCTCCCACACTCCATGTGCTGACCAACTCCATCCATCCATCCATCCACCCATCCATGCTAACTGTATGGGGGAGTGTCGGGGAGGTGATGCAAACACGAACTGGACATGGTACCTGCTCGCAAGTAACTGTCCCTATGCTTAGTGGGTTGAGTATGGTGAGAGTACAGAGAGGGAAAACATTCCTTATAGCCAGCAGGGATGCGTCACAGAGAAGGTGGCATTTGAGGATTGATGGATGGCTGTGGCAGTCATCTGTCATCACAGGGAAGCTCGGCGGGACAAATGCCCAGAGAATACAGCATCTAGAGCCAATGGGAGCTATTCTCTTGGTGGGAGAAGAGTGTGAGTTGTGAGCTCAGGGGTAGCCTGAGGCCCGGACCCCCTATCTTGACCCTGAGCACCTGGCGATACTCCTGGACCCCCAGGGCACGTCTCTAGCCCTGGGCTCTGCGTGCGTGTCTGTGGGTTGAGTCCAGTGTGTCTGTGGGGCTTGGGTCCAGGTTCATCAGGCTGTAATAAGGAGAACAATGTGTTTAAACAATTAAACATAACTGGTTCTAATGTCTGCAAATAGGCAAATATTTCAGCAATTCTTCATGTAGCATAAGAGGATCCAGGTTATAAGGAAATAGTTGGTGACTCTGGCAAAATTCAGACCTACAATCCCAGGATACCCTCTTCAGACTTTGTGAGATTTTATGGAAGTGCTTCCATGATGATCCACTGCCCCCAACTCACACACACACACACACACACACACACACACACACACACACACACTCTCTCTCTCTCTCTCTCTCTCTCTCTCTCTCTCTCTCTCTCTCTCTCTGTCTCTCTCTCTCCTGGCTGGTGGGGGTACAAACCCATAATGGAAGAACCCTTTCTGGTCACTTCCTGCATAGAGGTCAGACCTGTTAGCTATAGTGTAACATTACAATCACTGCAATCTTGGTGAACACACACCAAAGAGAAGCATCATAGAGCTTATATGAGTCAGGACTTTCTAATGCAAGATGAGAAAGCCCATCTCAAATTGCCTTGAGCAGAAAAAGGAATGTGTTACAACAGAATCCTTGGGTTACTGCAAAGTCCAAGAGCAGATAGCTTCAGGCATGGCTGGACCCAGATGCTCATAGGATATTATTGGGAATCTACCTGTCTCTATCCCTCTGTTTTGCACTCCTCTGTGTTGGCTTCACTCTCAGGCAGATTTGTTCTCTGGGGAGGTTTAAGACAACAGCACTCTGGACTTACATCTGCTTATACCTACTTGCTTAGAAACCCTCATTCCCAACAGTTCTAGCAAAAGTTTTGGGGTAAACTCTGTTGCACTGACATGGGTAAGTACCCGTCCCTGAAATAACATCTGTGTTAAGGGAGACAGAACACCCAGGTTGAATATAAATACCTGAATTTATGGAGTGAGAGAGGGTAAATGGGAGGTCCCCGAAAGGAAAATTGGGGTATTGTTGCCGGGGGAATAAGAAGGGGAAATGGGTGGTGGGCAGGGCAGGCACCAACGGCAGATGGCCTCTCCAGAGCTACAGCCACCCTGGCCATTGTCCCCAGGACCTGTCCTTCCCTTGCGGGTGCCTGCCCCTCCCTCACTGATGCCCACACCCTGTGCTCACACCCGTGGAGCTGGTGTCCTGCCCACTGCCTCTCGGCCTTGCCAGGGTGGCACCAGGAGGGAGAACCTGACACCTCTGGTGACAGCCACA
>NW_012153841.1:127123-132831 GCF_000956105.1 Propithecus coquereli
CCTGCAGCCTGACCTTGGTCTCTGGTGTGAGCCGTGTGGGGTTAGGATTTGGGCCTTGTGCTGCTGGGTCTGGTTCACTTTACAGAACTTCTCCTTTGGGCAGCCGGAACTGGCCTGTCACTCGCTGGCCCTGGCACAGCAGGAAACTACCGGGTCTCAGAGCCTAGGAGTTGCCCAGTTCCGTGTCCAGGGATGGAGCTCTGGCCCATGGACGGTAGAACTGGAAATACGGCGCATAGGACGGGTGTCTGTGTGAGGGGATCTGTAATAACGCTGCCAGTCGGTACAATCTAACATTACCGAGCCCTTTCCAGGTCCCAGGTACTGTGCTGAGTATAATAGTTCGTGTGTGTCCAGCCATTTACCTCACAATAACCCATTTCATAGGCGAGAAAACTGAGGCACGAACAGGTAAAACTGCTTTCCCAGGTGATTGGCTAGTAAGTAACAGAGGCAGGTTTCCAATCCAGGTAGTAGTCTGGTTCCGCGACGCACGCTCTTAGCAGCTACACTCTTATGACTACATGTGCGATATGACGATGCGCAGAACCAGCTCCCCAGATGCTGGCACGGAAGTCAGGCTCTGCTTAGTCTGTGACCATATAAAATTTTTCATCAAAGGTAAAAGCTAAAATTGAAACATTCATCAATATAATGGGAGCCCACCCCTGATTATTATTATTATTATTTTTTTGAGACAAAGTCTCATTCTGTTTCCCAGGCTGCAGTGCAGTGGCGCGATCATAGCTCACTGTAGCCTCCAACTCCCGGACTCCAGTGAACCTCCTGTCTCAGCCTTCTGAGTAGCTGGGACTACAGATGGGCGCCACCACGCCCAGCTAATTATTTTTTTATTCTTTGTAGAGATAAGGCCCTACTATGTTGTCCAGGCTGGTCTCTAACTCGTGGCCTCAAGCAGTCCTCTGGCCTCTGCCTCCCAAACTGCTGGGGTTACGGGCGTGAGCCACCACCCCCAGCCCCTGATTCTTTACTCACGGTATTCCTCTCTAACAGAGAATCAAGTCCCGGTCTAGGCACACTGAGAGGTGGGAGCTCAACACCTCTTGGAAGCAAAGCATTTAAGTATAGATAGGTGGATATAGTCGGTCTCATGAATCGTGGATTCTGCATTTGGGAATTCCCCTACTTGCTAAGATTTATTTTTAACTCCAAAGTCAATAGTCACGGCACTTTTGTGGTCATTCACAGACACGTGCAGAGTGGCAAGAAGTTTGGCTTGGGTGACGTGTGTGTTCCCGTCTGAGCTCAAACGAGGCAGCGCTCTGTCTGCTTTTCTCATCTCTCAGACTAACAAGGGTCCTTTCTGCGGTTTCTGTGCTCCGTGTTAGTGATTTCCCTGTCCCAAATGGCCCCAAGGCTGGCTGCCCTGCCGTCTCATGCTCCTGAAGGCAGGAGGCTGTGCTGTTCTCACGGGAGCACCGCGCTGCGGGAAGAGCTGTGCCGAGGGATGAGCGGCCGTGCTGTGCTGTGAGCTCGGGTGACAGGGCGACAACACAGCACGTCCAGAAAAAGGAAGAGGAAGTTTTCCGATCCCTACATGGGGCCATTCTGGAAAGTGCTGAAGTAACATCTGTAGGGTGTGATGCAGCTGTGGGGAGGATGGAAGAGCAGCTAAGTTAATGCATTCATGAGATGACAAAGAGTTTTTAAAAAGCACAGTGGACAGCACTGCTGGGAGGCTGAAAGCCAAAGAAATTTGCAGTCACGTTACCCAGGGCCAGGTAGTCGGGAAGCCCTTCCCCACTGGTGTTGTAGCATAAATAAATACTAGGTATAGTTAAGTCCTTGTAAGAAATATCTGTTACATAAAATATCTTTAAATAGAAATCCACACATAAAATAAGGTTGACCAAATGATGTGACCAGAGGCTCTGAGGAACCTAACCCTAAACTTCCCCTGCCAGTAACGACTCAGTATTCGCTAACTCAGCATTCGGAGCAATGTCATAGAACATCGCTGCCGTGAGTAACAGGAGTTACCTGGAGACAGAGACCCACACTTCAAATTGAAGTACACATAATGTATATAACTGATACACGGATTTCGATTTGAGTTAAGATCAGCCCCCTACCCCCGTCACCTTACCACTGCCAGCCCCTGGTTGAAGTTCTGCCCTCTGGGGTCACACAGACTTTGCCCCCTTGGTTGGGACCCTGAGCTTCTGGGACCACTGCCTGGGGCCACACGGGTCCATGTGCTGCCCTGACCCTCAGACAGGCAGAGTGGTGGACGCGGGTGTTGTCTGGGGACGGGGAGGCTCAGACGCTGCCCTGCTCTCTTCCCCAGAGTCATCAGTACCTGCCCACAGTGGTGGATGGCGTGCTCCTGCCCAAAACCCCCGAAGAGATTCTGGCCGAGAAGAATTTCAACACTGTCCCCTACATCGTCGGCATCAACAAGCAAGAGTTTGGCTGGTTTCTTCCAATGGTGAGCACGTGCAGCCTCTTAGACTCTCCGCTCTCCCCGTCAGCCCTCCCAGCTCTGGCCACAGACGTCCGTCCTTCTCCAAGGCTGGATCTGAGTCCAGGGCATCTGTCCCCTCCCTCACAAGTTGTCATTTCCATGGAAACCTTCTCTGGGATGGCCCAGCTGTGACTGGGGTGGCACGGCCCTGGGAACCCCTCTCCCAACACCCTTTGATCATCTTCCAATGAAAGAATCCTGCGGTGTCCGTGCCGGGAGGGCCTGTGGAGGTAACGGTTGTGCAGATGGAAACGGAGGAGCCTGGAACAGGGAGGGAGCTCGGGAGTTGAGGCGAGTCAGGCCTGGGCGGCGGCTTCTCACCTTGGGCCTGGTGCGCACTTTCCCATGAATCTCCACACACGCTCTCAGTCGTCTCTGAGAGATTCAGAGCGAGTTGGTTCTCCTTGAGTTAAGATTGACTCTAAACGTGCAGAAAGAATTTCCTTCCTGTCCAACGTAGACAAAGCCAACCCCAGTTAGAGCCATAGGACAGATTTTATTCAGTAACACGACTGCAGTAGGGAGTTGTCCAGTGTGGATGGCCCCAAATCCCTGAAACAAAGGCTGGGGCTGTCCTAAAGCCCAGCTGTGCTGAGGGAAAGCCCTGTGGGGTGCGGAGTTGGGGTGGTTAGTCCGTGAGGCTCGACCACCTGGATGTGTGAGTCCCCCTCATCTGGAGGAGAAGCAGGAGGCCGTGGTGTAGACTGAAGTGAGGCCCTCCCGGAAGTGAGGCTGGAATCTTTGCACAGGACTGGGAGGGAGACCCAGGGTTGCCTCCCTGAAGGTTTGCACTTAATAGAGAGGCCTCTCAGGCCCTGGAGGAAGCAGTCTGGGTGGTAGATTTGCATCCCAAGGGCAGAGAAAGGCCTTGTACTTGCAGCCTGTCTAAAGTGACTGCTCTGGGAGGGGCTGAGGGGCCTCTGCCTGTCACCAGGTTTTGGCTGCAGCAGAGAGTAAGTTCTCTTGGCAGGTGGAGCTTTCTCAGGCAGGCGTTGTAAGGGGGCTGGAGCCATTGTGGGGGCCATTGACCTTAAGCTGCTAGGAGACCTGCTAGGGCTTGAGGAAGTCTCTGGGTGCAGAGGTTTGGACAGGGTCGTTATGTGCTGAGAGTTCTGCAGTTCTGCCTTCAGAAGGATATCAGAGGTTATGCCTAAGACCAAGGCCATGATGGCAGGATTCGGGATTTTCTATGTCATCTGCGACAGGTGGGGAATTTGAGAGGTCTGTGTCACTTGCCCCAGAGCCCTTGACTTCAATGCTAGCCTGGCTACAGCTTCCCTCTCTGCCTCCCTGACCATTGTGGGGATTCTAGCCTGATGCACACGCACAGCACGCACACACACCCACAAACACACATGCGCACCACACACAAACACATGCATACACACACAAACAGCAAAAAACTGGCACAGCTTCTGCCAAACTTATTTTAATCCTCTTTGCAATCCTTGAGTTGAATGAAAGTCCATTTGATTCATTGATTTTGCCCAATTCATTAAAGACCCATGCTTTTCAAGGCCCAAGAAAGTTAGAAGACCTTCAGTCTGGGTTGGATTGTTGGTTGGTGAGGTTGGCTGTTGTTCATTCCCAATGATTCACAAATACTTAATCATTTTTTTTAATAGTTGATGGGCTATCCGCTTTCTGAAGGCAAACTGGACCAGAAGACGGCCACGTTTCTCTTGTGGAAGTCCTCCCCGCTTACTGTAAGAGTCTAGGAACCATGGGAATTGGGTGAGACCCAAAGAGGGGCAGGGACTTGTCCCGAATCACAGATCAATTAAATTACAGAATGGAGACTGGGGCTTGAGGGTTCTGCCCCCACTTTTCTACCTTCCCCACTTGATCATCCTGGGGCTGAGGGGGGAGTTGCCCAGGGCTGGGGAGGTTCCCCATCAGTGCGAGCCTCGCTCACTGGCCAGAGAAGCTGCACTGCTCACCAGGGCTCATGGTCACCGTCTTGATCTATTTCAGGGCATCCCTGAGGAGCTGACTTCGGTGGCCATTGAGGAGTATTTAGGAGGAACAGAGGACCCTGTCAAAAAGAAAGACCTGTTCCTGGACTTGATTGGAGATGTCGTGTTTTGTGTCCCATCTGTGATTGTGGCCCGACGCCACAGAGGTGAGCCCTAGAGGCTAGACGGGAGAGGAACACAGACCCCACCAGCTCCAGTGTCTGACCTGCTCACCTCCCAGCATAGACAGATGTCGACACTGCTGGTGGGGAGGCCTCACAGGCAGGTTCCATATTGCATAGGGTGTGGCACTGTCCTTTTGGGTTTCTTCCTGCAGCAGACTCTGAGAAAATGATCCAGGTGCATGCAGTTTATTTGTCAGGTAATGGTAGAAAACACCAGCAGGGAGGTGGGGAAGTGTCAGAGGGAAGAGATGGAAGACAATCCGTGACGCGTTGCCCAGCAAGTGTCCACTGTGCACAGCTGGAGCTGGGAGCTCTGGGAAACAAGCAGAGGACACGGCTCAGGGTTGTCCCCTCTGAGCAGGGGGGGCTGGGGTATTCATCCACCAGTTCTCAGCTGTGATTGGTTGAAGGCTGTTCCATTGAGTTGTTGACTCCCTGGCACTTTGACCTGTTGCACACATGGGCTGATTAGTCTCTGGTGGCCCAACGAAGGCCTCAGGCAAAGAGCTGGATGCTGGTGGTGGACAGGCTGGTGTCAGGCTGGTGCTCAGGCGGGCAGGCCCAAAAAGAGGGCATATGGGTGAGGTAGGTGAGGCACCAACAGCATCTGCTACAAGGGCTTCCTACCTGCAGTGATGGTGGGATGTGGGTCTAGAGGACAAATATTGGACAGGTCTTGAAAGGTTTCCAAGATCAGAGCTGGCTGCGAACTAGTTTCTTAACTGGTGGAGCTGGGGGCAGAGCAGGAGACAAGTACAGGATCAAGAGGGTTGTCCAAGACTGACCAAGAAGGCCAAACGGAGGGAACAGTAGCAGATTTGAGTGGTCTGAAGAATGTCGGTGTCTGTGCCTGGCTTTGTCCATCTCGGTGTGGACAAGCAGAAGGCCAGGGTGGAGTCTCCATGGGGCCTTCTGACACTGACCTGAGGCTGTGTGGGTGGGGTGTGAACTTAGGGATGCATGAGCTCACCTAGAGGGGAGGTGTCCTCCTGTGGGTGCCATTTGGGGAGCCTCACAGCACCTTTCTTTTTCTACCAGTTCTCTGCATGCCAGGAAAGGGTCCTCTGGTCCAGACCTCTCTCT
>NW_012153841.1:145346-147208 GCF_000956105.1 Propithecus coquereli
AAAGGACATGAACAGAAACTTTTCAAAAGAAGACAGACTAATGGCTAAAAAACATATGAAAAAATGGTCAACATCCCTAATCATCAGGGAAATGCAAATCAAAAACACAATGAGATATCACTTATCTCCAATGAGAATGGCCTTTATCAAAAAGTTCCAAAACAATAAACGTTGGCCTGGCTGTGGAGAGATGGGAACACTTATATATTGTTGATGGTACTGCAAACTAACACAACCTCTGTACAAAGCAACATGGAGATACCTCAAAGAGCTACAAGTAGAACTACCATTTGATCCAGCAATCCCATTACTAGGCATCTACCCAAAAGAACCAAAGACATTCTATAAAAAAGACATCTGCACTAGAATGTTTATAGCAGCACAATTGACAATTGCAAAGATGTGAAAACATCCCAGGTGCCCATAAATACGTGAGTGGATTAATAAAATGTGCTATATATATACCATGGAGTTCTACTCAGCCACAAAAATCAATGGTGATGTAGCACCTCTTGTATTATCCTGGATAGAGCTGGAGCCCGTTCTACTAAGTGAAGTATCACAAGAATGGAAAAACAAGCACCACATGTACTCACCATCAAATTGGTATTAACTGATCAACACTTATGAGCACATATAGTAGTAACATTCATCAGGTGTTGGGCAGGTAGGAGGGAGGACTGGCCCTGGCCAGGGGGAATCCTCCTCACCAGCAGTAGGAACCTGAGTGGTGGCTGTCTCCACCACTGGCTGATGAAAGTGGCCTGAGGCCTGGAGTAAATTTGTAAGGCAGTCAGGCCATAAAAACTGCAGCCCTTGGGCAATTCCTACAGCTGTGCTGAGCTTGGAGCCAGGGAATTTGGGGTACATGTGGCCCAGTGAGAGGCTGGTGGCAAGCAAGTGAGTGACTGTGTCACTGCTCCCCCAAATCCAGGCAATGCAGCTCAAGGAGAGTCATCTTTCTCTTGGGGAAAAGAAAGGGAAGAGTATAGAGGACTGTGTCCTGCAACTTGTTTCCAGCTCAGCCACAGTAAAATTAAGTTCCAAGAAGGTTCCTGAAGCCCCTGATTCTAGGCTTTATCTCCTGGGCTGCATTTCTAGACCTCGCCTGGGCCATAAGTGAACATGCTTCTCTGAAGGGATGGTCCCAATTATGGCAGGATTCACTACATGCTGACTAAAGAGCCCTTGGGCTTGAATAAACACCAGCAGTAACCAAGCAGCAGTCACCACTGGTCTTAGGCAAGACTGGGCTGGCTTAAGGTATGACTGGGCAAAGTCCCAGCTGTGGTGGCCATAAGAGAGTGCTCATGTCACTCCTCTGCCAATGGCAGGCAGCCCAGCATGGAGAGCGAGACTCCTGTTTGAGGGAAAATGAGGGGAGAGAGTGAGAGACTGCCTGGTAACCCAGGAAATTCTCCCATATCTTACCCAAGACCACCAAGTCAGTACCACCAGGAGTCTGCAAGAGTCACTGGGCATTACTGGGCTTGGGGCACCCCCAGGGCTGATAGGGCTGCAGTGACCAAAGACTTAGATCACAACACTCAATTCCCTTTGAATATGTGGAAAGCCTTCTTAAGAAGGACAGATACAAACAAGCCCAGACTGAAAAGAATAAATACCTCACTCTTCAATGCTCAGACATTGATGAACATTTACAAGCATCAGAAACATCCAGGAAAACATGATCTCACCAAAGGAACTACATACAGCTCCAGTGACCAATCTTGGAATGATGGAGATATGTGACCTTTCAGACAGAGAATTCAAAGTAGCTGTTCTGAAGAAACCTCAAAGAACTTCAAAACAACACAGAGAAATAATTCAGTAGTCTTTCAGAGAAATTTAACAAAGAGATT
>NW_012153841.1:148538-150445 GCF_000956105.1 Propithecus coquereli
TAAAATAGATTTCAAGTCAAAAACTGTAAAAAGAGACAAAGAAGGTTATTATATAATGATAAAGGGACCAATTCAGCCAGAGGATATAAAAATTCTAAATAGATATGTACTTAACACTGGAGAACTCAGGTATATAAAGCAAATATTATCAGAGCTAAAGAGAGAGAGACTCCAATACAATAACTGCTGCAGGACTCAACAGCCCACTGTAAGCATTAGACAGATTATCAGACAGAAAATCAACAAGGAAACATTGAACTTAATTAGCCCTATAGACCAAAAGGACCTAATATATATTTATAGAACATTTTATCCAACAGCTGCAGAATATACATTCTTCTCCCCAGCTCATGGGTCATTCTCAAGGATAGATCATACATTAGGTAACAGAACAAGTATTTAAAAAATTGAAATCATATCAAGTATTTTCTCTAACCACAATGAAATAAAACTAGAAATCGATAACAAGAGGAACATTGGAAACTACAGAAATTAAACAATATGCTCCTGATTGACTGATGGGTCAATGAAGAGATTAAGAAGGAAATTTTAAAATTTCTTCAAAAAAATGAAAATGAAAACACAACATAGCAAAACATATGGAATATAGCAAAAGCAGTACTAACAGGAAAGTTTATAGCATTAAGTACCTACATCAATAAAGTTGAGAAACTTCAAGTAAACAACCTATGGATGGAACTTGAAGAAATAGTAAAACAAGAGCAAACCAAACTCAAAAATTAGTAGAAAAAAAGAAACAATAAAGATCAGAGCAGAAATAAATGAGATTGAAACAAAAAAATACAAAAGATCAATAAAATGAATGGTTGTATATTTGAAAAGATAAATTTGACAAGCTTTTAGTCAGACTAATAAAAAAAGGGAAAAGATCCACATAAATAAAATCAGAGATAAAAAAGGAGACATTACAACTGATACTACAGAAATTCAAAGGATCGTCAGAGACTACCACAAGCAAACTATATGAGAATAAATTGGAAAACCTAGAAAAAATAGATAAATTCCTAGCCACATACAACCTACCAAGATCGAACCAGTAAGAAATCCAAAACCTGAATAGACCAATAACAAGTAATGAGATAGGAGCAGTAATAAAAAGTTTCCCATCGACAAAAAGCCCAGGACCAATAGCTTCACTGCTGAATTCTGCCAAACATTTAAAGAAGAACTAATACCAATCCTACTCAAACTCTTCCAAAAAATCAAGGAGGAGGGAATACTTCCAAACTCATTCCAAGAGGCTAGAATCACTCTGACACCAAAACCAGAGAAAGACACAACAAAAAAAGAAAACTATAGGCAAATGTATCCGATGAACATAGATGCAAAAATCCTCAACAAACTACTAGCAAACTGAATTGGACAACACATTGAAAAGATTTTTCATCATGATCAAGTGAGATTCATCCCAGGGATGCAAGAATGGTTCAACATATGCAAATAAATCAATGTGATACATTGTATCAACAGAACAAGGGACAAAAACCCAATATGATCATTTCAATTCATGCTGTAAAAGCATTTGATAAAGTTCAACACCCCTTCATGATAAAAACTCTCAAAAAAATAAGTATAGAAGGAACATACCTCAACACAATAAAAGCCATATATGAGAGACCTACAGCTAGTATTATTCTGAACAGGGAAAGACTGAAAGCATTTCCTCTAAAATTTGTTGCATGACAAGGATGCCCACTTTCACCACTATTACTTAACACAGTATTAGAAGTTCTAGCTAGAGCAATCAGACAAGAGAAGGAAGGAATTAAAGGGCATCCAAATTGGAAATGAAGGAGTCAAATTATCCTTGTTTGCAGATGATATGATCTTATATTTATAGAAACCTAAGGACACCACCAAAAAACTATTAGAACTCATAAACAAGT
>NW_012153841.1:152180-153344 GCF_000956105.1 Propithecus coquereli
GATATCTACACCCCCATGTTTATTGCAGCACTATGCTCAATAGCTGAGATTTGGAATCAACGTAAGTGTCCATCAGTGAATAAATGGATAAAGAAATTGTGGTACATAAACACAATGGAATATTATTCAGACATAAAAAATTGAGACCCTGTCATTTGCAACAACATGGACGCAAGTGGAGAACATTATGTTAAGTGAAATAAGCCAAGCAAAGAAAGACAAATCTCACATGTTCTCAGTCATATGTGGGAGTCGAATATTAAAACAATTGATCTCATGGAGACAGAGTAGAATGATGGTTCCCAGAGGATGGGAAGTATAGTGGGAAGGGGGCACTAAACTGAGGATGGTTAATGGGTGCAAAAATACAGTTAGATGGTTAGATGGAATAAATATTTGATAGCACAACAAAGTGACTTTGGTCAACAATAAGTTATGGCATACTTTAAAATAACTGAAAGTGGATTGGAATGTTCCTAACACCAAGAAACAGTAAATGTTTGAAATGATGGGTACCCCAATTACCCTGACTTGATTATTACACATCCAATGCCTCTAGCAAAACATCACTCGTATCATAAATATATGTAACTATTATGTACCTACAATAGTTAAAAATAAAAAATTTAAAAATAAAAAATGAGCCTGGTCCAGTTCAGCCGAACTTCCCAGGTGGCCCACAGATTCGTGAGTCAAGTACGTGGCAGTCGTTTTATGTTTTTGACGCTTTGGTGCACAGCAACCGTTCCCTGATACACCATCTGACTCCCAAGTGTGATTACTTCAGCGGCTCCTACTGTCTGCTGGAAAAAGTTCCATCTGCTTCTCTCAGCACAGGGTCGCCCTCCTGTTCTGGACTTTACTTTCTGCTGCAGCCCCTCCATCTGGACCCTGCAAATCTCTGCAGATCCCTGTGCTCTCTGCTACTGCTTCATGCCTCTGTGCCGTCACTGTAGCTGTTCTCATGTCCTGGAATTTCCCTCAAGACTCAACGCTAGTGCCACCTGTTAGGCGGGGTCCTTCCTGATCTCCCCAGAGGGGTTGTGTGCGTGATTTCTCTGCCAGGTCGTGAGATGTCCTCGTCTCATTCATCTCTATAAACCGACCGTCCACGTAAGACCTATGTGCGCCAGATACACATCTAGGCGTTGGGCATATAAATAA
>NW_012153841.1:153394-155098 GCF_000956105.1 Propithecus coquereli
AGAGTGGTGTCTGCTCACATCTCAATCTCACAGGAGCCCATAGCAGGGCAGTGGGAATTGTCCCATGTGTGTGTAGTAGAGCTTGGGCTCCCTTGTCCTTCTTCAGCCAGGCAAGGCTGCAGCTGTGTCCACTCAAACTCAGTCCAAGGACAGGGTGCTGCCCAGCTTTAAACTCCCAGATGGCCCCTTGGGCTTGTGACTACAGAGGGTAAATCCTTTTCCAGACAAAAAGTGTGGGCAAGATATTGGGGGTGGGGGAGCTGTCTGCTCACGATTCTATCCCACAGCAGCCCATAGCAGGTGGTGGGAATGTCCTAGGTGTACATAAGAGAGCTTGGGCTCCCTTGTCCCTCCTCAGAGGGCAGGGTTGTGGCAGTCCCAGCCCAATTTTGGACCAAGGGTGGGGCATTACCTGGTTTCAAACTCCCACGATGGTGCCCTGAGCCTATCACCAGAGGGGCGGGGCCCTTCTTAGGCAGGCTGAGCTGGCAAGACACTGAGTAGTGTCATTTGCACAAGATTGTCCCACAGCAGCCAGCTGCAGGATGGGGAGCTCTGCCTCAGATGCATGCTGGAGGCCTGGTTTCCCTGCCAGTCCCCAGCCAGGTGGGGGCTTCAGCTGCTTCGAGCCCAAACCCAGTCCAAGGCTAGGGTGCATCCCAGCACGACACTCTCAAAATGGCACCTGGAACCTGCGACTGGAAATGCAGGGGCCCCACCCAGGCAGGTAGTGTGGGCAAGAAAATAGAGAAAATGCTGTTTGCTCATGTCTCAGTCTCAACAGCAGCCCACAGAAGTGTGGTGAGGACCTTCCAAGGGGTGCCTGGGAGTTCCTGGGCTCCTGTGTCCTCCTCGGAGCGGTGCAGTGGTTAGGGGTGTGCCCACAGTTCGCCAGTATCAAGCTCTCAGAACAGCACCTGGCTCACGCTGCTGTAGGCTCAGACGCCTGTGGGAGTCTGGGTGAGTTCCGTTTCTGGAGCAACATCTCTGCGTGATCTCCAAGCAGCTCTTATGCTAGGCCCAAGACCTGTGTGGGTCAGCGGTTCTCCTGTAGCCAAGATTGTAAAAATATGTCTCTGCAAATGGAGCCCTGGGGGCTTCTCTCGTACTGTGTCCCCATATCCTGGAACTTCTCTCAGCTATTAGCCAGTCCCCGACTGGGCAAGTTGCCCTGAACCCTCTCCTCACCCACTTGTGGCATTTCCCATCGCTGTCCTGATGAATCCTAGCATTGTCTCCTAGATGATCTGTTTGAAATGTGAGAATATGGTTAGTGTTCTTGTTCCTCTCCACGGAACGGGTACTTACTACCTGTGCCTAATCAGCCATCCTGATCCTGTGAGCGTCGATTTCTTAACACCTTTTCTCACTTGACACTAAAATTAAAAATAAAATAATGCAGCCAATTATATAAACCATCCGCACCAAAAAAAAAAAAAAATCACACTACAGTTAAATTTTCATGTCTTTGATTACCAGCTCTCTCCTTTTTGTCTCTACTTCTATTTTTCCTAATTGCGTTTGCCCAGATCTGTGCCCTACCTTCTTCCTTTGAAGACTTGTGTTGTTATAATTGTAGGAATTTTATAAATCTCAGTTGTTTCAGGCAAAAAGTTAAAAGTCTTAAAAAATATCTTTTGGGAAACATGCTTCCTAAAATAAGTTCTGTCATTCACAAAAGGTCTTTCCTCCATGGTTGGGCTC
>NW_012153841.1:157124-159912 GCF_000956105.1 Propithecus coquereli
ACGCCAGTGCCTCTGGGCATCTCTCGGTCAGGTGATGCCTTAGGACCTTTGCAGCTCTGCCATTTTTCAGACTATGACAATGTGGCTGTATGTAGGTGATTGAGAAAAGTCCCAAGAGGGGCAACCCTGGGAGGAGGGGTTGCTGCAGAGCAAAGACCGGGGTGTGGCATTGGGACCCTGAGTGGGGAGGAGGCAGGTGGGGGTCACAGAGGACAAAGGCAGCTAGCCCATGGATTGGCTGCACGCCCATTGCCGAGTTCTAGATCAGTCGTCCACAACCTTACAGTGCACAGGGATTAACCAGGATCTTCTTGAAACTCAGACTGTGACTCAGTGTGTACAGAGTATTTGCCAAGACTCTTGTTTGTAACAAGCTCCCAAGTGATGCTAACGCTGCTGAACCGTGAATCAGCTTTGAGTAGCAAAGGGTTTTTTCTTGTTCCCACAGAAGGTGCTTTGGAAGAGGAGATCAAACTTAGCAAGATGGTGATGAAATTCTGGGCCAACTTTGCTCGGAACGGGTGAGGCTGGTGGCAAAGGTGGGACAGAGTCAGTGGGGGAAGGTGTATCCATGGGGAGGGACAGCTTCTAAAGTTTGAGTGATCAAACTCTCTGCCCTGTGAGCATGGTGCTCTGACAATGAAAGTTCTCTGAAAACGGACAGGCTGCCCCAGAACATGGTGAGCTCCCCGTCTCTGGAGGTGTACGAGCCTCTTGGAAGACATGAGTCAGTAGATCCTGCCAATCTCAGAAGATTGCTTGGACCATACAGCAGCTTTAAGCAGTTTCTATTTTATTCTTTTCTCAGGAACCCCAATGGGGAGGGACTGCCCCATTGGCCAGCGTACAACCAGAAGGAAGGGTACCTGCAGATTGATGTCCCCACCCAGGCAGCCCAGAAGCTGAAGGACAAGGAAGTGGCTTTCTGGACCAAGCTCCTGGGCACAGAAGCAGCAGAGAATGCAGCCCAGACAGAACACACTGAGCTATGAACTGGAGGCCCCACCAGCCTCCAGAGCCTGGAGAAGCCAAGACAGGGCTATTCTATGGAAGGTGATCGTGGGTCAGAGAGCATCGCATTGTGGGGCTGGAGAATTGTCCACTGGGAGTGGACACAGGCCAGGGAGGGGCAGTTTTGGCACTTGTGACTTCAATTGTGGGAATAAATGTTTTTGGAGGCCAAATCAGTGTTTATGTCTCTGGCTAGAGATTAACGCTTCCTCCTCAGAGAGAGCAGGATGGAGAGGGAGGCACCAGCACTAGGAAGCTGGCTCTGCTGGGGATGGCTTGGCCTCTAGACAAGCAGCACCCAGCAGGCTGGGCCCTGGGAGGTGCTAAGGGGACTCCGGACATGCCCCATGTCTCTGAGCCTCCAACTACTTCCAATAGCAGGATTTTGGATGGCCGGAGTGCAGCATTGCTCCCTCAAGTTGGAGTTACCTGTGGAGGGGGAGGTGGCACGGGCTGCGAATGAACCTGGATGAGGGGAAGAGGGAGAGGTGCCGTGGTGACCTGTGGCCGTGTTCCATGGCCTTCACTGAGCCTTCCACAGGTCTGCAGCACCGTCCTCCATGTACACAGTAGCCTCCCAGGATCCTCCATGAGGCTGTCTCTTCCAGCAACTGGCCTTACCCGCTTCGTAACCTGGACCACTTCAGACCCAGGCAACGATGACCTTGGGATAAGTCTCAGAAGTGTCATCCTAAAATTGTCTCTTTCAGAATCTCAAGGGTAGTTTTTGGATTCCTCTGGGATGTAGAAAGTTCTAAGAGTGTCAGTTCTACCCTGACAGCAAGAAAAAGGGGTATTACTCTTAGAATCATTACTTTTCCCACACAGAAGAGCTGAAATTACAGGGCAATTACTTGTCATCTGAGGGAAGACAGACACTTTGTAGGAGATGCGGGATGTGAACACTGACTTCCCTTCCACCTACAGGATGAAGACAAATTCACTATAATTAGTAGAATCTCTCAATATTTTAATCAAGTGCTACAGGACATTTTACACGTGAGAGTATAAAATCCCTGGGAACCACAGACACAAGGGGGGAGTTTGCACACATCACAGACTCTTCTCCATGGACCTGTATCAGGTACACAAGAGAATGACTGGGGGCAGGTTGTTATAATGGAGAATGTCTGCCTCCAGGGATGCAGGCTTGAGCCCTGCTCAAACCAAGGAACAAAATCCTTCAGCCGCTGGGGGAAGACCAACAAACCTTGTCTCCCTCAAGGCACTGGTGAAGACCTGTTGAGGCTGAGGAAAAGGAAAAATTTACCCACCCCTGGGAGAGGGACAGGCAACCATCCTGGATCCAGATCATTAATCTTTTACTACTGGGGAGGGGCAAGATTACTGAGAAAGCCGCATCTCCAAAACTGAAGAACATAGGGATTGCTTAATGTTGAGGCTGGACCAGGACAAGAGAAACCACTCCTGGCTGCACCAGAGTTAGGAAGAACCCAGAAACGAAATCTACTCCAGTACAAAGGAGAAAGCATGCAGAGAGATCCTCTGATAAGCAAGTGAACTGGGCAAGCCTACAGCTGAAGGTGGAATAAGACATTTCATCCAATGAAGGCTGATAACTGGAACCCATAAAGAACTCAGGCAAATCAGCAAGAAAAAAATCAAGCAACCCCATTAAAAAGTGGGCAAAGGACATGAACAGAAACTTTTCAAAAGAAGACAGACTAATGGCTAAAAAACATATGAAAAAATGGTCAACATCCCTAATCATCAGGGAAATGCAAATCAAAAACACAATGAGATATCACTTATCTCC
>NW_012153841.1:159962-161434 GCF_000956105.1 Propithecus coquereli
TAATAATAACATATATTATAATCCAAATTTTATCTACATAAAAGGGAGATATGCTAAAATATTAAAAGAGGCTTTCTCTGAGTGGCGGGATTATGAGTGATGTTTTTGCTCATTGTCTTTTTTTGCATTTTACAAATTTCTTACTATACCCAAGGGGGGAAAAGTTGTCAGGTTTCTCCACCAGCCTGACTTGGGGCCTGTTTCCCTCTTAGAGACACTCCTGTGTGGACATTGTGACCAATGCAAAGTGCTGAGCTACGGGGCTGGGTGGCCCATGGGTTATCCCTGAGGAGCAGGGGTTGGTGGTTCCAGTGAGCCAGTCAGTAGGAAACTGGCATCTTCTTGGGGCCTGGACAAGTGGGTTTGGTGGGAGGAGGAGAGAGGACAGGAGAGAGGCAAGGTCACCCTTCCATGGCCTCTTCTCATCTTCACCACAATCTCAACACCTTAACACTCGCTAGGCCAAGCAGGAAGCAGGGCGTGTGAAGGGACAGTGAAATATGAGGTGCTGAGGGTTGTGGATCCTCGAGAAACAAGAGCCAGAGTCTTCTGTCTCTGCATATTTTTGTTTTTTAATAACCTCACTTTTGGGCAAGCAACTTGGATTGCTTCACTCTTCTCAGAATGGGTGAGAAAAACACTGGAAATGGTCAAAATTAGGCTGAATAGAAGACACCTATCAAGTTGTAGGTATTCTCCAATTGAATGAGCACTAGTCTGTTATCAATGAAATACCATAGTGTAGACTGGACGTACACAGATTTTCATGTGTGTGAAGGCATCCAGTGGCAAGAGGAGCCAGTGTCCTTATAATAATAGTTGTTACAAATGGAATGACCCAGGGATTTAACATTCATTAATTCAATATCCATTCATTAATTTCATTCACGCATTCAACAAATACCTGGCTCAAATCCCGACCTCAACCATCTCAAATCCCTCTACCTCAACCAGCTGTGCAGCCCTCAGCAAGTAACTGACCTTTCCTGAAACTGTTTCTCTACTGTGCTGATCACCAGGGGTTTGCTGCAGGGCCAGGGACCTTGACACCATCCAGGTGTGTGTCTGGTAACATGAACTGTGCATGAATCATGTCTTCTCAGATGCCGGAGCCCCCACCTACATGTATGAGTTTGGGTATCGCCCAAGCTTCTCGTCAGACATGAAACCCAAGATGGTGAGAGGGGACCACGGGGATGAGCTCTTCTCTGTCTTGGGAGCCCCATTTTTAAAAGGTAATGGCTCTTTGCTGGCTGTGAGCCTGGAGTTAGGAGATGTGGGTTCCAGTCTTGGTTTTGAGGCCTTGAGCAATTTTCTCTTTCTCTCCTGGTCTTAGTTTCCGGATTCACTCTAACAGGGTTGAATGACATTGTGCAGTCCCCACCCTTTCTCCTGCTCTAACACGCATGAAGGAGGATGTGCACTCATGTGCCCTCAGCCAGGGTCGCTCTCAGAATCCTGGCCTGTGCCAT
>NW_012153841.1:162490-177166 GCF_000956105.1 Propithecus coquereli
GTGTCTTTTTTATATCTTGATTTATTTTCCTTTGTAGCAACCCAGTAGTGGGGTTGCTGGATCATCTGGGTCATATCATAGTTGTATTTTTAGTTCTTCGATAAATCTCCATACTGTTTTCCACAAAGCTGGACTAATTCACATTCCCAAGAACAATGTTTAGGAGTTCCTATCTATTTCTATGCACCGTTGTCATCATCTATTGGGTTTTTTTTTTTTTTTTGAAACAAGAGTCTCACGCTGTTACCAGGGCTAGAGTGCTGTGGTGTCAGCATAGCTCACAACTTCAAACTCCTGGGCTCAAGAGATTCTCCTGCCTCAGCCTCTCGAGTAGCTGGGACTACAGGCACAAACCACCATGCCCGGCTAATTTTTTCTATTTTTAGTAGAGACAGGGTCTTGCTCTTGCTCAGACTGGTCTCAAACTCCTGACCTCAAGCAGTCCTCCAGCCTCAGCCTCCCAGAGTGCTAGGATTACAGGCATGAGCCACTGCGCCCGGCCGTTTTTTGTCTTTTTAGTAATAGCCATTCCGATTAGTGTAAGATGATATCTCATTGTGGTTTTTATTTGCATTTATTTGATAATTAATGATGTCGAACATTTTTTCGTATCCTTGTTGGACATTTGCTTGTCTTCTTTTGTAAAATGTCTGTTCATGTCCTTAGCCTGCTTTTTAATGGGGTTATTTGTGGGCTTTTTTTATGTTGAGTTGTTTAAGTTCCTTGTCAATTCTGGGTTTTAGTTTCCTGTTGGATGTATAGTGTGCAAATATTTTCTCCTATCCCATAGGTTGACTGTTCACTCTGTCATATTTCTTTTGCTGTGCAGAAGCTTTGTAGTTTAATTAAGTCCCATTTGTCTGTTTTTGTTTTTGTTGCATTTGCTTTCGAGGTCTTAGTCATGAATTTTTTGCCTAGACCAATGTCCAAAAGAGTATTCCCTAAGTTTTTTTCTAGTATTTTCATAGTTTCAGGTCTTACATTCAAGTCTGGATTTAATCCCTCTTGAGTTGATTTTTGTATACGATGAGAGATAGGGGTCCAACTTCATTCTTCTGTAAAGGGCAATCCAGTTTTCCCAGTACCACTTATTGAAAAGGGTGTCCTTTTCTCAGTGCATGTTCTTGTCAACTTTGTCAAAGATCAGTTGGCTGTAAGCATGTGGCTTTGTTTCTGGGTTCTCTATTCTGTTCCACTGATCTGTGTGTCTATTTTTATGCCAGTACCATGCCAAGTTTTTTTACTAAAGCCTTGGAATATAATTTGAAGTAGGGCAATGTGATGCCTCCAGCTTCGTTCGTTTTGCTCAAGATTTCTTTGGCTATTTGGGCTCCTTTTTGGTTCCATATGAACTTTAGAATTGTTTTTTTCCATGAAAAATGACATTGGTATTTTGATAGGGATTGCATGAAATCTGTAGATTGCTTTGGGTAGTATGGTAACTTTAACAATATTAATTCTTTTGATCCGTGAGCATGGGAAAATTTTCCATTTGTTTGTGTCATCTAAAATTTCTTTCATCAGTGTTTTGTAGTTTTCCTTGTAGAGGACTTTCATCTCCTTTGTTGAATATATTTCTCGGTATTTGAATTTTTTTTTAGCTACTGTAAATGGGATTGCCTTTTTGATTTGATTCTCAGCTAAATTGTTATTGGTGTATGGAAATGCCACTAATTTCTATATGTTGATTTTGTACCCTGAAACATTACTGAATTCATTTATCAAATCGAAGAGTTTTTTGGTGGAATCTTTAGGGTTTTCTAGATATAAGATCATATTATCAGCAAACAGGGATAGTTTGACTTCCTCTCTTCCAATTTGGCTGCTTTTATTTCTTTCTCATGTCTGATTGCTCTGGCTAGGACATCCAGGGCTACATTAAATAGAAGTGGTGAAATAGAAATAGAAGTGGCTTTCTTGTCTTGTTCCAGTTCTTAGGAGGAATGTTTTCAACTTTTCCCCATTAAGCATGATGTTGGCTGTTGGTTGGTCATATATGGCCTTTATTATTTTGAGATACGTTCCTTCTATGCCTAGTTTGTTGAGGATTTTTATCACGAGGGGATGCTGAATTTTATCAAATGCTTTTCCTTCATCTATTGAGATGATCATTATTTTGATCCTTAATTCTTTTTATGTGATGTATCACATTTATTGATTTGCATATGTTGAACCATCCTTGCATCCCTGGTATAAAACCCACTTCATCATGGTTTGTTATCTTTTTGATGTGTTGTTGGATTTGATCTGCTACTATTTTGTTGGGGACTTTTGCAGCTATGTTCATCAGGAATATTGGTCTGTAGTTTTCTTTTTTGTTACTGTTGTGTCCTTGTCTGCTTTTGGTATCAGTGTGATACTGGTCTCGTAGATTGAGTTGGAGAGAATTTCTTCCACCCCAGTTTATGTATTTGTAATGGAAGAGGGTGTTGGGAGTAGAGAAGGACCCATTTCCATACCAGCTTTACCATGTTATACCCTTGTGCCTGGGAACCAGGAAAGAGGGCAGATCAGAGTGGTTAAAGGCACAGACTAGAGCCAGATTTCCTGGGTTCAAATCCCTGTTCCAAGAACTAATAAGTTATTTCATTTCTTTGTGTCTCAGTTTCCCCTATTTGTAAATGAGGATAACAATACTACCTTGTGGGGTCATTGGGAAGATTCAATGAGTTGATTTTTGTTAAGCACTAAGAACAGTAACTGACACAGGATAAGCCAATCTGTTTGCTCTTAATAAGTCAATGTCAGCCCAGACAATTTGCCTTGTCCAAGGTGCTGATGCTCCCAAGGCCTCAGCCTCCTGGGAATCCATGGCTTGCACGATGAAGCCAGGTACTCCTTGTGCTGTGTTGCTCTTCCAATTCCAAAACTCAAGAGGAGGGTCTCCGTAAATGTAATTGTGGAGCCCTGGATCCCTAATCTTGTCTCTGATGCTCCCTGGTCTGACTCTGCCGCTCACATGACATGTCAGGGCTGCAGTATTCTTCCTTGTCTGTGAGTGAGTATGACTCACCTGTCAGCGCCACCCTGTCCCTCCTCCCCGTGGACAGGGGATTGCTACCGTCAAGCGAGTGGAGATGTGGGTCGGAGGTCAAAGGCAACTGCAAGGGGGAGCTCAAGGGGTGCAATGCAAGAAGGGAGACTCAACAGGGTCCTGGGAATGGGCTTGAGGTGGGCGGCAGGCAGGTGCCCTGCGGCTGGGCCGACCGTGGCCAGGGGCTTTAGGCCGCTCCTCTCCTGCCCGTCCTGGGCTGGGGTCTGGACTGCAGGACGAGTGAGGGAGGCTCCCCATCTGACAGCCATCTTCTGCGGCAGAGGCAGTGGACCTGGGGCTCCTGGGCATGTCCGGGCTGTGGCCCTTGCTGGGGCTTTCTCTGGGAACAGGGGTGGCCCTCCTTGATTTCCTGCAGCCCAGCCCTTACCCTCATACCCTGCTAGTCTGGCCTGGCTTGGCCTCCCCCAGGCCCGAGGCCGACAAAGCTGGGAGCTGATAAGCAGGACACCAGGACCCAGTTAGTCTCCAGCAGTTTGAGGAGTCTCTGGCCACCACGCCTCAGTCTCCTTCCCTTCCAGGTCAGGGCCAGCCTTAGGGAGCATCGCCCTTGTCAGCAGTCTAGTGGGGGCTGACAGTCAAGGGCTTACAGGGCAGCCAGGCCCTGCAGGAGGCAAGGCCCATGGAGCCTGGTGTTTCCCGAAGCTTGAACTTCCTGCCCAAGTGGTCACATGCACTCAAGCCCAGGAAAACTCAGATTTGGCTACCCAGACCCAAATTCAAGGGGACCATCCTAAGGAGGGGACCATCCTAAGGAGGGAAACCAAGGGGACAAGGGACCTTGGCCGATGAAAACACAGCAGCAGCTGAGCAGCTGGGCTGCCTCTGAAATGGGCAGAGGTGGGTGGGAGGGAGAGGAAATAAACGCTTATCACACAGCTGACATGAACCAAGTCCACAGTAACAAGCTGTGTGGCAGGCGTGTATTCTGAACACACCAGTAACATTCAATCCTCCCAAGACCCTACCAGGTGGTCACTACTGCCATTCCCATTTGCAGATGATAAACCGAGGCAAAGGGGTCAAGTAACTGCCCCGTGGTTTCCCACTGTGGAGTGACAGAACCAGGCTTTAGATCCGGGCACTGCAGCTCCAGAGAGGCTGCTGTTAAGTATACATCACCTTGTTTCATCTTTCTGAAGACTCCTTTACGGCAAACATCCCCACTCTTCAGAAACAAGAAAGCCTCAAAAGTTTTACATAACTTGCCCGAGATCCCACAGCAGTAAGAGTTAGATCTGGGGTTCAAACCCAGGTCTGGTTTAACTGTCGGTTCAAAACATTTGAGAATCTGATAAATATGGAACTTTTCCCTAGAAAACTGGACGTGAATTCATCCAAACAAAAATTGGCATTGAATTTCAGAAGGTTCTTGAAGCCCATGCATGAAAACTTAGTTTTGATGATCCACTCTACAGATGAACAAACCGAGGCCTAGAGAGAGACTACACCTTTTGGAAGGAAATAAAAATGAAGCTATCCAATCTCCCAAAGACAGGGGTGCAATTAAATTTGGGAAAATTCAAAAGCCCAACCAAGTGCCTAACATGAAGCTCATCTGTGTTTCTCTGGCTTCTCCCACGACATTGTGGGCCTAGGGGATGGGGTGGCAGCTGGGGTTGCCAGATCCCCCATCATCCCCAAAAGAGCTGCCCTTCCCCTTCTGGCCTGGCCTCCCTCCCCTGTTCCCACAGGGCCACTAACTCACGAAATGTCAGCATGCGCAGGGAGTGCTGGAAACGCAGCTGCCTTTTGTCTAATTCACTATAATAAACTCTAACTCCAATTTGGGGTTGAAACAAAGTGATGATACCAGCCTCTCTGGGATGTCTGCCCAACTCTAATTTGACAGGCCAAACCACTCCCTACCCCAGGATCCTTGGCATAAACGTATTTGCATCTCTTAAATGCTGCTGGGCAAGGCTGGGCTGTGACTGTCCAAAAAGAATCCCAGGGGCTCCAAATGGAAGGGACCTGAGAGGGTATATAACCTCCCTCCGCCAATCCCACCTGACATTGCTCCCCCTCCTCCCACCTCCCCATGAGACATTGACTGCTATCTCCTTGCATATCTCCAGTGCTGGGGAGCTCACTACTTCTAGCAACAGCCTATTCTCTGTGCAGGTCTAATTTTGCAAGCTGTCTTCCTGGACTTTCTGCCATTGGCCTCAATTCAGTACTTGGGCCCATCATACACTCCGACAGCCTTTACGTATTTGAAGTCATTGACTGAATGATTATTTAACAACACCTCCTTTACTTAGGTGTTGCCATCTACCTGATGATCTGCACTAAAAATAATTACATGTGGGCTGGGCGCGGTGGCTCATGCCTGTAATCCTAGCTCTCTGGGAGGCCGAGGCGGGCGGATCGTTCGAGCTCAGGAGTTCGAGACCAGCCTGGGCAACATAGCGAGACCCCCACCTCTACAGAAAATGAGGAAAATTAGCCGAGCATGGCGGCGCGTGCCTGTAGTCCCAGCTACTCGGGAGGCTGAGGCAGGAGGATCGCTTGAGCCCAGGAGTTTGCGGTTGCTGTGAGCGAAGCTGACGCCACAGCACTCTAGCCTGGGCAACAGAGTGAGACTCTGTCTCAAAAAAAAAAAAATTAAAAAAAATTACATGTAAGTTCACACCTTCCCCAAACAATGACAATACTCAGCTCTAAAGATGCGAATATATCCCTCTTCCCAGAAAAAATCACAAACGCACCAAATTGTGCAGTCTATGAAGTGTGCACTTTATCCTGGAGGCAGTAGGGAGCCATTGCAGGTTTAATTCGATCCAACTGGAGGTCCTGATACCCTTGAAATTCAGCCTTAGAAATGAAAACTAAACTAAACCAGTTCACTTGGTACCCACTTTTTATTTAAATAAAAATGTGTCAATCTCAGAGCTCGGATTACAGATTTAATCCTTCCAGTCTCCTGTTCCACAGATTATAAAAAGAGTTATTTAGTTGAAAGCTTGGCCACTAGGACCAGAAGCTCTTTTTCCCTAGCTGGAAGCTGGTCATAGACAAACCCCCTTGCTTTACATAATATTCGTAGCATTTTACCTTCATGGCAGAAAGCATTCACAACTGCATTACCAGATATGTGGCACAGGAAGTATCCTTTATTATTCTGTACATGGATTTTTTTTTTTCCATGAAGAGAACAATTTTTAAAATAAATCCAAACAAAACACAGAAGTTTGCATGACACTGGAACAGTCCATGACACAGAGAGGACACCACTGAAACGGCCATTATGTACACAGAAGCGGAGAGACAGAGGGACGAGGGCAGGCACCCCAAAAGTGACTTCACATTCACCAACGTGTCAGTGGCTTCTGTGATTGCAGAAACGGCTCTGCCGCCTTCCTGCAGAGCTGTGGACCCCGGGACTTACAAGGGCATGGCAACGTGTTACCTTCCAATTCCTCAAAACAAGCCAAAAAACAAAAGGGTTGGAAACTTTTTTTTTTAATACCAAGTGTTTCTGGCATCAGCTGAAAAAAATATATCTGAGCAATAGGAACTACTGAATGCCCAGAAAAATCGAAGTCCTGAAGACCAGAAATCTCGCATTTCTCTGCTCAGTAGGTCATTGGTCACCAGATCATTTTGGAAATTCCTACAGTAAGGTGATATGCTTCCTGCAAGTAAAGTTATCACAAGAACCTTGTCATGGAGACATGCAGTTTTTTTTTTTTAACTAAATGGGATCTTTGATTATCTGATCCAATCCCTGATTTTACGGACAAGTAACTTTGAAGCCCCAAAAGATGAAGCCACTTTTCTCTGGCCACCCAGCTAGTCAGCTGCAGACCCAGGTCTGTGCAACTCTAAATCCTGTGCTGTCTCCACCACACCACACACCCTCTCTGTTCTTCTCCATTCCGTGGCTTTCAAAAATAATAATAAGCAAACAAATGAAGTGAATTCAACGGGCTTCGTTACGAAGAAATGACTTCTTTGGTAAGAATGCTTCAGCCTCACATTAGCAAGGCTTGAAAACAGATCATATGGCAGGACACTGGCTCCCACCTGGGTGGGGACTCCCTCCGGGAGTTAAGGCAGCTTTGGGGACTTCTGTTCAGCAGGATGCTTGGCAAGAGTTGGCAGGTCCCCTTCTCCTTCGTCTCACTGGCGTGTGGAATGAAGACTAGCAGGAGGGTGCTAAGGAACTAGACGCTGAGTAGATGTGAACGTGATGGTCTGAAACCGATAGTTTACTTTTCATGGAAAATAATAATTCTTTAAAAACCTGGTAAAAATATCAAAAGTGTCAAGTGTCATATACAGTACACAGGAGCACCCTTGTCCTGGGTGACCTCTGCTATTAAAAAAAGGCCACAAAAAAAGAAGTCAAACATTACTTGTGATACAGCACATAATCCGTCTCCGTTAAAGGTGGATGGAAAGGTGGACCCAGTGGTCTCCCAGCTCCTCCCCAAGAACTTCCGGGGGCTTTCCAGGTACCCCCACCTGCCCGGGGGCCTGGACCTGGAGCCAGGTTCCTCCCCTCCCCCAGACTTAGGAGCCACCCCCGCCGCAAGGCAGCACCATGGCACTGGTTGGTGTTGGTTCAGCTAGCACCACGTCTCCCATGCGCCCCTGGGACAAATGTCTGGAGGCAGAAGGGGCCACATGCAGATGGCAAAGGGAAAACTGCGGGCTCTCTTTGAAGTGTGGTCTAAAGCCTGGTCTAAAGCACACGGGCTTTTCTGACTGTTTGCTCTCATTTCAGCCAAACAGACTCAGTTTTTCATGCCCAACTGTTCTAAAGAGTGATTCTTTTCATCAAAAGACAGCAGCTAAATAATTTCCTCTCTGGCAACCACTTAGAGGGGAATAAATGCCACTCTCTCATCTCTTCCCTTCTTCCAACACTTTGTTCTTTTGCTAAGAAATGCTCCTTTGCCACTCAGACGGATTTTTTTTTTTTTTTTATGACAGCCCTGGGTGGGGTGAAGCAAATCATGCAGGAGATTTGAAAGCGCTCAGGGCTGAGAGACGGGGATGCGAATTGAGAGTCCGACTCGATCCCTTAGGAGCTGAGAAACCTTGTGCAAGAGCAGCTGACATGCTGGACCTTGGTTTTCTCACCAGGGAAATGGGGAGATAGAAGCTAGCCCCGCAGTCCTCACAAGGAAGACGGAAGGTGATGCGGGTAAAAGTGCTTTGTAAAATTAAAAAAAAAAAAAAAAATGGTAACACCTAGGGAGGAATCGCCTTTTGTGGGAGGATTTGAAGTCACTAACAGGGCCCAGACCCTCACCCGATTGGATGCTCCGGCCTCGCCTCTCACAAGGCTCCAGGACACCTGCCACCGGGACTGTCTCAGGCCTCGAGCTGGCCTTTTTATATGGGAAGATCAAAAGTGTCCTGATTTTCCCTGTTTTCTCTAAGCAGTGACCCGAGGACCCTGATTCAGGAAGGTAATCTCGGGGCCACCAGAGACAACACCTGCTCCCTGGCCCTGGCTTGCCCCCACATCACCCTCTTCCTGCAGGATCCTTCCGGCTCAGCGACATCCTAGTTTCAGGCAAAGTACCTTCTCGATGCGTCTCCCCACATTCCCCAGTGTCAGTGCAGTGGCCTGTCTTATTTTGGCTCAAGATTCTGCAGTAGGGGCTCCCATAGCCCTTTCCAACAGGGCATAACAGACTCAAACCATAAACAGAAACCCCAAAAAGATGCACCAACTTCGCAAACCATTAATCGTTTCTGTTACTGAAGCCAAACTCACCACCAGCACCACCAGAGGGCGCCACGTGCAAGTCTGTGTCAGGAGTGACCCAGACACCGTCTACACCACCAGCCCGTCCATCCTCTCAGAATATTCTGCCTCACCAGGAGTGATGGGGCTGCCTTGGTCCCACCCTGCCCTCAGAGGTGCCCAGTCTAGTCCATGAAGAGAGACAAAGGGAGTCTTCAGGGCCACGTCCCCATTGCTCATGACCCCTGGGCCACGCTGGGTAGGATTCCCAGGGAAAGGCTTTGCAGGTATCCACGAGCGATAAATAAATACAACAGCCTGTGAGGCTGCCCGTGGGCACCCACCTGGCCCCATGAGGACAGTGTAGAATCCCCTGGTGGAGACAGGCATCTGGCCCCACTGGGTCCCTGCCCGAGGTCCCCCAGGAAGGTCTCAGGAACCACAGATGGGCTTCTGGGCTCCTGTGCTGGACAGACTGACAGAGCAAGGCCAGCCTGGTGGCCTCCGCCAGCTCGTCCGATACAGGTACCTCCGCAGAACCTGCTCACTGTGGTCCATTTACAGTCTTCCCCTTGACACCCACGGCTCTGGGCCATCTGACCACTAGAAACCAGAAGAATGTTCCAGAACACACACGAATCAAACTCAAATTAGCCAGAGTAAAAATTAACTATGAAGGTTTCTGCTCAAGACCCCTCCAAAGCAGCTATCAACTGACTTCATTTCAGGGACAAATAAATCCGAACTCCCAGACTGACGTTCAGAAACCAGAGCTCTAACTGGGGTGAGCAAGAGAGGGGAAGTCCACACACACCCCTCAGTAAATGAGCTGGACTTTTTGTTTGTTTTGTGATTTTTTGGTGTCTGACCCAGAGCTCATCCTCTCTCTGATTTGGTGGACTGGGAATTTCTTCTGTGATCCAAAGTACAAGCAAACGCAGTGGGGAATTTTGCCCAAGCCATGGACCTCAGCTTGGGTGGGCTCCCAGAGTGGGCGAGACTCCCCCGGAACAAAAGGGATTCAACAGAAGTCATTTTTCCTGTTCCCTCCTCTCCTCCTCTCCCGTGAGGCTCAGCGATCCTCCAAGCTCACAGCCCTCAGGCCAGATGAACAGAAGGGGAACAAAAACCAGAGTCACTAAATCGTTTCATAGCTGGGAAAAGAGGAAGGAGGCGTCGGAAAGGACACCTCCCAGGAGAGGAATCCCGAGACAGCGTCCGAGGTGGGAGCGAAGCGGATGCCTTTGACCTGGACGTCGGCAGGTGGGGTTCCTCCTCCGCAGGCCGGGGTCAGATGGCCAACCAGTGCTGCAGCTGCAGAGAAAGACACGCGGCCTTTAGCACGGGCCCAGGCAGGCCGGGGCTGGGAGGAGCGGCAAGGAAGGGAAGCAGAAAAACACCCCCTCCCTCCACAGACCTCAGCAGACACGCAGGATGACTCCCTTGTTGTCGCTGAGGCCCAGAAAGGGCAAGGGAGTCCTCCCAAAGTGACCCAGTGAGTCTGAAGCGAAGTGCTGGGCCCGCCGGGAGCCCCCCCATGCCGCTGTCCCCATGTTTGCAGGGGAAAGGGTGGGCCCAGGTCAGTGTGGTGCCGATGCACCTGCGGCTCTTCCTCCCGGATAAGAAAGTCCCAGCCTAGTTTGGTGGCACTCCATGGCGACAACTCACAGAGGTAGAATAGACTTGTGGGAAGGTTGAGGCAATGGCATCCCAGGACCAAGGAGCAGAGGGGCCGCCCGGGGCTGATAGAAGGCAGGGGACAGTCCCCTCCCCGACCCCGACCTGACACCACACCCCATGGCTACAGCCCACAGCCTTCTGGGTTTTCTGGCTGCTGGTCCTGCCTGGGCGGCGCATAGCAGGGAGTGGCCAGGACCTGCTCCCACGGCCCCCACCCCCGTAGTCCGGCTGCGCCTACCTGGAACTGCCTGACATCCCTCTGGGCCACCAGGTGGTGCTCGTTCTCCGGCGTGATGCCATAGGCCAGTCTCTGTGAGAGGATGGAGGCGGGGAGGAGGCCTCAGCCTGGACCTGGGACACCCTCCCACAGGCCTGGCTGACACCCCCAGATAAGGGCCACCCAGTGATTGGCCCTGAAGCCCCACAGGGACAGCATGCGAGATCTGTGCAGGACAACCACCCTTGCTGGTGGAGCCGGTCGGTTCACACTGTGTCAGACGCCAGGCTAGGCTCCGCGGGTCCAGAGTTGAGGCGGCCCTGTGCTGTCTCTGCTCTTACAGCCCACGTAAGGGACTGGCACCGACCGAACACACACAGAGGTCATTTCAACCCCAGACTGGATCATGTGCACAGTGAGAGCACGGAAGGAGGCACTCGGCCCTGCGGGGGACCAGGGAAGGCCCCGCGAGTGTAGACACATGCAGGGACTCAGGGCGTGTGTTCTAAGCCAGCGGCTGATCACTAGATAATAGGAAGCGTCCCCACTCCCAGGGTGAGAAGAATAGAAAGCTTAGGTCCCTGTTCCCATGTCCAGGATGAGTTCACTGAACACCAACCCTCCCATCCCCCCAGGACAGAGGCCCCCAGACTTTGGGATTTCACGGGCAGGAAACATACACAAAGAATGGGCGTAGGGGTTGTCTTTCTGGAACCCTCTTCCCTAAGCTCCTGCATGTCCTCATTTTGTTTATGTCTCTTCGTTAGAATGTGAGCTCCATGAAGGCAGGGATTTTTGTCCAGTGCCTAGAATCCTGCCTGGCACGTATTAGATTCTCAATAAATACCTGGCAAGTCAGTGGATAAAAGAATGAAGGAATGAAACCTTCGTTTTGCGAAGTAAAGATATGAGGAAAAGACTGTCGCCGTGAATTTATAAAAGAAAGGGTATTTTAACAACCAAATATCAGGAATGACATAACTTCAGATAAAGGGCACCATTTCCCAAATATCTAGGTAAGTTTACACGTACATGCATAAATATTCGCACATACATGTCTAAACACACACATATATAATAATGCATACGTGTAAAAGAAGAAATATATTTCAGAAAACTCTTGGTTTAGGCTGATCAGATTATTCGGCGCCCGAAGGAGGCAGGTAAATACCAAGATGACCAGGTCGCGTGGGCTTCGACAGGGAAAGCCGGGACATCTGGGGACACGACAAACCTCAGCAGGGGACACAGGAGTGAGCCCCGTTCAGGCAGTCTGTCTAATCGTCTCTCAGCGAGCTCCGGGCTCGGCATTGCTTCTCGCATCGGTAATGGTGGAGCAGGAGGGAACCGAACACCTCCTGGTTGCCAGGCGCTGCGCTCGCCACCCCCTTTTTCCTTTCACGACACATATTAATAGTTTTACCCACAGGGCACAAATGTGGAAACTGAGGCTCGGCCGGGGTAAAGAACTTGGCCAATGAGGCGGGTCCTCCTGACCCTAGCGTCTGTGTCCTCTGTCTCCCCGCTCTCTCCCCAACAGGAATGACTCGGTTGGCGCCTTCCTCCCTGTCCCCCGCGGGGCCAGCCCAGCGCTCACCTCCCGAAGGGAGCCCCGCGTGCTGAGGAACTTGTAGACGATGTAGACGGGAACCAGGACCATGGAGGACAGGGCGATGCCCCACCCGACCCAGTTGGCCCAGAGCGGGAAGACGTAGTCGTCATAGGTGAGCGGCTTGAAGTTGACGATGCTGACCACCACCACGAACTGGAGAACAGCGTGGAGGAAAGAAGACAGAGCAGAACGGTGACTTCGGAGCTGGCACAACGCCCGCCCCCCGAGGGCCCTGGGTCCCGGGCTCAAGACCCCCACTTAGGTGGAAGCTGACTGTGGTGTCAGCAGGGCTGAGCCTCCCAAGCGTCCTGTGTGGCCGGGGCCTTTGGATCCACCCCAGCCCCATCCTGGACACGCCCCGTCCCCCCAGGGCTCCCCGGCCACACGCTACACACCAGAAGGAAGGCAGGGCTCACGAACTTCCAGCACAGTCTCCAGTACAGGCCCGGCTTAAACCCCATCATCTGCTGGATGTCGTTGCTGAACCTGTCCACACCTGCGCACACACAGGGCGGGCCCGTCACAGCGGACCCTCCCTTGAGCTTCCGGCCCCCGGGGGACAGCAGGGCAGTGGGGCCAGGTGCTGAACCCCTGGGACTTCGGCAACCTGGGGACAGGCACTTTGCAGGTGTAGAACAAAGGAGGGGACAAACTCCAGGACAACATTGCTCCTTTGCATCTCCAGGCGAAAGGGCTCCGGGGGGACTGGGGGGGCCGGGGCCTTTGCACACGCTCACGCACCGTAAAACCAGGAGACGCCAATGGCTTCCATGAGGACAGCAAACAGGATGGAGGTGCCTGCAGCAAAGGTGTCCAGCAGAGTCAGCACGTAAATTCCGCCCTGGGGCACGGGGAGAAACAGCGTGAAGCTGCGTTGGCCAGAAACGGGCACCGACTGTTGTGCCCATCAGCTCTTACCTGTCCCCCATCCCCCTGGCCCAGAGCCCTGTTTGACAGTGCAGGCGACAGGACTGTGGGGCTATTGCATGGATGTCGGGGGAGTCACCAGGTGCATGGTGGGTGCTTCAGCCAGCACAGAGTGAGACAGTTTCAAAGGGATGTCTATTGCCTGTCAATCAACAAGCAGTTAAGAGGGCAGCCTGGAAACCCTCAGGCTCAGGGGTGGGAGGAGACTACCAGGGCCTGGCCCCAGGGGATCAGGTCCCTGGTGGAGGGTGCCCTGGAGAACATCATTCCTCTGAGCTCAGCCTGGCCCTGCTCACCCCCAGTTCCAGGGCTGGGAATGTCTGACGTCATTGAAATGCAGCCCCAGAAGCTTGGCTGACCCAGGACCCAGCCCCTCCTCACCTTGGTTATGCAAAACAGGGCCAGGAGGAAGGTGCCAAAGGTGACTCCAAATGTGAAGAGTTTCCGGTGTCGCTTTAGGATCTGGAAGTCATCGGCCAGGCCCGTGATGACAGCCTCCATGCCTCCCATCTGGAGGGGAACCAGGTGGGGTGGGGTACAGGAATGAGGGTCTATCTGGACCTCAGGCCCAGGCCCTGGGGTACCTGGGGCCTCCCGCAGCCTGGGACTCATGCACCCCGACTGCTGCCTTGTTCCCTGGAGAAATCGGCAGGTCCTGTCTTCCTCCCCATCCTCTCATCCCATTTATGTCCTGTTCTCAAACAAATTTAGAACTGAGAAACTATGTGGGATGGGGTGGAGGCTTAGGTTAGCTCCCATGTCCCCCTAGTCACCTGTCCCCTGCCCGCGCACTCAGCCTGCGTGGGTACAGGTAAGCTGACGGGGCGCGGAAGGAGCACAACGCCAAACACCGTGGGATCCCTGCGTGTCAGCAAGGGCCTCCTGCAACCAGCTGCTGCAGAAGAGCTTCCAGTGTGGGGACTTCAGGCAGCAGTTTTTGATAAGGATTTTGGCTGCGTTTCTAATTATCAAGCAAAGCGGTCACCTCAGACTCTAGGCTCTGAATCTGAAAGGGTCTCACATCCCACCGCCACGGGCAAATCCCTTCCTTTTGAGGCCACTGCCATGGCGGACAAGATGCATGCAAGCCACCCGGCTCCTCTCCTCTCCTCCTGGCAGACACTGTTCATCACAATCAGTTTTCTCCCCTATGAGCCTGGAAGCAGCCTCAGAATCCTTCTCAACACACTGCCCCTGGCAGATCTGCCGATTGAAAGGCAAAGCCAGCGAGAGGAAACCTCTTTGGTAGCCCTGAGACTTTCTGCAGACTTCCAGGCATGAGGTACTAAGGGTGGACACAGATTTAAAAGGATGACAGTAAATTTCATGTCACATATGGGTAAAATAAAAGGCTGTAAGAAACTACTGAGGTTCAAATGTTTTTGCTGGTTGTTGATGCTGAAACATACGGGGAAAGTGCTTGGTTAGAGAACAAGATTCTAGCCGTGTCCCCTCCTAATCCAGTTTCCCCATCTGCTCGAGAG
>NW_012153841.1:179591-189644 GCF_000956105.1 Propithecus coquereli
TCTCTCTACCCCCCTCTCAAGGGTCGACCTGCAGGATTTGGAGCTTTCCAGAGCTCTGAGAAGGACCTTACCTGTAACAGTTGTTGTCAAATTTGTTGTAACTGGCAAACGCAATCAAGACTCCGAATCCAGCCCCCAAGGAGAAAAATATCTGAGTTGCAGCATCGATCCACACCTGAAACCAGCAGACAAAAGGCCTCACCCTCGGCTTCCTACAGCATCGTATGACCTTCTGGGGGCCCTGGAAGGGCTGGGAAGCGCCAGGGGGGCTCTGAGACCCAAGGAAACGTGGTCTGAAGCAGAGATGGGCAGCCCTAGCCACTCGCTCCCGGCAGCCTGCGCAAGACAACCATGGAGAGAGGCTGGGGCCTCCCTAGTGTCTCCCAACCCTGGGTAGTCATGAGTGAGCTCACCCCGGAGGAACTCACTGGCTCGATTTCAAGTCCTGATTTTCAAAGAAAGTTAATAAACTGAAAGTCCTAGGCTAGAATGTGGACAGGGCAAGAGCAAAGAGCATCATGACCATCTCAGGAGTTATGGAGACGACATCTTCAGAGATGGTAGGCTCCTACCAGCCCACAGACAGGGGTAACTTCTTGGGGGCCACTGGGGCTTACTTATTCCATCTTTTGGGTGATGAAAGCACATGGCCTGAGGCCTGAAGTTCTGAGCCCTTCTCCAACCTCCCTGCTTCGTGGTCTAGCCCCGGTCAGTTTCACCTCTCTATATCATAATTTCCACTTTCATAGTCATTTAGGCCTCTGGGAAGGACATTGGCTAGTGGAGGTTGTTGGGGGCGAGTTGGCAGGTCCAGGTCTCCTTGGACTGAGGGAGACTGAGGCTGAGGTCGCTCCTTACGCTGACATCACGGGATGGGGGTAAAGGGGGCAAAGGCCAGGGTTGGGGACTAGAAAGCTGAAGTAGGGCTGGGGTGGGCTAGGGAGCCACGGGCACAGGACAGGAGTGAGGACCCAGGACATCACGTCCCCTTCACAGGGCACTGCTCTTCTTGCAAAGAGCAGTCAGTGAAGGCCACCAAATGGGACCACAGTGTCCTAGACCACCCATGCTGGGTGGGCTCATGGAGACGGTCGGGTGCAAATCGGCTTCAGTCAGATGGAGAAGCTGTCACTCAGAGGGGCAAGGATCCTGTCCAAGGCCATGTCGCAAGGTTATGGCAGAGCCGGGACCCAATCTTCCATCACCACCTGCCCCCGAGAAGCCTCCCCCAAGCCCGGCCCAAGGCTAGGCGGTCTCTGGGCACTGACCGTGGCCTCTTTCAGGCGGTAGAAGTCGATGTGCAGGTAGGCGCTGATGCCGTTGGAGGCGCCGGGCAGCGTGACGCCGTGAACCAGGAGCACGAACAGCACCAGGTAAGGCAGCGTGGCCGTGATCCACACCACCTGGGCAACGGACAGCTCGTGTGAGAGCCACGCTCTGCCAGAGAGCCAGCCACGCCCTCCCCCACCTCCCCTTCCCCAAGGCATGTTCTAGAAGCTCCATCTCTGGGGCAGACCCTGAGCCAGACTCCAGGGACAGAGCCATAAACAGACATTGGCCTCACCCCAGAGAAGCTCAGAACCTGGAGGAGAATCAGGCACACCGGGGACGGTGCGGCAGTGGAAGCCAATGGCGTCGGGCAGAGACTCAGGTTCTCATTGCATTGGATGCCTCCTCCTCCACAAAGTCACCTCTCCTGACTCCTTAAAGTTGCCTCAGGACTAAGCACACCCACCTTTGTGCTCTCCCCTTTCCCTGCCAGTCCTGCATCCATCACACCATTGGTGTTGGTTGCTGCACCCATCTGACTGGCGGGCTATTTAGAAATCAGTCTCGTTGTCTCCCTTTCCTCCTCTCTCCCTGTCCTTTCCCTTTCCCTCTTTCCCTTCACCCTCATTCAAGCATATCTTCCTAAATGCATTGCCCAAGAAGGAATGTGGCTGGGCAGAAAGCAGAATTTCTAACCATCCTTCATTTTAGTAGGAACAGATTTGGGACAGAGACTAAGTATCTGGTTCAGAAACACAAAAGGGAAAAGATTATGCCCAGAATAAAAAGAGACGCCCTGTCCCCTTGCCCAGATTGGAGGAATTGAGAGGAAAGGTAGGGACAGGGGAAGGGTCGGTTGTGTGGGCTTCCTTCTCACCCTTGGCTACACGTTAGAATGCTCTGGCGGAAGTTACAGATAAAAATGTTAAAGCTCAGATCCCATTCTTGGAGTTTCTGATTTAATTGGTCTGGGGTGGGACCTGCACTTCAGTATCTTTTAAAAGCTCCCAGGTGATGTGAATGGCAGCCAAGGTGAGAAATCACTGCTTTAGGCCGATGCAGCCATGGGCAGCCTTGCAGAAAGAAGACCGTGGCCCACGCAGAAAATCAGGTCAGGGTCAGGGCAGTCAGACCCCAGGAAGGCTGGGCTGAAACACAAGCAGACATATAACTTAGGAGCCAGATGGTTCCTCCCCCCAAGCCCTGGCACTCCGCAGCCCCAGGAATCTTGGCACATGCCTAGGAAGAAAACATAACTCAAATTATGACTGAGGGTGAAGTTCTTTTCCAGCCTAGAAAGACATGGGCTCAAAACAAAAATGGAGATATAGAAAATAGTCATATATTTTCATACTTATGCCTAAGGGATAGGATTTATCTTCCTTGCTTACTTGTTTGTTTTTCCCACCAGACCTTGAGCCCCTTAGAAGCAAAATCCTTTATTTTTTTAAACTTGTATCCCCAGCGCCTGGTACACATGGGTCCTTAAAAAATGTTTATTAGGCCGGGCGCGGTGGCTCACGCCTGTAATCCTAGCTCTCTGGGAGGCCGAGGCGGGCGGATTGTTTGAGCTCAGGAGTTCGAAACCAGCCTGAGCAAGAGCGAGACCCCGTCTCTACTAAAAATAGAAAGAAATTAATTGGACAACTAAAAATATATAGAAAAAATTAGCCGGGCATGGTGGCGCATGCCTGTAGTCCCAGCTACTCGGGAGGCTGAGGCAGGAGGATCGCTTGAGCCCAGGAGTTTGAGGTTGCTGTGAGCTAGGCTGACGCCATGGCACTATAGCCTGGGCAACACAGTGAGACTCTGTCTCAAAAAAAAAAAAAAATTAAAAAAAAATGTTTATTGGATGAATGATTGGAGAGTTACATAGATGAGTGCTGGATTATCAGGTAGATGGACGGATGGGTGAGTGGATGGTTGCATGGTTGGATGTATGGCTGGGCAGATAGTTAAATGGATGGGTGGATGACTGGGGGGTGGATGGATGAGTGGATGGATGGATAGATGGGTGAATGAGTGAGCGATAAATCAGAGGGTTAGTGGAAGACTAAGTCAAAGAATGAATGAAAGCACGAGCGAGTCAACGAATGAGCAAATGAGTCAACGGGGAGGAAACGCATCAGTGGTGCTCATGTCTTCTGGGCTCAGAGGTGATCAGAGGAAGCTCCTCTGTTTCACATCGTTCAGTTGTTTCCCCCTTACTCGTTCTGTCGAGGTCTTTGTGAATGTGGGTTTTTGACTTCTGTTTTCTTTTGGAGGCAGGGAACAAATTGTATACAAATGAAAAGAGAAACACGCCCTGGAAATTAAGGCTATTGCATCTGGGTGGCCTTACATTGATATTGGATTCATTCTCCCAGAATGGGACGAATGGGTCTAAGTCCTTGGCCACAGGCACGAGGAAGAGCTCGCACATATTCCTGTGACACTGTGATGGGTCCTAACTGCTGTGGTCTCCTACAGCCCGTGTCAACTTCTGGCCCAGCAGACCCGGCGAGACCACACTCCCCCATCAAAAACCAACCTCTTGGGTTTTGACTCCAGGGCATCAAGCCTGGAGGTGGCCTTGCATTGGCCATGCCTGAGGTTCCAACATGGATCCAGTTTCCCCAAGGAATACACCAGGACAGGAGTGAGCTGAGTCTGGCTATAGTCAAGCATCAAGAAAGGAAGGGTTTGTTTTGTCCATGCACATGGGTTCAAAGCTGAACCATCTGAGTCTCTTTGAAGGTTCTCAGAGTTGATGGCAGATGTGAGTTCAACTACCTGAGATCTTGTGTCGAAAGGGAGCCTCCTAGATCCTTGGCCAACAGCTCACTCATGCTCACGTGTGCCCTGTACACACACTGGGCAAAGAGAAGGGACACATGGGCTCTGTCATCTCGAGCCCAGGCCTTACAGTTCTCAGAATTTCAACTCGCATCTCTGGCCATGAGAAGCCAGACTTGGTCGAACTTTGAGCACAAGATCAGGGAATTAATGAACAGCCCACTGGTCTTGGCAAGTACCCTTAGTCCCCAAGGGAGGTCACTGCTTTCTATCACCTTAAACCCAAATTCTTACCAGCCTGGTGTTTCTGTGGATAATTCATGTGGTTCCAGGGTACCAAACTCAAACCAATGGCTGACAATCAAAATGAAGAAGATCTTGACTCCATATAAGGAAGAACATTCAAATGGATAAAGCTCTCTAAAGGGAAGGAGCTGACCAGAGAGGTGGTGAACCAGTCACTGAAGTTGTGCAAACCTTGCTACGAAGCCAGGCATCAGGCAAAGGATTGCCTAGATTAACACCAGCATCACCCGGGAGCTTGTCAGAAATGCAAATTCTCACCACCGCCACCGCCACCCCAGTCCTGCCACTGAAGCGGACTCTCTCAAACAGGGACCCAGGAATGTGAGCTTTAACAAGCGCTGCACGTGATTCTTACGTGCGTTAGAGTTTGAGAAGCACTGCCTGGGATCTACTTTAAGGTCTATAATAACACAAAGGTTATAAATGTCTGGATTTTATCACTATAAATCTGCCATTAATTTAACCTTTACTAATTTAGAATGTGTGAGCCTCTGAACTGAGCCTTAGGGACATTTTCACTATATATTTTTTTAAAGGATTTATAGGGTGTGGGGTAAATACTGATGTTACTTAAGAAAACACCGAGCTGGAAATGTTTTAGTATGTGCATCGCTTATGTGCCAAATGATGCTGTTCATTATATTAATAATTGGGTCCCATTGAGTCACTAGAGCAAGCCAGGACCAGCCTGTGTTGACATATTCCTGGGAAGACTTGGCTAGAATTAGGACTCGAATGTGAAAGCAGCAAAATGGCCTTTCTATTTAAATATCCTAAGACTCAGGTTTTGTTTGAATCGGTCTGCCTTTCTCTCTCCCCTCCCACCACCTTCCCCAGAACTCAGGAGGTTCTGCGCCTGCTCCCGTCCCCCAGATAGCCCAGAGGCTGGCAGCCAGGTGGGCGGAGTGGGTGGCTGACCCTGGCCAGTTCTGATGTCTTGATTTATCTCCAGGCAAAGAGGAGTCTGAGGTTTCTAAAACTTTAGTCCAATATGTAAACAGAGCTGGTGGGAGCCTGGGTCCTTCCCTCCTTCCAGCCCACAGCGAATTGGCAATGCAGTGCAGGTAGGGGCGGAGCAGGGCGGGAGTGCTGATGATGGGGACACACACAGGGACCATGTATTGAGCAATTCCCACCTGCCAGCCCTGCATGGAGGACTCGCACTCCATCCTCCCAATAGCTGGGAGGCAGTGACATCCACTCATCACCCTCATTTTACAGGGAAATGGATTGAGGGAACCGAAGCTTATGGAGGGTCATTAACCCCGAGGCCACGGGTGGTCTAAGCACAGAGCCCATGTTCTTAATCACTCACTAGACTCTACATTGGACAACCAGGTTCAAGTCCTAGCTGTGCTGAAGATTGCTGTGAAACCCTGTCCCTCTCCAAGCCCTTGTTTCCTTGTCTGTACAAGGAGGTCGGAGTAGGTAGCCTCTGAGTACCTTGCAGCTCTGGCATTCAGGGGCCGGGTCACTGGGCTTGTACTTGCTAAATGCCACTTCAGCCAAGAGCTCAGGAGATCGAGGAGGCAGGTGGGACTCCAGGATGGCAGGCAGCTGTGTGCACACACTTGCCAGTCTCTCGGGGGGTTAATTAACGCCTGTCTCAAACCTCCACCCTCTACCCAGAGGCGATCTATGGGCCACACAGTTGTCGCAGAGTGTTTGGTCTGGGGTAACTCCAGCCCTGGTTCAGACTGTGCCCTGCCTCCCACCATCCCAGCGGCCGAAGAGTCATGCATCTTCCCAAGCACAGCCTTCACTTGCCAAGACAGGAAGTGTGAACCTTTGCAGTTCATTTCAGGCTGGCTCTGTGGCTTGTGGAAGCCTGCTAAGCAAAGCTCAGTGTCCCATTCCAGATGCAGTCTGGGAAGAAATAAGCAACACTCTTGGTTTTTTTCATGAGCCGGTTTATAAAAACAATTAAAGACAGGGCACAAGAATATCCTGAGTGAAGCTCCCCATTCTAGAAATTCCCCCCACCCCATGGGTTGCCCAGGGCGGTTGCCTTCTCAGCCAGAACACTGAAGGACTTACTCGAAATGTGGGCTGTGGCTTCGGTCGACACACAAGGGGAACTCATATTCCTCACTCATCGTGTTTCTTTGTGGGGGACTTCCCAGTGTAACACTCCTGTTCCGCCCCTCATTACACTCCTCCTCTGAAGGTGCACTTAGAAAGAGGAACTGGGCATGCCCAGCCCCGCTCCTCTTGGTGTCTCTCGAGCACCAGCCCATCTGCAGACAATTAAGCTCTGCTCTGGCCAGGTGCTCAGCTAGGCAGCGCAGGCTCTACCCCTTTGGCAATGGCTGTGAGGAACTTAATCTTGAAATGCAACGTTAGAAGCCTGTGGTGGCCCCACACCAAGGCCAGTAGCACTAGTAAACCTCATACATGCTCCGCAGTTCATAGGGGTGGGCCCTGTCTCCCCTCAGGGCCTCTGTTGGTGCCAGGAAAGGCATTGAGAGCACTAGACAAGCTGGACCAGGGCGTCAACACCTCTATGGCTCTGCTCACACAGTTCCTTCTACTAAGAACCCCTTCCCCCTACCCCACCCTTCCTGTGCCTGTTCTTACAGACCCAGCTCGAATGTCACCTTCCCCATGGTCTTTGCAGACCCTCGCAGTTGAAAGAGCTTGCTCCCTCCACTAATGCAGCATCTCATACTTTTTGACCATGACCCGTGGTAAGAAATTCCTTCTCCATCAAGACAAACTATTCATAAACATTAGAGTGCTATAACTGAAACAAAAATTCCACGAGACAGCATATTTTACTATGTGCAATGTACTCGTTATCTAGCCTATTTCATTTTTAAAATTTGTCATGACCCACTAAATTGATTTAATGATCGTCAAAAACCCCACAGTTTGTATTTCTACTAAAGTATTTAATATATAACCTGACTACTGGTTGTGAAATTATCCACAAGATAAAGTTAAGGAAAAAAAAAAGCAAAATATATAACAGTGTGTATAGTTTGTGACCATTGGTGCTTATTTAAAGGGGGACACACATATATGTCTCCGAATAGAGACCCAAATAACTAGTGGCATTGGTTGACCTACAAACCTGTCTTTAATACACATAGATTATAAGCAATTGAAGAAGGAATCTGTCTTACTTATTATTGCATCACTATTACTAGCATCAGATTTGGTACATAGTAAGTGTCCATAAATGCTTAATAATTTTGAACTGGGCCGGGCGCGGTGGCTCACGCCTGTAATCCTAGCACTCTGGGAGGCCAAGGCGGGCGGATTGTTTGAGCTCAGGAGTTCGAGACCAGCCTGAGCAAGAGCGAGACCCCCCCCCGTCTCTACTAAAAATAGAAAGAAATTAATCGAACAACTAAAACTATATAGAAAAAATTAGCTGGGCGTGGTGGCACATGCCTGTAGTCCCAGCTACCTGGGAGGCTGAGGCAGAAGGATTGCTTGAGCCCAGGAGTTTGAGGTTCTGTGAGCTAGGTTGACGCCACGGCACTCTAGCCCTGGCAAAAGAGTGAGACTCTGTCTCAAAAAAAAAAAAAAAATTTTTTTTGAACTGAATTCAAAAGAACACTTAATGAAGTTCCCTAAACTTATTTACCTACCCACCCTTCAATCCTTCAGTAAATATTTACTGAAGATCTGTTATATGCCAGGCATCCAGATGGTAGTGGTCCTAGTCTGGTTTTGCTCTACCCCAGAATTCCTCTCAGCTCTTGTCTGCATTTTGTTCGGGTCCTTCCCAGGGAAGCCACCGTGTCCCCAAAATGATGATAGGAAGTTCCGCCTCCAGTTCTTGACAAATGTCATCCCCACTGGCTGCTCGTCCCCTGCCACCATCTTTGCTCTTGAAGGCATGACCAAGAATTCTAGGGGTATCAGAGAGAACCCTGCCGCGCCCCCTTTTCCAAAATCAGTTGCCTAATGAAGCTTCTTCCAAATTCATGCCTACTTGACTATGGTAGACTATTGCCTCACAACCCCCAATGAACTCACACCTGTGTGTAGTCCCGTCCCACATGGACTCAGGGCTTTACTGCAGGACTTGTTTTGAGCATTGGCACAAGCACAATACAAGCAGAGACTGGAAGAGCAACTTGCACATTGGGGCTTGTCTGCTTGGAACATACTCTTGGAACTCAGCCGCCATGCTGTGAGAAGCCCAAGCAACATAGAAAGGCTATGTGGAAACCACCCAAGCTTCTGTGGTTGACAGCTCCAACTTAGCTTCCATCCAGCACTGGAAATGTGTATACACCATCTAGAATGTTCCAGCCCAGTCGAGACCCCAGATATGTAGCCCAGAGAATATCACATGGAGCAGAAGAACCACCTAGCTGATCCAAGTCAATCCACAGAATCATGAGAGATAATAAAATGATTGTTATTTTACATCACTACATTTTTGGGTGGTTTGTTACATAGCCTTAGCTAACCAAAACATTGGAAAGAACGCTTCCCAGCTATGTCCTCTTTACCAGTCATGCTCTACATAGATCTGTGGGGCCCAAATGGGGTTGTTGTTCCCATAATGTTCCTCAGGATAGCAATGAACATGAGCCATTTCCTGAGTATGGCCCACCCCTAAGAGGCTGACTACAGGGAACAGTGTCACCCACATTCAGAATGCCAGCTCCAGACTGGCCCTCATTGGTTATCTAATCCTGTGCTGTTCTCTCCAAGACACCTAGACCCTTCGGGACACTCAGCACTATGTCAGAGGAAACACAAAGTCTAGCATACATCTGGACATCTTCTAGAGCATTCTCTTACTCAAAAATTTGGGGGAGGGAGTTATGGATTTTATAGTAAAGCAAATACAACATTTGAATGAAATTTTATGTCAGAATCCAAGATTTATCAAAGACATGTCAATAGTTGCTTTAGGCTTTGTCTGGAGGCCCTTGTGGGTACCCCAGCCCCTGGTCTCCACTGTTGGGGGAGGCCTTGGCAGGAGGGCATGAGGAGCTCTGATCTACGGGCATGCCTCACCCTCCCGTCGGGGAGACACCAGCTTAGGGAGGGGAAGGCATTTGTCCAAGTCAGTGCAGAGCTGGGGCTTGAACCCAAGCTTTGTACTTCCAATCTGCCTTTTCCTTTCACCAACTACATGATTATAGCGAGAAAAAAGCCTTTTTTTTTTTTTGTCAAGGCCAACCTCCCAACCAAAAGAAGAACAGAGATTACCTTTCCTGATGTCTTCACTCCTTTCCAGAGGCTAAAGTACAGGACGATGACGACAACCAACAGACAGAGCAGGAGCTGCCACTGGGGCAGGCCGATGTCGTGAATCCCACTGCTCTCGTGGAGGTGCAGGACGCCACGCCTGCCCGGGGGAGAGGGGAGGGGACCGGGGAAGACAGTGTCAGGGAGGATGGCCAAGGTCGTGGCCACTGGCCTGTCCCCACAAGTGCACACTGATGGAGACAGCACCCAGCCACTCTCCCCCAATTCTGGGGCCCTGGCCACTGCCATGCATCAGGTGGGCCTGCCCTGGCCAGCCATGGCCTGTGCCCAGGGCTGCTCCGGCCAGGCGCAGCAAATCATCTGAGGGGAGTCCAAGCTCAAGTCCGTTTTTAAAAGACAAAAATTGGGCCAGGCTTGGTGGCGTGTGCCTGTAGTCCCAGCTAGTTGGGAGGCTGAGGTGAGAGGATTGCTTGAGCCCAGGAGTTCAAGGTTGGAGAGAGCTAAGTTCACACCACTGCACTCCAG
>NW_012153841.1:190289-197666 GCF_000956105.1 Propithecus coquereli
GACGGTCTCCAATAACAAAGAGTCACCCTGTCCAGAATGTCCCTTTTGCCGAAGCGGAGAATCCCTGTTCCAGAACTTGAGACAACAGTTCCCCTCTCTGGGAATATCTACTAAAGCTGAAGATACTCATTTCCTGGTATTTACCCAGTAGCAATTTGTATTAATACATATGTTCACCAGAAGACATGTTCTAGAATGTTCATGGCATCGTTATTCATAATCCCCCATGGCGGAATACTCCTCCTTTCTTCAAAATTGGACTGGTTAATTCTTGTTTTTTTCTTAAATTGGGTTTTTTTCTGGCACTTCCTTCCTTTTGGTTGGTTTTCCCCCTTATTGGGGGAAGGCGTTCCCGGAGGGGCCTTTTTGCTGTCTGATTCCATTCACGTAAATGTCAACAGCACAACTAACCTAAGGGGCCGACATCACCCCCTGGGATGGGGTGGAGCTGGGGCCCTTCCCGATCACATGGATATGTTCAACCTGTACCATTCATTGAGCTGTTGCTTATGATATTCACTCCTCTGACTGTGTTAGCCTTCAATGAGTGTTTTTATTTTTAGTAAGACAATCAAACAATAAACATGCCTAAGGTTTAAGACTTTCTGGGTCCCTCGTACAATCTAAAGGAATGGTAAACAGAATTGAAAGCAAAATGACATCTGCTAATTAGAATCTAATCGAATTCAGTTAGGATCTAAGCAAAGGTCAAATAAGACTCGTTGATGAAACAGCGGAGCTGGTCCCAGGGGAGAGAGGATCCGCCACCAGCTCTACACCTTTGCGAGGCAAAGCAAGCAGAACTGGGAATAGCTTGGCGTGATATTCGCTCTGCATCCAAATCATTCAGTTCTCGCTGAGGCCTGCTGTGAGCCCGCCCACCCGGGCCTCAGACACGTGCAGGGGACTGCTCGTACTCAGTCCCTGCCTTGGTGGGCGTATGCTCTAGCACAGGGGGCAGCATTAAATGCAAACTCACAGTAAAGCATGATGCACGTTGGGAGGGTAGAGGGAGCTGCAGGGGCCCCCAGAACGAATGCCCGCCAGGCCCTCCTCTGTGCCTCACACTCAGAGGCTGCAGTTGGCGGCAAACTGCCCAACATCCTTAGAAGCCCAGCTCCAATGCCGCCTCCCCTGGGCGGCCCCCCTGATCACCCCAATAGTAACCTTTTAACCCTTTCAGTTCCTGTGACTCCTGGCTCATTTGCCAGCAGGCGCAGCTCCTGTGACGTCGGGGCTACCTATATACAAGGCTCTCCCAGTACGAGGTGGATCGACCATCCTGGGTCCCAGTGCTTAGTCCAGGACTGGTAGTTAGACCTGTATTGGTCTATTGGTAGTTGGCTCGTATTAGATTATTGGATTAGGAACCAACCTTTCTTGCTAAACCTGACAATCCATCTTCTATAGAAAATGAAATCCCAGGACCAACCCAAAGAGAACTAGGAAGGAAAGATGGTTATTCTCCCACACACTCTCACTTCTCTTCTCACTTCTTCTCCTCTCCCTACGTGTGGTAAAATCCTAACCCTTTCGTCCAGTTCTTTCATACTGCCCAGGACAACCACACATTTCCCCATGTCAAAACTTAACTTGCCTGTGTCTCATTCTACAGGCGTTTGCTCTCAGCCGGGGGTCCATTCGGAAAGCAGCCGATTAATAAATTCATACTAAAGTGTTACAGGCAGGCAGCAGCTTAATATATTGTCCTTCCCTGGAGAGGGGCTTTAATCCCAAAGCACACATTGATGGCAAAACTTTATATACTTGCAATGGATAAGACAGTCGATCACCCGTCTGCCAGAGGCCAATAACGGCCTTAGCTGGAAGCAACGTGAAAGACTTGGGAAGATTCCAGGCTTGTAAGTATAACCCGCAGTCTGGAAACTTGCTTAGCTTATCCTTAGGTAGAAACTGAAATTTGTTTCTGGGCAGAAGAAAGACTGGAAGGCCCCACTGATGTTGTTTTATTCCCTCAGTCATTTATTCATTCATCCATTCAAAATAGATGTCTACTATTCGCAAGGACGTGAAGGAAAATAGAAAAACGTGGCCCAGAAATTGTCCAGGCTCTAGGGTCAGATGTACCTGGGCTCCCATCCTAGCCCTGCCACCAGCTCCTGTGCTACCCGAATGCTTTCACTGATTCTACAAACTCCTTCTGCACCTCTGCTCTGAGCCGGAAGCTGGTGACATGGCTGTGGCCACGCGGGTGATGGCTGCAGCCCACTAGAGCTCACCGGCAAGGGGACAGTATCTAGTGTAAGCTTTCCTCATCTCTGAGTCTTTGTCCTCTTTAGTAAAGTCTCTCTGATGGGATTAAGTTATCGAATGTGAGACAATACCCTGAACCGAGGACAGGCTCAACGAATGGTAATCACAGCCTCCAAGGAGCAGGAAGTGTGGGCGAGGGAGCTGAGGAGGGCCCAGAAAACTCGGCAGGGGGAGTCAGCTGGGTGGGCTCCACTGCGGAGGTGGCGAGCGCTTTCTCTGCTGTCCAGGGGCTGAGGGAACTGGGTGAGTGGACAGGAGGTGCACAGGTGTGGTAGAGGGAGCGCTGGGCAGAGGGGGAGGTGAGCAGGTACGAATGAATGAGCAGAGTTGTGTGGGTGACCAAGGTCCACCAAGACCCGTGCTCCCTCCCCAGAACGGGCCCCTCCCCGCAGCTCCCAGGCCGGCTGCTGTGGCCTTAAACTATCACCCTGCGTCGTCTTCCCCCTGCAATCAGTGGCCGCATCTGGCCCCGACTAATCTTGTCTCTCGGTCTGCTCCCCACACCCCCACCCTCACTGGCCTATCTCGGGCAAGACCCACTTCTCTCCCGCCAGGACTATCGTAAATGTCCCCCACCCGTCCCCCAACCCTGGTCCCTCTGCGTCCTGGTGACTGCCTTCAGTCTCCTTCTGTGCTACTGCAAGACGAGCCACCAGAAGCGCTGTTCTGACCTGTCACTCTCTCGCCTCCATGTTCTCGGAGTCCTCATCAACCGGAGCAGTGGTTCTCACCAGGCGCAGTTTTGCCCCCTGCCTGCCAGGGAACGTGGCAGTGTCCAGGGAGATTTTTATTTATTTTTTATTTTTTTTGAGACAGAGTCTCACTGTGTTGCCCGGGCTAGAGTGCCGTGGTGTCAGCCTAGCTCACAGCAACCTCAAACTCCTGGGCTCAAGCGATTCTCCTGCCTCAGCCTCCCGAGTAGCTGGGACTACAGGCATGCGCCACCATGCCCGGCTAATTTTTTCTATATATTTTTAGCTGTCCGATTAATTTCTTTCTATTTTTAGTAGAGACGGGGTCTCGCTCTTGCTCAGGCTGGTTTCGAACTCCTGAGCTCACACAATCCGCCCGCCTCAGCCTCCCAGAGTGCTAGGATTACAGGCGTGAGCCACCGCGCCCGGCCCGGGGAGATTTTTAGTTGTTACATCTGGGGGAGAGGGGACGCTGCTGGTGTCTATTAATAGAAGGCGGAGGCCAGGGAAGCTGCTAAGCATCCCAAATGCGCAGGACGGTGCCCACCCCCACCCCCCAGCAGAGAATGACCCAACCGGGAATGTCAGAGCGTCGAGGTTGTGAGGTCCTGGTCCGGAGGACAGCAACGTGGGCCTTTCAGAATCCGAGGCTTCCGCAGTCCCTCCCCATGCCAGGTCCGCCCCTTGCCTCGCCACACCTTGCGTTCTGCTCCCAGCAGCAGCAACCCCTTGTCACTCCCCAGCCACAGGGTGATCGCTTAAGCCTCGGCCCTTCTGTTCCTTCCGCCGAGAACACACTTCCCAGCCCTATTCGTCTGTCTGGAAAAACTTCTCCTCGTCCTGCTAATCCCAACTCAAAGATGATCCCCTGCCTCAGACCCCTCTCCTGTGTCCCCAGAGAGAGCAAGGAGGAGAGGGTGGCAAGGTCTGCGCATATCTAAAAAGACAGAGAAGCAAAGTCAGGTACCAACCTCACCTGATGCTTCATTCTGCTTCTGTCCATGGTTTTATGGGCCAAGTGTTGAATGGTGACAATCACTATGTGGCTGATTTGACTATCAAAATCACGAAAAAGTTTCATGTGCTTGCCCCAAAACTTGCTAAAATGTCTCCCCCAGCGTCCAGTCAGATGGCCAAAATGCCCCCCAAACGTGCTCAGCTGACCCCACGTGCGTCTGGAACCCGCTTTCAGGGTTGTAGTGGCTGCCGTTTCATCAGCGAAACGGGCTGGATTCTGAGCTTATTCCCAAGAAAAGGACTGAGAATCCAGCCTCCTCTCCCCAGCAGGCCCAAGCCCGGGGGGTTAGTACAAGTAACTTTGGGTTTGTTTTAGTTTTCCAGCAGTTTAATAAAAATGAATCATTGTCAAGTATACCGTCCAGGCTTTCCGAAGTCTACAGGCCAAACAGGCTCAATTTTTCACTTGACATTTAAACACGGAGGATTAATATCAGGGTGGAGAGAGACTTCTGTTCCTCCCCAGGAACTGGCATGGGGTAGAAGTTTTCTCTTGCCAGGCACATGTTCACCAAAGGTGCCCTTTTACAGACAAAGTCACGGAGCTTCGGAGTTTCTTTAGCTGCAGGGCTGCTTGGCTTCGGGCCCGGGGAGAAGAGCGGTTTTGTTCCCTTGAATGATATGCTCCGTCCCTCGCCTTAAATGAGTACAAGATGGTAAGAAAATTGGCCAGGAGGTTTGGGGAAACAGAAAAAAAATCATCTGGCCTCCTCAGGGCTGGCACTGGGGGTCCCACTGACTGGGTCCCCAGACCGAGTTGGGGTAACTGTTTAGCAGAAAGATTTAGACAAAAGGGCCACATGCCATACAAAAGGGTCCAGAGGCAGCCCGTGATTTAATGCTCTATGCCGCACAGCACAGAGGCAGGCTGGAGGTGAGAAAGGGACACAGAGGAGGGGCTCCTGTCTACCTGCAGAGGCGCCTGAACACACCCCCATCGGAGACCCTAGAGCGCAGAGAAGAAAGTCAGGAGACGATCCTTGAATCAAGTAACCTGGGTTCAGATCCCAGCTCTACCAGTTACCTAAAACCTAAGCCTCCACTTTCCTATCTGTAAAATGGGAATAATTTCCACCTCCATGAACTGTGAAGGTCAAACGGGATTTGGATGTGAAGAGATACGCAGTACTTGGCTCACGGCAGCTATGAAGGTTTGCTGGGAGGGGAGGAGGGGGGAAAATCACTGAAATAAGGCCTGCATTCTGTTCCCCTTATATCCCCAGGCGTGCACAAGCATGTCATCTTCTTCCGCCACGTTCTGCTCACAGCTGAGCCTGGAGGAACTTTAGGGCTGTAATTAAAGATGGGTCTCAAAACCCATCTCGCCTCTCCCTCCTGCTGGCAGTCTCTGTTGGGGCAGACACGCTGGTCATTAAGACATCAGAGGAGGAATCAAATACCAGCTAGAGACGAAGCTATCCTTTTCCATTTTAATTTAGAAGAACAAGGGTTGCCAAGAGCAAAACGAAAAATTATGCTTTTTCCTGCACAAGAGGATAAGGGGGGGATGCATGCAAGCAATTCCGTGCACCAGCAACACTCTGCCTAGTACTCTCCGCCAGCGCCCCTCCAAACCACACCCGTACAACAGGGGGGCCTAAAACCTCCACCCACGGCATCGCCACCAGCTCTGGGATTTTCTGAGGTCACGATCCTGGGGAGAAGCGTGAAGGAGGCCCTAGATTTTTTCATGACATGAGACTGTAGAGATGTCAGCCTGACCCTTCCAGCGATCTCGTTCTGAGGCAGGAGAGTGCAGTGGCTACAAAAGGGGCTGTCAACATCGGCTGGATATTAGAATTGCAGAAAGAGCTGTTGACGAAAATCTCTGCACCCTGGCTGCACCCAGACCAACGAAATTGGAATCCCTGGACATGGAATCTAGGCATCCGTGCGTGTTAAATCTCTGCAGGAGATTCCGATGTGTAGCCAAGGTTTAGAACCATGAGGCTAAGAGCTGGGGTCTTGGAGCCAGACTGCCTGTGTCCAAACCCTCTTCTAAACTATACAACCTTGAACAAGTCACTTACTGCTTTGGGCCTGTTTCCTCATGCAAAAAATAATAATTTTAGACCACCATGATCAGCATTAAAAGATAGTGTAGAAAATGCACCTTGCGTAATGGCTGGGACACAGTCTAAGCTGGGTGAATGTGAGTTGTGACCGAAACAGTATTTCTGAATAGTAACAACCACGTACAATGGCTAGTGTCCGATGTCACACAGAGGTTAAGGGTACAGGCTCTGGAGTTTCCCTGCCAGGCAAGGCTGGGGTTAGAGTGAGGAGACTTAAGCTCCTAGGGTGCAAGATATAAAGAGGTACTTATTCTCAGGGTCTTGCAAGCGCAAGCCGCCCGTGTCCCAATCCTGGCTCTATGTGGTACTAGTTGCATAGTTGTGGGTTTTGCTGTCGCATCTGCGAAATGAAGCCTCTGCAGGTGTGCAATGAGGATAAGAGTTACAGGAACCTCATTAGGTTGGTGCGAGGCTTAGCCTGAGATAACACACACTAAGAAGTTAGCAGAAAGCCTCACACACACATCATTTTGCACGTGCCTGCTGGAAGTCCATGGGGATCACAGATGCAGGCAGGTGGATGCAGCTACAGGGCTCCCAGCAAATGCTCTGTGATGGTCCATTGAGGGTAGTTCCTGGGCCTTGGGGACACTGACTCCCCTGACCCCCAGGAGGGAGCAAGCTTTCCAAAGGTCACTTTTAACCAAACCCAATCTCCTTGACCCCACGGCACCGAGATGGCAGGGATGGCAGTGGTCCTGGGATATCCCCAGACTCCAGATAATCAGGACTCATTCCCAGCTCCTTGGCTTCAGGAATCGACAGGACTGAAGGAGAGTAACCCTAAAGTTTGATTGTTTGCAAATTTGTCTTTTCTCACACCCTAGATCTGCACTGGCCACATGCGGCTATTTAAAGGCAAATACATTTAAATTAAATAAAATTAAAAGTTCAGCTCCTCGATCACACTGGTCATATGTCAACTTCTCAGTAACCACACGTGGTGAGTGGCAACTGTGTTGGACCACACAGACTGACACCATTTCTACCACTGCGGGAAGTTTTAGTAGGAATCCTTGCTCTAGACCAGGACTCAGCGAATCATGGCTCCTGGGACAAATCCGAGCTGGGGCCTGTTTAGTAATGACCTGTGACCAAAGAATGGCTTTTGCCTCTTTAAATGGTGAAATAAAACAAAGAAGAACAAGCAACAGGGACATATGTGGCCCGCAAAGCCCAAAATATTTGCTCTCTGGTCTTTTACCGAGAAATTTGGGGACCTCTGCCCTAGACCATGTGTACCTTGAGGGTGGGGTTCAGGTGGGATCTACCTGTGTAGCCCCACAGCTTGTAACATGTCCTTTCTGCTTAACTGCTAA
>NW_012153841.1:198084-216345 GCF_000956105.1 Propithecus coquereli
GCCCGCCTCGGCCTCCCAGAGAGCTAGGATTACAGGCGTGAGCCACCACGCCCGGCCTCATATATACATTTTAAATTAGGTGGCTGAGAACGAGCCTGCTGTCACCTGCTCAAGGACTTAAAAGGCTGAGAAGATTCAGGGGAACAACAAATTAAACAACAATGGTTATGGATTAAGAGCACGGAATAAAATAAATATCCCCGAGCTCATACTGATATAAATGAATAATTGAATAAATAAACAGGAGGAAGGGCCAACTCTTCCTTACAGAAGAATTCCCATTAATTAATTTAGACGGAATGATGGAAATAGAAAATCACAATTAGACAAACACTATCATAATAATCTTTGCAAGAATCCACCAATGGCTGCTGAGACATGTGGGCAAAAGTATAACGATAATCTAGATATTTACACACCCTCTTAGCATCTCCCCAACAGGTACCTGTTCATTAAAAAAGGAAAATTACTGGCAGACTCCAACTTAGCCGAGCGTTCAAGGTTAACATCACAAGTAATGAGTCAGATTGACACTGCGTCCCCTACAGGATGCGCTGAGAAAGACGTCATGTCTATGGTATTCTTGCCAAAAATGCATGACCTTGGTCTAATTGTGAGAAAACAACAAACAAACCCAAATGGAGAGATAGTTCACAGAATAACTGGCCAATAATCTTCTTCAAAAGTGTCAAGGTCATGAAGCTCAAGGAAAGACCAAAGAACTCTCACAGGTTGGAGAATATGGAGAGGAGAGAACTGACAACTCAATACCAGGAAAGGACATTAGTGGGAAAACAGGTGAAATTCAAATAAGGTCTGTAGTAGATTAGCTAAGAGTATATCAATGTTAATTTTCTGGTTTCAAAAGTGTCCCACGGTTATAGAAGGTACAGTTGGGTGATGAGTATATATTATTTTTACAACTTTTCTATGTATAAAATTATTTCTACATAAAAGTTTCTTTCTTATTTTTGTTTTTTAACGATGTCTGTCTGCTACCACTGTTCAGTGCCTCTCATGCACACTTCGTCCAGATAATTCCCCGAAGCCGCATGTCGCTGGCCACTTCCCACCTGTTGAATGTCACTCATACTCTCTGTCTGCTTTCCCCAGTGGAAGCCCCAGACAGACAGTAGCCCAGCGTGGGTCAGAGGACAGCTTCAGGATCGCATTGACTCGGGTTCAAATTGCAGTTCCGCACCTGTCGCTGAACCCCGAGATGTTCCCTGCACTGACTTCATTAGTTCCTACGTCACCTCCTCAGAGAGGCCTTCCCTGACCACTGAGACGAAGTTCCTTCCCCTCTGCAATCGGTTTCTCCCACATACGTGGTTCCAGTTCCTTACGAGCAATTGCACTCTCCAATGTGCTGTGTTCCCTGCGGGCCACGCACACTCCAAAGTCTCTGGTTTCTCTGTTTACTTGTGCGATACCTCCCTGCCTCCCCTCTCCTGCCCCAGAACACGAGCTGCTCAAACTGCCTCGTCCAGGGCTGTGTCCTCAGCTCCTAGCCCAGCGCCAGGCCTGTGGCTGCCTCGTAAACATTAACGTGCTGACTGGCGTTTGCCCCTTCCTCTCTTTGTGGTTTTCCTTTAGTGTTTGGCTCAGCTCATGCCCAGCACGGGCCTCAACAGGCCCAGGATGAGGGGTCCGTGACTTACTCGTAAAACTCTGCCGCCGGCGTGAACTTGTACTTGGAGTACTTGGTGTGGTTGCCCAGCACAGAGCCGTTGAGGAGCTTGGGGTCGGTGCAGTTGGGGCTGTTCCAGGCATGGCCACAGTCAGTCCAGGGCAGATTGAGGGTGAAAGAGGAGAAGAGGTAGTACAGCGACCAGGCAATGATGACGTTGTAGTAGAAGCCGACGTAGAGGGCGATTAGGATCACGGCATAGCCGACTCCTGGATGGGGACGGAGGAGTCAGCCAGTGGCTTCCCAGGGCCCAACCCCAGAGCTCCCTCTCCTGGGGAGTTGGCTCCAACCACTGCACTCCTGACCCCCTGTTTCTCTTTTTCCGTAGCGGATTGTCAGAGCCCCGCCCACATTCTGTAGGCACCTACCATCCCTCTGCCTTAGGGCTCTCTCTTCTCACTGGACACCCCCCTGCCTGCTCATCAGAAAGGTGACCTAATGTCCCCAGGGAGCAGCTATGTGAGGGATTTGGGGGGTAAGTATCCCAGCTCCCTCCCCCTAAGGCAGGATAACTCCGAGGCGTGTTGCACACTCTCCGCCAGTGCCCTGAGCTCCTCACTCCTGGTGGAACTGACCTGACAACACACCCTCTATGGACTGCCTCCCCCTCCCTATCTCCAACTGCTGCTTTCTGGGATCCCCTCCCAAATAACTCCTTGCACTCAAATCCTTGTCTCAGGATCTGGTTCCCAGGGAACCCCAAGCAAGCACTCCCCTATCAGAACTTCAGCCCAGTATGTTTCCTGGGCCCTATTCTCAGCCCCCTGCTGTGTGCCAATATCACATTCCTGAAAGCATCAGAAGCTCCTTTAGGGCTAGTTCTACGATTTTTGCCTAGAGTAGACATAGACATATTTTTTTGCCTGCCAAGTATTGCTTTAAGGGATTAGTCTTAAACAATTCTTAGCCTGTGAGGTTTGGATGAAGCTAATCCTCCCCTCCTTCCTTGATCACATGATGCAGGCCTGGCCAATCAGAGTAGTGCTTCCCCATAGCCATAGAGATTGGTTAATAGATGGGCACGTGACTCAAGTCAAACCAATGATAGTCTTCTCTGGGACCTTTAATGAAGTGAGGAATATATAAAGGTTTTTGTTGTTTATTTGTTTGTGCTTTTGTTTTTGGTCTCTGTTAAACTTGGTAGAATTTCAAGCCTAGGGTTGCTGATGGCCACCTTTACAAGCACTTAAGAAGAATGTACCCAAGACTGATGACACGGAAGAAAAGAGAGAGACAGATCCCAGGCAACACTATTTGGGCACCTGGATCTAGCTACACCTGAAGCTACAGCCCCTGAACTTTACCATAACATAAGCCAATAAATTCCCTCTTATATTAATATTAAAGCCAGTTTGAGTTGGCAATTAAACAATAGAAAATCTTAACTAGTACATGTCTTATAAGATATCAGCCTGTATCTCCCACAGGACTGAGTACACAGAAGGTACTCAGGATACACCTGCCAGCTAAGCAGAGGCTCATGGGAGTCATCCTAGCCCTCATCGCCATGTAGGCCTAGTTCTCTAACCAGTGCTTGACAGAGACTACGTCTTACTCCATGCCCTTCTCCCAGCTCCATAGGGGCCAAGAAATGGGAGTTGCTATGGCTACTCTCTGCAGATGTGCTCATAGGCCGGAATGCAAACAGGCTTCATCTTATATCCAGGCTGCAAACGATTAGTTGTGGCTGTTGTATTAAGGATTGAGTCTGCTTTCTGGCTGAGCTCATAAAGATCCATGATCAATTTATCATGTCTGCCATGGGAGCAAGAAGGGAGAATAGTGATATGTGTGCTGGGTACTTCTGACACTTTTGTAAGAATTTCCTGTTTAGGAAAACAGACTCTGGTCATTCAGCTGGTATAGCCTGGACTGGAACTCAGGTTTCCAGACTCTATCTGCTAATGCTATTCCTGGCATACCAAATGTTCTCCATGTAACTTTGGATGGTGGACACTCTTGACCTTGTCAATATCTGTGAATCCCATAAGAGAGGAGGTCAATCTCAGATCTCACCTTTGGTGCCAATTCCCCAGGGCCAACAGGGAAGCCTTTTTGAACAACCATTGACTTCTCCCTGGCCCCTTTTTTACCTTTGAAGAATGGGCAGATCTTCCACACGGTGGCTGCCCCTTCCCGGTTGTACTGTCCCAGCGCCAGCTCCATGTAGAACAGGGGCATCCCTGCGATGATGAGGAACAGAGTGTAGGGGATCAGGAAGGCACCTGGAGGACACAGAGGCAGAGCGTGACACACTAGACCCCTGCCCCTCAGAGTGCTTGGATCAGTGTCTGCGCTGAGTCATCTGCTCACCTGGCCGTTTTCCAAGGACTGTTTTGGGGCAGGTAAATAGAGTTGTGCAGAGCAATTAATACAAATAATCCTAACAGTAACAGTAAGTATAGTAGTAGTAATAATGAGCATCATAATAATGATGTCCTGTGGTCAAATTAGTAGCATAGTATCATTCATCTGGGTTAAGCAAAGCTAAAGAGGTTTGTTTCTTGCAGGCTTCTCCTAGCTCTTGATATACAAGTGCTCGCTGTGACACACCACGAGGAGGATAACAACGTAGCCTTTACTGAATTTATTTAAACACGGAACCTTTTCTTTCATGAGTCATCACTCTGGGAATGCCAATCCAACCCAAACTCTTCCTTTTACAGGCAAGAAAATCAAAACCAGAGAGGGGGAGACAGTGCCTAAGGTTACATAGGACTGAGTTTCTGATTTTTTTCCTATCGATATCATTTTAGGGTCACGTGTGGCTTCTCCAAACATGATCTCACTGGACCCTTCGAGAGTCTCGCAATAGTCTGCCAACATAATAAGCAGTCAGGGTCATTATGTCCCCCAGGGGGAAGCTGAGGGGCAGAGAAGGGAGTCGAATTGTCCCCGTGTGCACTGCTGGTAAATGACAGGAGCAGGACTCGCATTCGGGTCTTGCAGCCTGTTAGGTTCACCCTGCGACAGATGGCTGAAGATAAATTCTGGAACAAAGGGGCCGGAGGCTCAAGTCTGACCAGGGAGATGCCCACCCAGAGCATCCCAGAAACTTGAGGGGACTCCCAGGCAACAGGCAGCAATTAATCCCTGGACAATTCCTGGTGGAACTAGATGCATCTGAGTTCCAGAAACCATTCTCAGTGTGCCCTGACAGCTCTGACGCCACGAGGTGACTCACTGGGACACATGCCACATCAGCCCAGCCTGCAAGCATGACCAATGCAAAATGCCAGCTCCTTTCTAGATGCAGCCAGAGGTGGCCGGGCTGGAGCAGACTCCTCCTGCCATCGGCATTTGGCTGAGATGCTGTAGCCTTGGAAACCAAATACTCTCCAAGAAACTAAGAAAGGGGGAATTGTTTAACAAGGGTAACATTAGCAATACTCACAACAGATACCAGCAGCTACACTTGCTGAGCCCCTACTGTGTGCCAGACACTCTTCATGCAACATCTCATTCAATCTTCACAACCCTAAAATGCAAAGATTACTATCTCTATTTTACAGATGTGGACATTAAGGCTCCAAGCTAGCAAAGAACTGTGGCAAAGTCACATGGCACCGAGGGTCAAACTCACTCAGCTACTCAAACTCGGTCTCTATCTTCATCTCAGGACTTCTCAGGAAGCCCAGGGCTCTTAAGGACAAAGCATGAAGTGTCAGCCCGATGCTGGGAGACTCAGACCCTTCTGAGCACAAGATGGGCCAGTGGGGTGGGAGGTAGGGAAAACTACTGGGACATGACCCTCCTATGTGTCAAGCAGCACACTGGGCACTAGGCATCTGTGATCCATTTATATGACCCAGGAAACCTCTGAGGTAGAAACTGCTATAACCACTTTTCAGAGGAGGAAACCGAGGCTTGGAGAAATTAAGTGACTTGACCAAACTCACCTTGCTGGTAAGTGATAGATCTGGGATTTGGACCTAGGTCTTCCTGGCCCCAAAGCTCCAGAGCTGTTCCCAACACACCCCATAGATTCTAGAACATTCTAGCGTAAATGAAGGACATGAATCTGAATAGGGTTAGAGGGTGGTTGTTCTGGGACTGGAGATCTGGGGCCAAGTGAGCCACCTGGTCTGTTGTTATAGGATGGTCCAAGGCTCCAGTTCCTGCTCCAGGCTGGACTTCTAGAAGTGGCCATGTGCCATTTCTTTCCCTCCTCATTTGCTCCTTTCATTCTCCACTCTTCTCTCTCCCGCATAGAGAGGGCTGGTCTGGCACGGGAACCCATGCCCATCCACACTGCCGACAGGATGGTGTTGCCGCTGCTGCTGTTGGGGGTAGGCAGTGCGGTTGGTGGAAGTAACAAGTACCATTTATTGAGCACCTGTTGTATGCCAAGCCACACACAAGTTTTTACATGAGTATTCACTTAATACCACCCCGAGAGAGAATTACCACTAATCCCATTTTATGGACAAGAAAACTAAGGCTTAAAAAGATCAAGTAGCTTGTCCTTGACAGCCATGCTTGTCAGTACGCAGCCTGGCTGCAAACCTGCATCTGTGTGAGCTCCACTCTGTCTGTGGCCAACTGCTACTCCCCTTGCGGGTGTAGAGCCAGGGCTGGGGAAGGGAGCGGGTGGATAGATGTGTCAAAGTGTTTAATAGGCCTGGAGACTGAAGTCAGCGGCCCAAGGGAACATGCGGAAGGAAAAAGCCAGGATTCACGGCTCAGACCCTGGCCCGGTGGATGGCCACTGAGGACTCAATTTTCTTCCCTACACAGCCAAGGAAGGGAGAGGGCAACATCAGCCGGTCAACCCAGCCACTCACTCTGACCAGTTTCCCCACCTCCAGACCTCGGGGTGGCACTGCCAATGCGTAGGTAGATTGCCCGTTTGGCATTCATCTCTCCTCTGCTGGCCGGGAGTCTCAGCAAACAGCGCGAGTAAGGAAAGCGGGTGCAGCTCTTGTCTAGGAGTCTGTTAGACGTGGGCCTGCCAAGGCTTCGTTCGGGTGAAAATGGATCAAGAAGACTCAAGATTGGTGAAATGGCTGAGTATGAATGAAACACAGAGAGCTGCCCCATGGTCAGGGCCTTTTTCTATGAGAGGATCGCTGGCTTGCGCAAGGCCCCTTGCAGAAGGAAACCAGGGCAGGGCTGGAGAGTCAGAAAGGGGATTCAGGGGTGACAGAAGTCAGCTGCGATGGCTCATTAAAAACAGCCCTGCAGTGGCTCCTTGGAAACTGAGGCTGTTTGCAAAACCCCTAGAAGTTACTGCCCTGCAAGGCTCGTAACTGCCACATTCTTGTGGTCCTGCTACGTCTCCATGTGTGGCGGTGCCAGCTGCAACCAGCCGCACGCAGGGCCTGAGGGTCTCAGGGCCCACAAGCCCAGAATCCTGTCTTGGCTCTGGAATGATCTGGCTGTGGAGGTGCTGGGCTGATGGGGCCAGACCTGGAAAAACACAGGCAGGCTATACCTCGTGCGGGGCTCAGTACCTGCGAGTCTCCATATGCATATGCACAAATGCACACCTGTGCATACTCGTGCAAAGGTACGCACATAATTTTGCACATTGACACACTCACATGACCACATGAGAAAAATATTTGTTGACTGTGAAAAAGACAATAACCAGTGGCCTTTGGATGAACTTAGTAATGAAAGTGTCTGACCCATCACCCCCACTGCTTGGCATCCCACCACGGGAGAGAAACTCTGCCGCTCACAGAGGGATCTGGAATCCTCTGCGCAAATGCCAAGTCCTCAGGAAGAGGAGCCCAGGGGTCAGTGAGTTCAGAGTGGAATGTGCTAGAGCAGCCCTGGCAGTGAGGAGGACCTCAGGAAGAGGGAGGAAATACCTAGGGGAGGCAGCTCAGTGAGGGGTGGGCTCTCCCCACATCCTCTGACCCCCGTGGGGAACTGCAGGGAGGTGGAGAGAGTGTGGTCACGGAGGCGACTGCAGGTAGGAGAGAGGGTCCCCCAACCCCTAGCAGGCCAGATGCCCAGTCTGTTGAGAGCACGATTCCTTAACCTGAGAATTCTGGCCACACTCTACTATACCCAAGAAAGGAAAATTCATGCAACTATTCCCTTAGTGCTGCCCACGGTGCAGCTATAGGTTGTTACTGCTTGTGGCTTTCACCAGAGTCCCAAGAAAACCTTGGTCCCTGCCTAGGGAGGCCAGGTTTGTCCCTCCTGGCTCCACACCCCAGGGCACCCCGGTAGCACAGCAGACAGCAGAGTGCAAGGGAGGCTGAGACCTGGGTCAGGAGACAGGCTGCTCGCACATCGACATATTTAAAGACGACAAATCAAGTCACAGCTGTGAAATGAAACGTTCCATCAAGCTACTTTGACCAAGAGACCTTTGTAAGGGATCTATTATCAAGTTCAAGCTTGGAATCCTCAGCTCTTGGGGCTCTGGGTGGGGAGGTGGCGGCACAGGGGTGTCCCATTTGCCTGCCCCTCCCTTCCCCGCTCCACTCCATCCAGCCACGTGAGAGGCCTTTTGCACATGCATGTGGACTCTTCCACCACGTGTGAGCTCTGTCCACAGCCCCTACGGACACCACGCCCCCGGCCTGCCCCCGGGCTGGGGCTGTGAGCGCTGCGGCACGGTCCATACCGCAGAAGCAGGAACCCAGCAAGGGGCCCACGCAGGCCCGGAAGCAGCGGAGCTGGGCTCTCGGAAGCACAGGACCCAGCGCAGCCCCTTGCCTGCGTCTGAGGATAATCCTGCCCCCCAGCCCCGCTAGCGACGGCTGTGTGACCCTGGGCAAATGCACCTTCTCTGAGCCGTGGCTCCCCTTTGTAAGTGGGGACAATGACACCCGCCTCGCTGGTCTGCTGTGATAACCACCGATAACGGAGGCGAAGTGGGGCGCTCAGTGGGTGTCTGCAAACAGGAATCATGTCCCATCATTATACTCGAGGACCGATGTGAGGCACCTTTGTCAACTGGAAGCAGCAAGCACAGGCTCGCCCGTGGGCTGGAGGGTGGCCGGGCCCTTGCAGAGCAGGGCATGAACGCCGCCGCTGCGGGCTCAACAGCACAGGGCTCTGACGCGGTCCCTTGGGCTCCTCAAGGGTCAGGGTCAAGGGTCAGGGTCAAGGGTCAGGGTCAAGGGTCCCCATCCCAAGAGGGGCTGGCTCCTCCCCCTTGTGTCCGAGCAGGTGCGCTGACCCTGAGCAGGTGCAGGACAGAGGACGGCCACAGGCCACCGCCCATTCTGTTACCAAAAAGGACTCCCAGATCCCCCCTCGGGAATGACGAGCCTGTCCCCTCAGCTGCTGGGAGTCCCCAGCCCTCAGCTGCCAGCCCTCTGGGAACTGCCTCACCCAAGGCCACATCCCCTTCCCAAGCAAGTGGCACCCAGTGACCGATCAACACGGGGGCATAAAGTCCCGGCCCCTCACCGTGGTGCTCCCCTCGGGACAGGTCTGAGAGGCTTTCCCAGCTTTGGAGCCCCACTGGGGTCACCCCTCTAGCCAGCGCTGCTGGCTTCCCTCCCCCAGACCTCTCCCCTGCGGCCCCTACCCCCTGCCTGCCTGGCACCCTTCACATGCCTCAGGGGCCCGGAGACCAAAGCGAATCAGACGTGGGGTCCCCCTCAGAGTGTCTTCCGGTCAAGTAGCCGGCTTCCTGTGCTCATTTCTGTGGGAAAACACTCCGTTCCTATCATAAAGCAAGCCCAGCTCGTTCCAGTTTGGCAACACAGAGACACTCTCTGCTGGGCGTACCGTGGCTGAGCCACGTGCGGCCAACTTGTGCCTCCTCCTCCCCAAGACTGATCTCCTCGGGGCCCGCACACCACTGTGGGTGCTGCAGCCTCAGCCCAGGTGGGCCTTGCACCTCTTTGCTCCTTTTCCTGCACTTCGCTGAGACCCCCCCAGGACCAACCAGATAAGCCTTTGCATAGTAAGTTCCTGGTGCTGTAAGAGGAAATTCTATACAAAATGATGGGAACTGGCTTTTTTTGCTCCAGAAGGGGTTGCTTCCCACTAGGGTTTGCAGATGGTTTGTTTGTCCCCACCAAAACTCATGCTGAAGTTTGATCCCCAATGTAGCGGCATTGGGTGCAGGGCCTAATGGCAGGTGTTAGGGTCACGGGGGGGATCCCTCATGAATAGATTCGGGTCCTCCTGAGGCGGGGAGCGAGTTCTTGCTCCACTCTAGTTTCCTCTCTCGCCGGGTGATCTCTTTGCACACCCAGCTCCCATTCTGTTTTCCACCACGAGTGGAAGCAGCCTGAGACCCTCACCTGATGTGGCTGTCCAATCGTGATACTTCCAGCCAAATAAACTTCTTTTCTTTATGAATTTCCAATCTCATGTGTTCTGTTTAGCAACACTAAATGGACTTAGACACTCCCTGACCTTCACCTCCAGTCCCTACAGCTGAGCTCTTGCCATAGCTCTGTGTGATACTATAATATATATGACACACACACACACACACACACACACACACACATATCATATATACGTGCTTTCATGCACAGTCCCTGGCTCACAACTCCAATAGCACCTGTTATAATATTGGGACACTTTAGGCCTCAGAAACAGACATCAGGAAACAGACTCTCTCTCTCTCTAGCCTTCTCCTGTCCTCTCTCACCCACTCCCTTTTCTCCCCAAGGCAGGAACTTTCCCCAGCCTCTCTATCTTCAGACTGGCCATAACGACATTCTCTGACCTGACTTTCTGGTCGAAAGATCCCATAAGACCCCCATTTCAGAAGGGGTCCTGCCCCATGGCCTGGGGAAAGGAATCCTGCAGAGAGAGGCCAAGAAGAATCTGGACAGGCCTTGCTGGGCTTCCCACTCAGCCTTAGTATTAGATCACATCCTTTTTGTCCAATCACGTTGGTACGTGGTTGTCAATCATGCCAATGAAGTCTCCATAGAAGGTCCAAGAGGATGGGGTATGGGGAGCTTCTGGAGAGCTGAACACATGGGCGTTCCCGGGGGGTGGCATGCCTGGGGAGGGCACATACCTCACCCTATGTATCTCTTGGTCCGTATCCTTTGTAATATCTTTTATAATAAACCAGTAACATGAGTGTTTCCCTGAGTTCTGTGAGCCACTCTAGCAAATTACTCGAACCCAAGGAGGGGGTCATGGGAACCCCAATTAAAGCTGGCGGGTCAGAAGCACAGGTGAAACAACCTGGAGCTTGTCGCTGGTATCTGAAGCAGGGATAGTCTTGGGGACTGAGCCCTCAACCTGTGGGATCTGATGCTATCTCCAGGTGGACAGTGTCAGGATTGAATCGGAGGACCCCCCAGCTGGTGTCCTCTGCGGAACCGATTGCTCGCTTGTTGGTGGGGAGAAGCCCACACACACTGGGTCACGGACATCCTCTGTGTGGATCGTTGTTGAGCGAGACAATAGAAAAATCACACTCTGAGACCCAGACACAGCCTCAGGGAGGAAACACACCCACTGCCCGATGGGTCAAACGCAGCTCCTCAAAGGAGGGAACCAGGGTGGGATTCAGGGAAACTAGTGTTGGGGTTACCCCTCCTCGTGTGGCGATTCTCCCTCTGCTGTTAACTTTGGAGGATCTGGGCTCGATTTTTACTACTAAAGCTGTGGCTTTATTGAAAGCTCTGTGAAGATTCTGGTCTCCTGTTTCCTCCATCCTGATCTCTTTAAAGGAAACAAGTCAGAGGGTGTTTGGGACGCTCAGAACTACACGGCAGAGGGAAATACGGCCCACAAAGAACAGAGTAGGACCTTACCTCCCTCATTTGGGATATAATACCTTCAATAATACAGTCTACAATGACATTAACTTTTAGAGCATCTGCAGTAGACTATGAGCTCCCTAAATGCACGGATTGTCTCTTGTGCATCTCCATATCCCCGGCATGTGACAGGCATGTAGTAAGTGGTTCTGGTTAAATAAGTGCATCTCAGCAGCGACTCCCAGGGAGGATGCAGCTAATGAAAGCCCCGGGGCCTTTCTCCACTTGCGCTGTGACCTAATCCTTACTTAGGCAGTTGGGTTGGGGACTGCAGGGCAGGATGCACCATTTATCCCTATTAAACCACATCTTGTCGGGAACAGCCTCTCCACATCCTTTGGCAAGCTTGGAGGAATGGGCCAAATCACGCTGGTGACCCCAGATCAAGGTCCCAGATGAGCACCTCGTTGCCGCCAAGGGGAGCGCAGACTTGTCAGCGGAACGCCACACCAGCTGGCTGTCTCTTTGTGCACCCGAGCTGAGCAATCTGTGTCTGGCTCAGCAAGCACAGGGTGTAGACGGCCCCCTGCGGCCAGGCCAGATGTAAGTGGCCTGAGTTTGGAAACTCCTGACCTCTGCACCAGTCGTTCCTTTGCACCTGGTTTCGAGAATCCTAGATATTTTGGCCAAGAGGGTTCCCAAAAGGGCCATGGGTGCCTGAGCCCCTGAGCTTCCTTGGGGAAGGAAGGGAAGTCCACTGGGAACTTAGAACCACAATATCTCCTGGTGCCCTCAAGGGACCCCGTGCAGGAACGCGAACCCCCTTTTCCAGGTGGAGAATCTATGGTGAGACGCGGTCAGGCTGTCAGGATGTGGAGTGAAGCCTGGCTCTGGATTTCTGGGTCTTTCCACCATGCCAGGGCCCCGGGCCCAAGTGGCACCACTTTGCAGCTGTGTTTCCTTCCATCGAGTTCCTCTTAGGATGAATTCTGCTCTTTCCAAAATCAAGACCCTGCCCACTCCCGGGTCCAGCGTGCAGCCAGTATCATTGAACAATAACAAAATATTAACAACTACATTTATTGAGCTCCTATTACATGGCACCATGTCAGGTGGTTTACACGTACTGTCTCTGATGTCATCCTACCTTGCCAAAAGGTGCTGGGGCTTTCTCCTTTTCTATACAAGGGAACTGAGGCTCAGTTCAGAGAAGGTGAGGGAGGGAAAATCTAGAACCCTGAACCAGCCCCGCTGCCTGGTCGCGCCCTCCCACAGAGGCCAGCTGTTTGAGAAGGTTCTGAACAAAGCCTCAGCATCTCCAAGAGTGGCTTTCCCCTCCCGAAACCTCCCACAGCCCGTGCCTGCCAGCAGCTGGCCTTCGGTAAGATGTTCAGACAGGCTGATCTTCCCTAGTAATTCATTCAGAAAATATTAGCCAGGGGCCTAAACTATTGGCACCTTCATTATTTCAAAACATCCTCCAGTCTGGGCCAGCGTGAGCAGTCAGAATTGGAGAGTTACTCTGTTAATACTGGCACCAGAAGAGCACACAGACTGAGGGCTATTAAATAATAGGGCGGGTGAGTCCCAGCTTCGGTTAAGCCCTGAGCCAGGTCATTGGAAAGAGACGCATCTTGGGGGTTACAGGAGCAGTCATCTAAGCTATGTCCAGCTGGAGCAGACAACTGGAGGCTCAGACAGGGGCTGTGCCCTGCCTGAGGTCACACAGTGAGCGGCGGAGCTGGGATTCAAACGTGGATCTTCTGGCTGCTTCCACAGTTGTGGGGTACCCACCTTCCTGCCCGCTTGCCTATGTCTGAGGCTAACTTCAGAATTACCGGATGAGAATTGATCCAACAGGGAACAGCCAGGAGGTCTCGGCAGAAATACGCCCAGAGTGCAACAGCTGAGCAGCCTGGAGGGGTGAGGGGTAAGTGAGAAAGGAGCTGCCTCATACTCCAAGATCGGGGGGCTGCACTGCTCCCCCACACCAACTGTGTGGACGTGCTAACCAGAAATGGAAAGTCACTGGTACAACAACGTCCCCACCCCTTAGCCTGGCATTCAAGGCCTCCGCAGCCCAGCCCCAACTTGCCCTCCTTATCTCTCCTGGCCTGCCCTTCAGCCAGCCTGCGCTGCTAGGCTCTGGGAGGATTCCACGTACGTTCCTGCCCTGGTGCCCAGCTGGAATACCTGCCCACGGCTTGCCTGTGCCCACCCCTCCAGAGCAACTGGCTTCCAACCACAGCTCACCCCCTCTGCGTATTTCCTAAGCAGCCCCTCCTTGGGCCTTTAGAATACTTGTCACCTCTCCACCCATGTTACACATTATCACAATGATGTTAATAAAAAGCAGCAGCCACCTTTCCTAAGGCCAGACTCCAGGCTGGGCTCTCCACGGGCATTACTGCAATTTGTCCTCACAATAATGCTCCCAGCTGAACAGCATTACGGCCATATGATAGATGGGGAAACTGAGGTCTTATGAGCTGCCAAAGCCACATAGGTAGGAACTAGAACCCAGGACTCTACAGCCAAGACTCCCAACATGTAAGCTGCCTGTGACTTTACTTTGTTAGTTATCACCAAGTGTTTCTATTGTTGTTTCTGGATACGTCAGGAGGTCTCTGAGGGCTTGGAAGTTTGTTGGGCACCTTCTGCCACATTCCTAGGATCTAGGTCTTATCTTGGGAATGAGAAATACAGGGACAAAAAAGCCACAGTCTCTGCCCTCAATGTGCCCCAGCCTGTTTGGGAGACAGACCCACAAAGACACAAATCACCTGACAACTTGAGATGGGCGGTGTGCAGGGCTGGCAAGCCCAGGAGAAGGAGCTTCCAGCCAACTTCGCCTAAGATGGGAACCTGTGACAAATTTGTTCCATGTGGTACCCTAGGAACCTGGCATGTCACCTTGCATACAACAGGTGCTCTTTGCCTGCATTGGTGGTAATGGCTGAGCACACAGCCCGAGAAAGCCCCAGAATGGCCATTAGCTGACTTCCAAGTTGGTCGTCTGGGGTGCTTTCAGTTTCAACAAGCATGGGTGACAATGGGAAGAACTTGCAGCAGCACGACAAGAAGACCTTAGGTGACTAAGCTCCTGGCAGACAGAAGTGGCTGTTCATGCATCTAGGTGACCCCGGTGGGCCCTCGCACTGTGCCTCACACTGAGAGGAACCAGATAAATATTGCTGATTGATGATAGAGCCTTCCCCTGTCTAGGGACAAGCAGTCTCAGATGGCCACTGAGGACATGAGGGATGGTGTGTCCTAAGGTCTCTCAATCTGTCCCTCATTCGTCATCTCCCTGGTTGCTAAAAATACACAGAATCTGCATTTTCTCTCTCCTTAGGTCCAAAGGGCCAGAATGCTCAAACCTGCCCAGAAACCCTTGAGAAGCGGCACGATGCTTCCCTTTTCTCACCTTTCTCTCTCCGCCCACCCCCATCCTAGGGTCAGACGCAACTACTGAGCCTGCAGAGTAGCAAATGTCCCCAAGGGGTCAGGCCCCAGGCCTCAGATACTCCTGAAGTTCAGGAATGCTGTCCCAGACATCTTGTCTCAGAGTATGTGACAATGACAGACCCAGCTCAGGAGGTGCCAAAGGAGATCACGGACTCAGACCCTCATCTGTGGCTCCAACCTTGGGCTAACTTCCTCATAGGAAGAGCCAGGTGCTTTCTTAGCAGCATCCTCTGCTCCCTATGGTCACCCCCGCTCTTTCTTTGCAAACACCAAGCATTGCCCGTTCCAAAGCAAGTGTCCAGACTCCACATGGAAGAGCTGTGAGTCCCAGAGTCTACGGAACAAAGTCATAAGCTTTCCCTTCACCCGGCTCCAAACTCTTGCCCTCCCTCCCTCTGACCTCCCCCAAGTCCTGAGTCACAGCCACTGATGGGCAGTGGCCCTGTGGATAGAGAGGGGTTCCCAGGGCTCCCCTCCCTCAATTTCTTCCTCCAGAAGGTCATTTTCCCTGGCTTTCAGCAGGGCACCTCTGAGCTCATCTCAGCAAAAGTAGCAGGACTGGGGTGGTCTGGGCACTCTGGGGACAAAGCTCCTCAGGGTGGAGCTGGGCTTAGGGTTCAGCACCTGACTTGCAGGCTGCTTCCCCCAGCGTGGCATCCCACCCTCCTCCTGACTGACCATAGGTGACCTCTGGGTGCTCGTGCCAGGGCAGGTGCATAATCTGACTAGCAGCCTGGCTGCTCCACTGGAGTCTTATCAGCCTCTCTCCAATTCCGCCCTGCAATGTGGCCAGGACTTTCATCCCAATCACCCAGGCATCCTGCCTCGAGGACCAGGCCAGCTCTTGGCACCTACCGACCTGATCCCGCTAAGGCTGAGCACGCCGACCCCTCCAGCAAAACAACTGCCAACCTATTCCAGGGTCTCTGTCCCCAGGAGTGCGGGGCCTCCCGGGGTGCCTTGAGGGAACACAAGTCTTCTATCCCTTCCTGGCCCAGAAGTCCCTGCCTCAAGGCTCAGAGTGCTGGATTTAGGGTCACCATGTGCCTCACTGTCTCATCCCACAGACTTACGGTGCTCCTGCAAGAGCCCTCCAAGTCTCCGCTTCCCTTCCTGAGGCCCATCAGGTCAAGGTTCCTGCCCCAACGTGGCGCCCCGGATTCTGTCTTTCCACCCATGCGCCTATCGCTGTCCGAGGTCATGCCTCGATTTCACTCTTCCACTGAACATTCCGATCCTTCTTTTTCTGTGAGCCGTGTCCAGCCCCTTCCTGCACCCCAGACTTGCCACCATGTCTCCTCGTTCTCCTCCCATGTGTAGCCCAGCTCCTGTCCCGGCCACCGCTGCGGACAGGTAGCCCCCCAAGTTCAACCCCCCCAGCTCCACCAGGCGCTCACCGCCGCCGTTCTTGTAGCAGAGGTAGGGGAAGCGCCACACGTTGGCTAGGTCCACCGCGAAGCCGACCACTGACAGCAGGAAGTCGATCTTCTTGCCCCAGGTCTCCCTGGGCTGCGCGTCGCCGCCGCGGGGCGCCAGGAGGCACTGGACGCCGTTGCGCTCCTTCACCACCAGCAGCTCCGCAGTTTTGCGCGCCCGCAGGGGCTGCTCGGGCGCCAGGTCCTCCCCGCTGTTCTCGGGCTGCACCTGCGGGTTCATCCGCGCCAGAAGCATGGGTGCGGCTGGCGAGAGGGACTTCATTGGTCCCCAGGGCACGCCGAGCCTCTGCTTGGATAAAAGGAAAAGAGGTGGTCACCGGGCCGTTCCTCCCCGCTTGCGCCTCCTGGGACGCCCTAGGAGCGCCAGGGACACTAGGATCAGCACGCGCTGAGCGGACACCAGCTTGCCAGGAAAGGGCGCGCGTCTGTTGGAACACAGAGGTTGTGCGCGCGACTGGGACGGAGCTCGGAGTCGGAGACCGCCCTGCGGGTCCTGCCGAAGACCCCGCAGCGCCCTCCCTCGTTCACCCGCGCTCTCTCGCCCCCAAACGGCGGGGTTTGGACGCACCGAGGCAGAGGTTTCCCAGGGCTGTGACCGGGCCCGGTGCAGCGTGCCGCACCCCTCCCCAGCTCAGGTCTGCGCCACCTCGGCAGCCCCGGGCGCCTTCCCGGACACTTACACCTGTGCACTACAAACTTGCTGCCACTCGGGCTCGCGCGTCCCGGCCCTGGCCTCTCCAGGCCGGTCACGCCTAGCTCGGTCCCGCGCGCAGGGCGCACTGACGTGTCCGGCGGCGAGGCTGTCCCGGGTGCGGTGCGCCCTGCCTGCCCCCGACCCGCCGCGCCTTGCGGGGCTCTGGGGCGCGGCCTGGGGCTGAGCTCCGCCGCGTGGCGCTCGGGCGCGGCCGGGGAAGCGCTGGAGGCGCGGGGCGACCGGCGGGGCGCGGGCTGGCTGGGTCTGGCCGCGCCGGGCGGGGGCCGGGCCGGTAATGTAGCCTGCGCCCCAGGTAACGCGCCGATTGCATTAGCCCAGCGCCCGGCCCGCTCCGTCTGGAGCCTGTTAGTGCTAATGGAGACTGACAGCGCGGCCGGGGGTGGGCAGGGGCGGGAGCGCGGCGCGGGCCCGGGGGCGGCGGGAGTCGGGCTCCCGGGGACTCGAGGACCCAGGCGCGCACTCCCTTTGCATCCCGCGACAGGGCCGGGCACGCCGCTCCCAAGGACACCAGGTTCTGCCCTCCGAGCGCGGGAGGAGAGCGACCGACTCGCAGAACTGGGGTCTGAGTTCCGTCAGACAGGGGACCCAGAAAGGACAGCGGAGGGGGACGGAGGCAGACAGTGACCAGTACAGCACCGGCTCTGTCATCCGCTGCAGGCCACTTAAGCTACCTGGCCAGAGTTTCTCCATCCACAAAATGGGAATATTCTGCTCGGTGCCCTGGACTGCACATTGGTGGCCAGCGGGCTGTTGGGCGGTTTTAGTGGACTGGTTTAGCGTGTTGACGAGTCAGGAACGAACCCAGGACTCATTCCTACATCTCTGTTCGTTACGGGGCAGGCGGACAGCGCATTTGAGATTGTGACCCCTCTTCTATGAGGCTGAGAACTGCTATTCGCTCGTTTATTCATTCATTCATGCACCCCTTTACTCGCTGGTTCTTACACGTGCCTGCCATGTGCCAGGCACTGTTCTAGGCGCTTGGAGTACGTTAGTGGACAGCACGCTCAGATTCCTGACGTCCTGGAGTTTACATTCTGTGGTGGGAGACAGGGGGAAACAGGAAACATGCTAAATGAACGCATCGTATGTTAGGTGACACGTGCTATGGGGAAAAGTAAAGTGTGATGAGGGAAAGGGGTCAGTCGGGCTGCAGCTTAAATAAGGGGTCAGGGAATCTGAGAAGGTGGCAGTTAAGTACAGCAGAGAGCCATTTGGACCTGGTAGCCATTCTGGTTATTTCTCTGCCTCGTTCATTCACCTGTTCATTAATTTATTCATTCATCAAACAATGCCGACCACCTG
>NW_012153842.1:0-516 GCF_000956105.1 Propithecus coquereli
AAAGTCAATGAGAGCAGGAATTTTGTTCTGTCATTTTTGCAACCTCAGCACCTAGACCAGTGTCTGCCATGTAATCAGCTTTCAACGGAAATTTTCTGAATCATTACATTGTAAGAATATTTTTTCCAACACAAAAACTGGAGAAAACAAAAGATTGATAAATTTAAACTCTGCAGATTTAAAAAAGAAAACCTACATAAAAAACATCAAGAATCAATTTATAAGACAATAAAACAAGAAAAGTATTTATAAAATGTTTGTCAAAGGGTTAATATATTTAACAAAATATATTATGAATCAGTAAGAGAAATAGTCACACTTCAAAAGAGAACTATTTTAAAATATCTGAATAGATAGAAAAAAGAATACAAAAACTATATAAACATAGAAAGTATTTGACTTTATTAGTATTCGAAAAAGGACACTAAAACATTGGAATTCTGTTTTTACTTAGCTAAAAGTTAGATGTATGACTGTGCGCCTGACAACTAACTTGCCCTGATACCTAAATTGGTG
>NW_012153842.1:1836-2267 GCF_000956105.1 Propithecus coquereli
AAATTATTACTATTTCAGAGAGTGACACATACTATGGATAAATGAAGCTGAATTATGGGATAGAGAGTTGGTTGGGGGGAACTTTTGATTGAACTTTGAATTAATTTTCTGGGGATGCCATACAAACTACCACAAATAGGGTTGCATAAAACAAAAGAAATGTATTCTGTCTGTTCTGGAGGCTGGGAGTGCAAAAGCAAGATGTGGGCAGGGCATGTTTCTTCTGCAGGTTCTAAGGGACAATTCTTCCTTCCTCTTCTACTTTCTGGTGGTCGCTGGAAACCCCTGAAATTCCTTGGCTTGTAGATACATCACCCCAACATCTGCCTTTGCCTTCTATCATTCCCTCTACCTGCAGTGACCCTTCCCCAGACATGACTGGGACTGTCTCTTTCTTATTATTTGGTTTCATTTCCAATATCCCCTCCTCA
>NW_012153842.1:2317-4085 GCF_000956105.1 Propithecus coquereli
CTGAGCCTTCTGCGTAACCCCAGGGAGAGAGGGGCTCACACGCAGGGCACCCAGCACATAACCTCGCAGCTGCGCCTTCCTGCTCCCTGTGGATTAAATTCCTTGGCTTGTAGATACATCACCCCAACATCTGCCTTTGCCTTCACAGGGCCTTTGTCCCTGTGTGCCTGTTTCTGGAATCACCCTCTTCTTACAAGGACACCATTAACTTGTTGGGGCCCACTCTGATTCAGTATGATCTCAGCTTGAAAAGAGTTGCAAAGACCCTATTTCCAAATAAGGTACCATTCCCAGGTTCCAGGGGTTAGGATGTCAACATATCTTTTTGCAGGACACAGTACAACCCATCACAGATGCTAAAAGAAGGGCCCCTACGGAAAGGGGGCATTAGGAGGAAGATCTGACTGACGAGAAAAAGGAAAGCCCAAGGCAGCCCTGGGAGAAGTTAATTCCACGTAAAGGAAAATGCAAAGGTCCTAAAGAGGTTAAGGGTGAGAGGCAGAAAGGCCAGTGTGGCTAAAGGGGGGAGAGAGAGAGAGAGAGAGAGTTAGAGAGGGGAAGAGGGAAAGTCAGGCCACATACGTGGGCAGGGACCGGAGTCGGATTCGTAAGCAAACATAAAGAGTTCAGATTTAATTCTATTCAATGTGAAGCTGCTGAATAATTTTATTCAGGAAAAGGTTACTGTGAGATTTCTACTTTAAGAAAAAAACATTCTGGAGATTGTGTGTGAAAACAGTACAGAAACTTCGTCTCGTCCGAGCGGAAAGCAGAGGCGGCCGGAGCGTGGCGTCGCAGCGGTCGCCGAGCCCGGTCAATCCGGGCGCCGGTCCGTGCAAACCCGCGAAATGCGACGTGGCGCGGAGAGGAAGCGAGTGCGGAGAGCCGGCCTGGAGCGGGCGGCGTGACCGCGGCGGAGACAGCGCAGCCTTGCGGGAAGGCGGGCTGCGGGCTCGGGGGAGCAGAGATCCAGCCGTAGCTGTTTTCCTGCGTCTGTCGCCCCCGCTAGCGCGAGTCCGGGCGGAGCGAGCGCGGCGCCGTCACGCAGAGTCGGCACCGGGGGCCCGCGGGGGCGCAGCCTGGAACCCCAGCACCTGGGAGGCCGGGCGGGAGGATCGCTGAGCTCAGGAGTTCCAGGCATCAGTTAGCACTTGAAAAATATTCAAAATGTATGTTTCCCATCTCTCTACACCCCGTTAGATTTTTGGACAATGTTTACTGAAACACCATTTATAAATTAACAATAGCCTAGATTTTCAACAATGGAGTGCTCCCTAATTTATAGTGCATTTATGTAATTAAATGTAGGGCAGTCATTTAAAGTCACATTTACAAAAAAATTCATAAGAATATGAATAAAAGAAACTGATATTTATATAGCCCTAAAAGAAAGCATGATACAAAACTATATATTATATACCATATGGTGTTAATTTTTAATAAGCATATCCATATTTTTGTACACATATTTTATGCAAATGTGCACACAAAACAGACTGAAACAAAACACACCAACATGTTAACAGTTCTTCTTTGAGGCTGGTAAGATTGTGACCAATTTATACTTTTGGCATTCTATTTGGTGTATTTTCTAAGTCGTTATAAACCTCTATCATTTTCATAATACTTTTTAAAAAGAAGACAAGTGACATGAAAAACGATGATATGCTCAGAAAATCAGGGTTATTTACATATGATTCTGCAGTACATTGTCATAGAAAGTCATGTGTTCTGATGCTTGAAGCCTGAGTTTTGCCCACTGGAACAA
>NW_012153843.1:0-496 GCF_000956105.1 Propithecus coquereli
GTAATTGAAGAAAATTGAAACTAACAACGGCTACTTTCCCAAAATGTGACTCATATACCTTTTCCTAGTGTCTTTCATTTTCTCTTTGTTGATAGAGCCTCCCAGGCAAGGATTGGATTTTATTTAAGTCGGTTGTCTATTATGAACAAAACAGTTGTTGTTCTTGAAGGATATGAAAATATAATGTGGATGTTACTCAAAAAATTTCTGAAATGTGAGGAGACATACAATTTCTCTTTTGTTTTCTAAGTAAAAACAAAACAAACAGACAAACCCCAATACCCTGATTATACAGCATGGTATGAAGTCCAGATTTGTAGAGTTTGAGGTTATTTTTTCCTCAAATGTTAAATCAAATAAAATGATACTCACTTGACTAAATCCATGAAAACATTAAAATATAGAATTCTGAGCAATCTCAGCTTTAAAAAGATAATTTACACCTCCCATAAGGATAATAATATGTTTGATTCATTTATTTTATATTTCTGTTCCC
>NW_012153843.1:3711-4036 GCF_000956105.1 Propithecus coquereli
TCTTCTAAAATTATCTTTATGAAAAATAATTGAACAACAGGTTCCAGAGATTTATTTAAAATGCAGCTCACGAATTCTGGTTTCCAGGTTAGCATGCAGGAATTTGAAATCATCACTCCTCCCTAGTAACAAGTAAAATACTAAACAAAATGAAAAATCGACAACTCTTCTTATGCATCTGAGAAATGAAGTCGCCAGGAAGACCGCCGCCCCCAAAATTGAAGAGACGAACAGGAAGATATAGAGAATCACAATGACTAGACCAGGAACCCCCAAGTAGACACCTTCATGAAAGCTAATTGATGAATTGGCAGAGGTGCAAAGT
>NW_012153843.1:6361-7042 GCF_000956105.1 Propithecus coquereli
AATTCTCTAAAATATCTTCCAGAAGATAGAAGCAAAGGGAACACTTTCTAACTCATTGAATGAGGCCAGCATTACCCTAATATCAAAACCAGATAAAGACATTACAAGAAAAGAAAACTAAAGACCAATATCTCTTATGAACATCTTCAACAGAATATTAGCAAATCAAATCCAACAACATAAAAAAAGAATTATAAACCATGACCAAGTGAAATTTATTGCAGTCTTGTTGAATGTTTGAAAATCAAACAATGATATCCATGAAATCAAGCTAAAGAAAAATCACATGATCATATCAGTAGATGGAGAAAAAACATTTGACAAAATCCAACTTCCATTCATGCTAAAAACTTTCAGCAAAATAAGAATAGAGGGGAATTTTCTCAACTTAATAATGAACATCTACAAAAAATGTAAAGCTAACATCATAATTAATAATGAGAAAGTAGAAGTATTACTGCTATGATTGGGATTAAGGCAATGATGTCCCCTCTCACCATTTCTTTTCAACATCATATTGGAAGTCCTAGCTAATGCAGTAAGTCAAGAAAGGGAAATAAAAGGTATACTCAGTTGAAAAGAAGAGATAAAACTGTCTTTGTATATGATATGATTCTTGACATCAAAAATCCAAAAGAATCAACAAAAAATTCTTGGAACTAATAAGCAATTATAGCATGA
>NW_012153844.1:0-351 GCF_000956105.1 Propithecus coquereli
CTACGTAGGGAGGAAGCTTTAGGCCAACTTCAATTTAATTTAACAAAGCAATGCTGACAAATCTTAACTGTAAAGCTATGTCAGTAAAAACATGCCTAATGTGGCTGAGTTTTTCTCCAAAAGCTTTCAACATGTACTCCAAATGACAGGTAACATTATATATCATATACTTAGTTTTAAAATGATTTTATTTGTCACAAACTTTCATGAGATCACAGAGAATAACTTGATGAATTATTACCTATGTTAACGTTATAGGCACATGTCCACTATTACATACTTAATTAAATTCTATTCATAAATTTTTCCTAAAATTAAAAACAATGTTTGAACTTCCTATTACTCCAAAAT
>NW_012153844.1:2246-2567 GCF_000956105.1 Propithecus coquereli
GGTGAAGAGTTCTAGCCATGTATATGTCCTGCATTATGAAAGGTTAAAGTGAGAAAAAGAAAGAAAATTTCATTTCCTGTTGCATTAGTAGGCCCCATTAATACGCTATATTTGAAGAGTTTTCTCATGAAGAAAGTTTAAATACATCAGTCTATTGAAGTTTATAGATGGAATTAGAAAACAGAATATGCTAAGGGCTGTCAGACCGTTTTGTAAGCCTTTCAGCCTAGGGAATTCTTTAATAAATGGTTTGTCTTAATGGGATTGAATGGAAGAACATTGGAGGAGAACTCTACTCCTTTTCTGACCCTGATTTCCTCT
>NW_012153844.1:14992-15454 GCF_000956105.1 Propithecus coquereli
GAGGGCTGACCAGTAACTTTTCCTCTGGCAAGTCAGAGAATACAACCAACATCTCTAGATAATGCTCTGACATTTACCAACCCTTGTCTAAGTAGCTCTATCTAGTGCCTTTGTTTAAATTTTTATTTTTCTAATGCAAATATGCTCTATGTTTATGTCATAAAAAGTGAAGAACGATTAAGGCTCTTCTTCTCTCTTCTGACTCCAGAACCATAGTGCATCCAGCTATACCCAGGCCCAAACGTAACTCACCTCGGATAAACAGAGAATGCTGCATGTATAAGTGACTCAGCCTTCTACTGGTAGCCACTGGGCTGCATCAAGTCATATGCATTAGTGTCTTGCCTGAGCTCACGTAATAACAGTCATCTGAATATGCTGATTCTTGACTGTAGTCCATGTTAATATATTTCCTATTCTATATTATGTTTTTTTATTTTATTGCTAGTATTTTCAGAAAAT
>NW_012153845.1:0-773 GCF_000956105.1 Propithecus coquereli
AATTGAATGAAAATTTACTAAAAGGGCTGAAGAATATATTTGAATTGGTAGAATAAATGATCAGAAAACATGAAGATAGATCAAGACAAATTTTGCAATCTAAAGAAGATAAATAAGAATAAGTAAAAATGAACAGAGCCTGTGAGAAATGTGAGACTATCAAATATACCAACAGATGCATAGTGGCAGTACCAGAAAAGATATGAGAAAGAAAAAATATTCAAAAAAATAACAGCTGAAAATTTCTCAAATTTGAAGAAAAATATTAATCTATACAACCAAGAATCTCAACAAATTTTCAGCAGGATAAATGCAAAGAGACTCACATCCAAACATGTTATTGTCAAATGTTAAAAGTCAAAGATAGAATAAGAAAATCTTGAAATTAGTAAGAGAAAAATGACTCATAATATATATGCATGAGAATCCCAATCAGATTAATAGCAGATTTCTCATCAGAAGCAATTGAAGCCCAGAAGCCAGTGGGATGGCATATTCAAATTTCTGAAGGAAAAAAACTTGTCAACCAAGAATCCTCTATGAAACAAAATTACCTTTCAAAAATGAATGCAAAATAAATATATTCCTAGGTAAACAGAAACAGAGGATTTGTTTCTGCCTTACAATAAATACTAAAGGAAATTTTTTAAGCTGGAAGTGACATCAGACATAATTTGCATTCACAGGGGGAAAAAAACCAAAAGGTCCAAAAACGTAATCATATAGGTAATTATGAAAGATATTATAATTGCATATGTCTTCTCTTTTTTCTT
>NW_012153845.1:2298-3148 GCF_000956105.1 Propithecus coquereli
GTGAAGGACCTGGACTTTCAACCCCATCTGGCAGTCAAATGGTAGCAACCTCTTTAGCTTTCAGAGCAGTGTCAGAAGATATCTGCTAAAATACAAGTTTTAAGTAAGATCCAGAGTCTTGTAACATAATACCAAAAATATCCAGGTTCCAATCAAAAATCATTCATCATACTAATATCCAGAAAGACTTCAACAGATGACAATACCAACATGAAACAGATGCTAGAATTATCTGACAAGGATTTTAAATGAGCCATCATAAAATTTTTCAGTGAGCAATTATGAGCAAGCTTGAAACAAATGAATAAGGAAAAAGTCTCAGCAAAAAACTGAAAGTCTCAGCAAAGAAATCGAAGATATAGAGAAAATCCAAATATAAATTTTGGAACTAAAACATACAATAACCAAAATTCAAAAACTCAAAGTATAGGCTTAATAGAAAAACGTAGAGAACATTAGAAGGAATCTGTGAACTTGAACACAGAACAATAGAAAGTACCCAGTCTGAACAACTGAGAGAAAATCAACTGAAAAATAATGGACAGAGTTTAAGGGACAGGTAGGACCATAACAAAATATCTAACACTGATATCATCATAGTCCCAGAGAAAGAGGAGAAAGAGAGAGAAACTAAAAAGGTATTAGAAGAAATATGACTGAAAGTTACCCAAATTTGTTAACGACATAAAGTACAGACTCAAGAAGCTGAAATAAGCAAACCATAAACAGAATAAATCAAGAAATGTCCACACCAAAAAACATCATTTTCAAACTTTTGAAAACAAAAGACAAAAAATTTGAAAACAGTAAGAGAGAAATAGTGAAGACAATTTGAATGATGGTGGATCTC
>NW_012153845.1:7243-8957 GCF_000956105.1 Propithecus coquereli
GGCTGCAACAATAATGTGGTTTAAAAAGATCTTTAAACCACATTATCCTCCTACAGAAGTAAAGGGTACTCCACCTAAATGCACACTATTTAAGTGGCCTGTGGGGATGGATTCATAGACCTCTTTTTTTTGAAACTATTTATTTTCCAATCAGCACATGGCAGGGAAAGCCTTTTTGAAATGCCAATTAAGGGGCCTAAGACTGAAATCATGAAGCTGGAGAAAGTCTCAGGTGGTCCCAGGGGTTCTTTAACTGAAGTTACCACTGCCATTATCATCACTATGTTTGTTCCACTCAAAGACAAAAGTCAAGCACCAAATGGCCATGTGAAGTGGAAGCAGGGAAAATTTTCAATCAAATCGCTCACGCATACGAATAAGTTGTCAAAGTGCTTCTGGAGTGTTGTCCACCTCTGGAATAATGTGCACCCTGAGGAGAAATTCTAGCTTCTGCCTTCTTTCTAGAGCTTAAGTAGACAAGCAGTCTAAGTGTCAACCAATTCACACCAAAGCTTTCTATTTGATCTACTTGTGAGATGTAAAATGTCTGTGAACAAGAAAAATATTGCTCTGGGCTAAAGGTCTCCTGATGAAATGAGTCAATCTGTTAAGAAATGCTTCTGTCCACAACTCTGTACATGGTATCCTCGGCCTCCGCGTACCTTAGATTATAAACAACAGGGTCCAGCGTCAGATTGAGGGTGGTATAGTTCTTTGATACCAGGTCTATTTTCTACTAAATTCATCGGCTTATGCTTGAGGTAGGCAATAGATATACAGCCATACTAGACAATGACCCTGGTGCAATGGGAGGTACAAGGGGAAAAGCCACCAATGAGGCAACCCTGAACATGGTGGAGCTGATGAGGATGTCCCATAGGCAATACAAATCAAATCCATGGACACCTGCACATAGGCCTGGTGAATAAAATATTGTTTACTTCGTGGATATATTGTCACTGCAGAATAATTTCATGACAAGAAGGAAGTCACAGAAGCAGGCCGCCACAGTGTCACAGAGGTACAAATGGAGCATGGATGTCATGTGAATAACTACCATGATCAGGCCAATGCAAAAGTCACTACACACCAACTAAGCACACACCCTGTTCGCAAAGATCGTGCACCTCAGAAATTTCCAGGCAACCACACAGCAAATGGCGAACAAGGTAACAGAGACCAAGATTGCCTGGTTCTGAGCTGTGAGACTAGAGGGCACTGTGGAATAGGGACCAGTGCATACAGTCTCTGAGCTAGCCAGCATGCTCAGGAAACAGTGCACAGCCAATGTGGATGAGAGCTCTGATGATGGCATTCCCTGCTGAAGCTAAGATGTGAATGACATCACTCACAAAAGCTGGAGACACCCAGAAAAGTGAGCTGTGTCAGCTTCTGTGAGGTTCTTTCTCTGTATCCTGAAATTTTAGGGATACCAGTAGGATGGGTCAGCATGGGAAAATTCTTGTTCTGACATGAACTCTAGTCATGGGCAGAAACATGGCACAGGGAAAGACAAGATGACAATAGTGGACCAAGACAGCTCTAGCCAAGACCTCTTCCAGCCACAGAAGTGAGAAATCTGTTTCTGCTTCTTCAATGTGTGCATTCTCTATCACTGTAGACTGAGAAATACATTCCCATACATAAAGAAGGGAACTTTTCTCTTCAATGTAATCAAGATACAGAGTTGTACTGAGTCCTTGCCATTTTATAT
>NW_012153846.1:0-459 GCF_000956105.1 Propithecus coquereli
GCTTTAGTCTAGTTCCTATTTCCCACATAGTTAATATTTTCATGTTATTTATTAAAAGATTACAAGTAATGACAATGATTACAGAGTAGTTGACTATAATGCTAAAAGCAGTTATAATTTTCAGGACCTGACTTATTCAAAATTGTCATGAAATCACACACAAAGGCCACAACATCATAGTTCAGTACTACTGCTCAATTTAATTATAATAGCGATCAAACAAATGAAGTTGTATAGATTTATCAAATTTACCAAACGAACATATTCACTAAAAAACCACAATATTCATGATGTATTTCCTCAGAGATCTGATTTTCATGGACTTGATTTAACTAAGAAAACATATACATAACAGTGGAGAATTTATATAAGAATTGCTAATTAAACATAATAAAACATTATATTTACAAAATGACCTATCACTGAGTGTCATTTTGTCAATAATTAGCAGCATATAGG
>NW_012153846.1:2334-2802 GCF_000956105.1 Propithecus coquereli
TAATTTTGTGGTACCTTGCCAAATAATTATATATAACGCATATTCATTTTATAAAGAAATAATAAATGTTTTTGAGCTTCACTCTATGAATATTTTTTAACTCACCTCCTTAATAACATGCCTTTCACAATCCTCTGTTGACCAAGTTCTATTAATATTTCAGGAAAAGGTATAATAATCATAACTGACCTGTAATTGCAAGCACAGTTTCCTAGGTGAATTAATGAGCTAGTGGTATTGATTATAGTTGTAATCGATAAAATCAATGATTAAAAAATGAAAATAAAATCGTGACACAAAGTAAGTGTGTCTTATTAACAACAATAAAACATTCACTGCCTACTGAGAGAGGGCTAAGAATTTACTCAATACTTAGTATCTCTTCTTAGTCAGTTCTGTTACATTTAGATGTAAACAGAAGACATTAAAAGATTAAAGTGTTACGAATATAATCAAAGCTGTGTTATT
>NW_012153846.1:5942-6346 GCF_000956105.1 Propithecus coquereli
ATCATTTAGATATTTCTTGACATATTCATTTATTTTTACTTTCATCCTTCTAATCTAAGTTTTGTTTCTCATCTGATGCCATGAGAGATTGGTAAATATTAGCCATAAACATCTGTGCTAATTTTGTGGTACCTTGCCAAATAATTATATATAACGCATATTCATTTCATAAAGAAATAAAAAATGTTTTTGATATTTACTCTATGAATATATTCTTTTTTATTTCAGGGTATTATGAGGGTACAAAATTATGGATACACTTTATGTCTTTGCCTCACCCAAGCGAGGGTTAAAGGCATGCCCTTCCCCCCTACAGAATGGGAGAAAATATTTGCTCTCTACACATCTGATAAAGGGCTGATAACCAGAATCTATCTAGAACTCAAAAAGATCAACAAGAAAAA
>NW_012153847.1:0-609 GCF_000956105.1 Propithecus coquereli
TACCTTAAACTTCATAAAAATACCAAGAATGAAGATATACTTTATCTGACAGAGCATCTCAGCAAGAAGAAGTTTTAGATGAAAGAGAAAAAATGAACAAACAGATAGACAGATCGGATGTGTGTCTGAGGGAACAGTGCCACAACCTTCAGGAAACTCCACAGGAAGAAGTTGCAGAGCAGAACAAGAAGGAGCAAGGTATCAGCATGGATCAACCTCAGAGAGGCTTGGAGTCCAGCAAGAAGGGTATGTGGAATGGTTTGTTTCTCCCTCCTCCACATCTCTGACAGTTGGTGTGTTCCCAAGTGGCTGGAGAGACTTTCTGCTCACATGAGCCCAGAGGCTACTGCCACCAGTGAGTTGAGAGCTTCTTGTGGACAGGTCACCAGGCTCCCAGCCCCCCTGGGGTGCTTCCTGTTCAACAGACCCAAGCTGGGATGGAAGGCGCCATATTGCTTCTCTACCAACTTATGTCTTTATCCTCCCCAGGGGGCTTCAACTCCTCAGATTGCACCTTGCTTGTTCCCACACAGACATTTTCAACTCTGACCCAGACTGCAGGAGCCACAGGGGTCCAGTGGGTCCCAGGTGATCTGAGTGACTCCAGAG
>NW_012153847.1:2154-3362 GCF_000956105.1 Propithecus coquereli
AAGCCCCCAATGGCAATCACAGCAACAACAAAAATAAATAAATGGGACCTGATTAAATTAAAAAGCTTCTGCACAGCCAAGAAAATAATCCTTAGAGTGAATAGACAACCTACAGAGTGGGAGAAAATATTTGCATGCTATACGTCCGATAAAGGGCTAATAACCGGAATCTACAAAAATCTCAAGCAAATCAGCAAGAAAAAATAAAAAAAAAAACCTCATTAAAATTGGGCAAAAAGCATGAACAGAAGCTTTTCAAGAGAAGATAGACTAATGGCCAATAGACACATGAAAAAAATGCTCAATGTCTCTAATCATCAGGGAAATGAAAATCAAACCCACAACAAGATATCACCTAACTCCAGTGAGAATGGCTTTTATCAAAAAGTCCCCAAACAATAGATTCTGGTGTGGATGCAGAGAGAAAGGAACACTTATACACTGTTGGTGGGACTGCAAACTAGTACAACCTCTATGGAAAGCAGTATGGAGATATCTGAAAGAACTAAAAGTAGACCTACTATGTGATCCAGCAATCCCATGACTGGGTATTTACCCAAAGTAAAAAATAGTCATTTTATAAAAAAGACACTTGCACTCAAACATTTTTGGCAGCAGAGTTTACAATCGCAAAGTTGTGGAAACAACCCAAGTGTCCATAAATACATGAGTGGATTAATAAAATGTGGTATACGTGTACTAAAAAGAAATGGTGAACTAATACTTTTTTAACAACCTGGATGGAACTGGAGACCATATTTTTAAGTAAAGTATCACAGAAATGGAAAAACAAACACCACATGTGCTCACTACTAAATTGGAACTAATAAATCAACACTCATGCACATACAGTAGTAAAATTCAGCGGAAATCAAGCAGGTGAGGTGGGGAGGCAGGGATGGGTAAATTCCCACTTAACAGATACAATGCACACTATTGGGGTGATGGACATGCTTACAACTTTGACTCAAACTGTACAAAAGCAATTCATGTAACTAAAATGTACCCCCATCCTATTCTGTAATTTAAAAAATACCAAGAATGAAATTTTCATGGGATGAATTATAAAACCTGTCTCCAATGCCTGTAGAGAAAAAATGCTGGTGGGGCAAATCAATAGTTCTTTCACAGTTAAGACTGTTAATATTTTAGTAACTAAAAATCTTTTTCTTAATTGCTGCTTGGTTTTAAAAGAAAGTGAATTTATT
>NW_012153847.1:15057-16676 GCF_000956105.1 Propithecus coquereli
CAGTCTTCTTTTGAAAGAAGATGCCATTTAAGACTTTCAAAGCTAGAGAGGAGAAGACAATACGTGGCTTCAAAGCTTTAAAAGAATAGGCTGACTCTCTTTTTATGGGCTAATGAAGCTGGTACTTTAAGTTGAAGCCAAGGCTCATTTATCATTTCAATAATCCTAAAACCCTTAAGAATTATGCTAAATCTACTCTGCCTGTGATCTATAAATGAAACAACAAAGCCTAGATGATAGCATGTGTGTTTGCAGTATGGTTTACTGAATATATTAGGGCCAACTGTTGAGACTGACTGTTCAGAAAAAAAGATTCCCTTCAAAACATTACTACTCATCGACAATGCACTTGGTCACTCAAGAGCTCTGATGGAGACATATAAAGTGATGAATGTTGTTTTTATGCCTGCTAACACAACATCTGTACTGCAACCTATGGGTCAAGAAATAATTTTTTTCTTTTTTTTTAATTTCGAAGTATTATGGCAATACAAAAGTTTTTTTTTTTTTTTTAAATTTCAGATTATGGGGGTATAAACTTTTTGGTTACATAAATTGCTTTTGTACCATTTGAATCAAAGTTATAAGTGTGCCCATCCCCAGATAGTGTGCACTGTACCCGTTAGGTGTGAATTTACCCATACCTTCCTCCCCCCTCCCACCTGCTGGATTTTCAATGAATGTTATTTCCATGTGCACATATAAGTGTTGATTGATTAGTTCCAATTTAATGGTAAGTACATATGGTGTTTATTTTTCCATTCTTGTGATACTTCACATGGAAGAATGGTCTCCAGTTCAATCAAGGATAAAGCAAGAGGTATTAGTTCACCATTTTTTTTATGGCTGAGTAGTACTCCATGGTACACTACATTTTATCAATCCATTCATGTATTTATGGTCATTTGGGTTGTTTCCACATCTTTGCAATTGTGAATTGTGCTGCTATAAACATTCGAGTGCAGTTATCTTTTTTATAGAATGTCTTTTTTTTCCTTTGGGTAAATACACAGTAGTATCAAATGGTAGTTCTACTTTTAGTTCTTTGAGGTATCTCCATACTACTTTACAACAAATGTTTTTGGTTACATGGATTGCTTTTATAATGCTTGAGTCAGGTTAAAAGCGTGCTTGTCACCCAGATAGTGTTCATTGTACCTGTTAGGTAGGTTTTCACCCATCCCATCCTTCCCATTCTCCCTGCTTGATTTCCATTGAGATTTACTTCCCTCTATGCACATGTGTGCTCATCAGTTAGTTACAATTTAGTGAGTACATGCGGTGTTTGTTTTTCCATGCTTTAGATACTTTACTTAGGATAATTGTCTCTAGTTCCATCTAAATTGTTGTAAAAGGCATTAAGTCATCCTTCTTCATGGCCGAGTAGTATTCCATGGTATACATATACCACGTTTTGTTAATCCACTCATGCATTGATGGGCATTAAGGTTGATTACACATCTTTGCAATTGCAAATTGTGCTGCAATAAACATTCACATGTAGGTGTCTTTTTTGATAAAATGACTTCTTTTCCTTTGGGTAAATATCCAGTGGTGGGATTGCTAGATCAAATGGTAGGTCGACTTTTAGTTCTTTGAGGAATCTCCATATTGTTTTC
>NW_012153848.1:0-364 GCF_000956105.1 Propithecus coquereli
TTTTTATGTTCTGTTTGAATTAAAAGAGCATAATAGTTTCCGTAACCTATTATTACAGCACAGGGGTATATTATTATAGTATTACACTGTATTATTATTATCACATATAAACCATTATAGTATTGCTATTTTTATTACTGTATATGTGCTGTTCATCAAGGATTTGAGTTACATATAAATCTGATTTAAAGATGGTCTCAGGAATGTATCTTGTCCATAACCTGGGGACTGCCTGTGTGTAATATGGCCAATGAATCCTTCAATACTTGCTTTTGTGTATATTGGGTTCCCTTTGCTAATGTGATGTTATGTATAGTCCTATGCCAGTAGATCAAATGCATGATAAGTTATCTAAGAATTGTGC
>NW_012153848.1:1799-2523 GCF_000956105.1 Propithecus coquereli
CAAAGCTCCCCACGAGGATAATACATAATTAAATAAATAATTTAGGAACTTGTTTCTTCTGCACGTATGAACAAACCCGCATGGCATAAGTGGTTCATTGGCATGTTTACACTAGTGCCTAGTCTCATTGTTTATATGGTCACTTATGCACATCACTTTTGTCTTAAGTTTTTAATTCAATTTTGTGAGTCAATTTTATGAGTTTATTTACCTTTATGACCCGTGCCTCCAAAGTGAAAGTTCACTGCAAGTCCAGGTAAGCCTGCAGTGAAGTAAAGGGTGATTACAATGGAAATGAAAGTAGAAATAATTATGCGTTGGGAGAAAGGCCAATCACCATTATTTATTGGGAAAGCATTAGGCTTTAGTCGCTCAATTATTGGAACAATTATAAAGAATAAAGTGAGAATAGTGGAACATGTGAAAGGTAGTGTTCCAATGAAATCAATTATTACTAAGTAGCATAGTGGGTTAATTATTGAAATAGAAAGGTTATTATTGATTTGGTTAGAAGAGCAAAATAAGCATAGCATTCCTGTTTAGCCTAGCATTGATTCAATATCGGTGAATGTTAACCTTTAATATTCTTTCTTGAAAATTCTCCTATCGAAACTTTTTTTATGAGTTTGTTTTTATGTTCTGTTTGAATTAAAAGAGCATAATAGTTTCCGTAACCTATTATTACAGCACAGGGGTATATTATTATAGTATTACACTGTATTAT
>NW_012153848.1:13893-14831 GCF_000956105.1 Propithecus coquereli
CCTATTTCTGATATAATAAATGCAAATGAACAATGAAAGCTGTTGTTTTTCTTCCCATATCCTCCTCATACATTTGAGAAATGATTTTAACCTGAGAAAAATTCAAGCTATATTAGTATTAATCTGAACAACATAGGAGAGGGAGAAGTTTATGTCGGAGGAATGAGAGGGTACTGAAAAGAAGGACCCCATAAAAAAAGAATTAGGATTCACACAAATCCTCTGAGTAGGTCCATATCACATTCTTTGTTAAAGAACAAAAAGAATCATAATCTTTAATGATAAACTCAAGAGCCAGATAATGCCATTTCATTTCTAAACATAAAAGATTATAAATATAGAGATTCATTGTGCTAAATTTCAAAAGATTCCCACTTTCTAGTGCAAAATTATTTTGTATAAAATATCACTTGATAACTAAAATGCCCTAAATCCTCACAAAACTTTAGACAACAATGTCAGGGTTTCTCAGTCCCTAGATGTAAACTACCCAATATATGGCTATACTGAAATTAAATAAATTTAACACTTCAGTTCCACAGTCAAATTAATCACATTTCTATTGCTTAATAGATACATGTTGCTAGCATCCACCTTATACAACAACATCACCAGAGAACATTTCTATCACAGCCAAAGAGTCTGTTGGGCAGTACTGCCCTAGATTATTAAAAGTAGTGACTTTTCTGTCTATCCCAAGACCTTTCTTCCAAATGAATCCATTGTGAAAGAGGCTCATTTACAACTTCTTCAAACTATATTAACCAAAATTATAATTACTTAGATGGATAGAGTAAATTTTGAACTGAATTATAGTACAAATAATGCTCTTGACATTTTTAGCACATTTGTCTTACAACAAGAAAAGTCTTAAAAAGTAAAATTGACATACAATATTAAACTTAATACGATATCTGAAATGTTTGCAGTGTTTTTAG
>NW_012153849.1:0-1224 GCF_000956105.1 Propithecus coquereli
CAATAAATTTTGTTTTTCTATTTATGTTTACCTTTAAATTACACTCGAAGTTTTTATTCTATTTTTGTAATAAAACACTGTGACCCCAAGGAAAAAATTTCTGTTTTTTTTTTTTTTGTGTGTGTGTGGCAGTCAATGTGTTAACAGGCCATGGATCGGGACCAGTCGGTGGCCCAGGGTTTGGGGACCGCAGATTTATTTATTGAATGCTACAATAACAGTGTATCAACAATGTGGAGCAAATCAACAAAACTGGAAGGTACAATTGAGCACAATGTTACACATATAATCTCAAATCCTTATGCCTCACTCTGTCAGGAAGGATAAAGAGTTTACAATTATGCTTTGTACTAGGGCATAGGAATTCTAATAGGGTGAAAAAAAAAAAAGAAAGAAATGTTTTTTTCTGGAACTTGATAGCAACAATTATACCTTTAAGTGCTTTGCTTTTTCTTCCTTTTTCTTTCTCACATGTTGTTTGCAGTTGTGTGGTGAGACAATCTTAGTTTTGGATTTAATTTACTGAAACTGCCTAATTTCTCCTTGACTGAGAGAAACTAGAAAGCCCAAGAAGTTACTGGGAAAGTAAGTATTAAAATGTAACTTAGGCCAATGTAGTCAATTGAATATGGTTCAGAAAGACAATATCCTTCCACCACGACTGTGGAAAGTACATACTTTCGTGTTGTGTTCTTGTTGGATTTGGACATATGGCTCTCTTTGGACAATGGAATATCAGCAGACTTGACTCAGCAAAGACTTGAAAAGTGCCTACACTTTGGGGTCTGGCATCTCTGTTATTGCCATGAGAAGAACTTACTTTGCGCTAACTCACTTCTCTCAGGAAGAATACAAGACACATGTGGCAGAGCCAGACTACCCAGCCAAACCCAAATCTGTAAGTTAAATAAATGCCTATTGTTATATGCTGCTAAAATTTTGTGGTTGCTTGTTATATGTCATTACTGTGGTATAACTAATATAGGAAACATTTTGGGGGTTAGTAATATCCAAAATGGAGCTCAGGGAGTGCAGAGAAGACCAATTGTTAGTATTTTTGGCTTTTTTCTAAACAAGCAAAAAGTTCCCTGGGACCAAATAGTGGTTCAGCCTAGTAGAATAAATAGAGAATGAGAGATGAAATTTCCAAATTTTAATGGAAATAATAATCACTTGGGGGGATCCGAACAACCTGCACATCCGTAGGTCTCTGGTATTTAGATT
>NW_012153849.1:2695-3096 GCF_000956105.1 Propithecus coquereli
TGCTGCCAACTGGCTTGACAAATTCCTGAATATCTAGCAATTGGCTGTCTATAGCAGATGCCAATTTGTTCCAGCATCCCACTGTGAAACTCCAGAAATATCATTCATCTCTAACAAGCTGCTTCTTGGATTTAAATATAAAGGATCATCTATGATAATAACATTTTATTTTTCAAATACTCATGTGTTCTTTTGGCCATTTGCACAGTCAATGGCAAAGTTTGTTTTGTATTATTGAAGTCCAATACCAAAATGCATCTCTTAATGCAGAGAGTCCATTGGAAATTTTTTCTTTTAATAAAGGTCATATTCATCAAATAGTAAGTAGAAAACAGATAAAAAATAACCCATAAGGTGGAAGGTCTTATACTGTTGAGTAAGAAGTTATTTATTTATTGTAT
>NW_012153849.1:7236-7799 GCF_000956105.1 Propithecus coquereli
ATATTGGCTTTAGAAATTCATAGCATCTTCAGGAAAATGTAAAAATTAGATGTCTCTCTCTCTTCTATTTCCACATTTATGAGATTGTGCCCCAAACTAGGCATAAGAAACTGGAGAGCAGTTAGTATTTTTCTTTTAACCAATAGTGTTTTCTTTATGTGATGTTTTTAGAAGGAGAGCAAGAAAGCTGGGGAAATTTTTGAAAAATAAGGTTGATTGAATGAGTTAGTTAGGGACATTAAAAAAAAAGAAAGAAGAAAAGGAAACATTTTAGAAATTAGAAATAAGGGCTGAAAAATCCCCAAATTTGACTTAAAAATTAACATAGACATCCAAAAAGCTCAACAAACTCTAAGTAGCATAAATTTACAAAGGTCCATTTTCAGACACATCACAGTACAACTTTTTAAACCCCTCCAAAAAGAGAAAATTTTGAAAGCAGCAAGGTAAAAACAACTCATCATGCAGAAGGAAACCACAATAAGATTATCAGATGATTTCACATAAGAAACAATATATGACAGCAGGCATTGGGATTACATATACAAAATACTGAAAGAAAA
>NW_012153850.1:0-1240 GCF_000956105.1 Propithecus coquereli
AAAGTTATGCCTTGCTCTCCCTGTTATACATTAAGAACATCAGGATTCAGAGAAATTAAGCAACTTGGTCGAAGTCCCGTAGCTAGTAGGCATAGATGTCAGTGTTCCAAATCCACGTGTATTATTGCAATAGAGTATGGTTTTTGATCTACACTCTATCCTTGCTAAAATATATACTTAATTCACTTTTTGACTGGGCATTTCAGCCGAAGCTTTCCTACTCCGTTCTGGCTCTGCACTTTATCTCCAGTGTTCACTCTTGATTTATTCTTCCCTGAGATGCCCATAACCCCTGACCAGGATGGCTTATACTCTTAGAGAAGCCTCCACCACTCCTATATGACATGGTTTAGATCTTGGGGCAACAACTACTCAGGAATTAAAACAAAGCTTGCTTTTACAGGTGATGATGCCTAGTTTGCGTTTTTGGGTCTAGTGAGCATCAGATTGATTCCTACAGAGATTACAAGCAAATGTTTTTATATCTCAATTTAGACTGGATAGCTACATGCAGAAGAATGAAACTGGATCCCCACCTCTCACCTCTCACAAAAATCAATTCAAGATGGATAACAGATCTAAACCTAAGGCATGAAACCTTAAGAATTCTGAAAGAAGATGTTGGGAAGACCCTTTCAGACATCGTCCTAGGCAAGGAATTCTTGAAGAAGAACCCCAAAGCAATCGCCACAGGAACGAAAATAAATAAATGGGATCTAATCAAATTGAAAAGCTTCTGCACTGCCAAGGAAACTATCATTAGAGCAAATAGACAGCCCACAGAATGGGAGAAAATATTTGCTCTCTACACATCTGATAAAGGGCTGATAACCAGAATCTATCTAGAACTCAAAAAAATCAACAAGAAAAAATCAAACAACCCCATCAACAAATGGGCAAAGGAAATGAACAGAAACTTTTCAAAAGAAGACAGAATAATGGCCAGCAGACATAGAAAAAAATGCTCAACATCTCTAATCATTTTAGAGAAATGCAAATCAAAACCACAATGAGATATCACCTAACCCCAGTGAGATTGGCCTCTATCAAAACATCCCAAAACAACAAATGCTGGCGAAGATGCAGAGAGACAGGAACACTCTTACTCTGCTGGTGGGACTGCGAATTAGTGCAACCTCTGTGGGAAAGAATTTGGAGATACCTCAAAGAGCTAAAAATAGAAATACCATTCAATCCAGCAATAGCACTATTAGGCATCTACCCAAAAGAGCACAAAACA
>NW_012153850.1:12410-12745 GCF_000956105.1 Propithecus coquereli
CCTTGATTTCAGATTTCTGGCTTAAAGAGCTATGGGAGAATAAGTTTCTGTTATTTTAAGCTACTCAGTTTATAGTAATTTGTTATGGCAACCCTAGGAAACTAATATAACTTGGGTTTTGCAACATAGTTTATAAACATTTTGGCCAGTTACCTAGATCAAAATATCAGAGCTCCCTGGGCCTCAGTGTCTTTATCCATTAAATGGGGATAAAAAGAAAAATCTAGTTTTTTAATTAAATGATTTAATAAATGCAAAGTAAGTCCTCAAAAATCTGTAATTTCATAGATTTACAATTTTACCAATTAAACTTTAAACACTTTAAAAACAGGATC
>NW_012153850.1:15810-16895 GCF_000956105.1 Propithecus coquereli
CCATCATTAATTGTGTCGCCTACAAGTTATTTAACCTCGCCCAACATGAGTTTTCTCATATATAAAACATGAAAACAGCAGCCACCTTACAGGATGATGTAAGCTTTAAGTGAGTAAATAAATACTTTACTTAGAAGAATGACTAGCACACAGTAAGCACTCAATGTTTATTGATAACATTGTTCTTAAAACTTCTCTTTTTCCTTTGTAATCTCCACAGTGACTTGAATGCAGCAGATGTTGAAAAAGGTTTGATGGAGATACTATTTAAACCAAAATACTTCATCAAATATTTCAATATTATATTTCAAGGGGTTACTATTATATAATAGAAGAAGTCTACAACTTGACAAACCTCCATAAATGTAGGCAATCTGTAACTCAAATTTCCTTTAGACAGAAAGGAAATTACAAAACAAAAATGAAAATAAAATCCTGCAACAAGCCATTTAGAACTGATTTATCAAAAACATATTGAAAAGCATTTATAAGAGCTTATGGTCAATGTACGTAAATGGTTGTAGTCCATAGTCAACCCAGCCTCAAAAAGAGTCATCCCTTTATGCATGCATGAACTTCCTTTGGAGAAACAATTCCAATAAAATCACCATTTTTAAACTGTGAAAGAGATTTACAAATGCAAGACGGAGGGAAGAAATTAACATGAACTGCAGGCCAACATTGTGCTGGGAACTACATTAAATATTTTAAATATTCAATCTTATTAATCCTTACCTCCACCCTGTGAGGCAGGTATAATTATCCTTTTTCTTTTCTTTCCTTTTTAACAGATGAGGATATTGATACTCAAATGATTATGTGAATTTTCAAGATCAAATAACTAATAAGGGAATGAGCTGGAATTGGCAATTGACACATTTATTTAACTACAAATATCTTGCTGTTAGCAATATTGAAAAGAAGATATAAAGAGAAAAATTTTACTGGAACTTAAAATGAATTTTCTGGTTCAGTAAAACTGTACCTAAACATGTAATGATACTTTACTAAACATGGAAATGCCATAGTTAGGAGAATAAAGAATCATAAATGAGAATTCGTGTGCATCTTCATGTATTATTTTA
>NW_012153851.1:0-1158 GCF_000956105.1 Propithecus coquereli
AGCGAGGCTGACGCCACGGCACTCACTCTAGCCCGGGCGACAGAGCGAGACTCTGTCTCAAAAGATAGATAAATAAATAAAAGAGCGAAGTGCTAGGAAGGTTCTGGTCGTGGTGCTAACGGACAAAGTCTCGGTCTTGCGCTGCAGGGGCGCCTCTGCTGTGAACTCTGACCCCGGCCTCAACTCCGATGCATTTTCTCAGACACTTAGGAATTGATTTCTTTTGCAAACCTGTCGCCGGTGATAACAGTCACGACAGCGGCAGTTTCCCTGCCAGGCCCTGCATTCGACACACGGCAGAAACGGCCTTTCTCCCTCCTCGCTCCCAGGTCCACGTGGCTGGGCGTCACCCAGCCGCAGCGTGACCTGTGCTCGCGGAGTCTGACTCGAAGCCTGCTTCCTTTGTGAGCTACCGCTCAGAACCCGTCTCTGCACACGCGGGGCCGTGTTTGCGAATATGAAAATGGAACCTTTCGGAAAATGCCTCTCTAAAGCCCCCAGACACCAGGCTTATGTTAAAAACCTGTAGGTTCTGTCCGTCCCGGTGACATTTCCTGTTTGCATTTGCAGAGCTCGGAGAGCAAATATGCACCGAGGGGTTACAGATGTGTTTTCTCTTCTGCTCCCGTTTCTTTAGTTCTCGTCTTTAGCTCAGCTGAGCATTCGTTTTTTTAGAAGGAGCAAACAAAATAGTTACTTGAATGCGTTACTTTTCTTCCTGTCAGATGGTCGAAGGAATTATTTGGTGGAGCAGGGTGTGGGCATTGCGGGGGGGAGACAAGTGGAGCTGAGTCCTGTTCCCTCATTTGCCGGCTTCAATCCCCGGGTTTTGTTTACGGAATGGTGCAGGCTCTGTGAACGTACTCTGGGGATGGCATACAGTAGGTGCTTATAACATGGTGAATGCCCTCTCCTGTAGGTTAGGTAGCATCCTGCAAAAAAAGAAGTCTTTTAGGCCGGGCACGGTGGCTCACGTCTGTGATCCCAGCACTCTGGGAGGCCGAGGCAGGAGGATTGCTCGTGGTCCGGAGTTCGAAACCAGCCTCAGCAAGACCCCGTCTCAACTAAAAATAGAAAGAAATTATTTGGACAACTAAAAATATATAGAAAAAATTAGCCGGGCATGGTGGCGCATGCCTGTAGTCCCAGCTACTCGGG
>NW_012153851.1:2798-3267 GCF_000956105.1 Propithecus coquereli
AGGCTAATGAACGTGCGAGAATCCGGCGTGATCTACTCCGGGGAGATGTCCCGGGCTGCCGTAAATGGGGCAGCAGGGTTCATTTGCAGGCTCGGTGACCCTGCGTCCCCAGGGTCCGTGCCGCACGCGGGGTTCCAGGGGCCTCGCCGGCACTGACCGTGCTGTCCACCCGGCTGCCGGAATGTTCTCTGAAAAATATGAATCGACCCCGCCGCTCCCTCGCTTACAAAGTAAAGCCTTGCCTGGGCGCGGCGGCTCACGCCTGTGATCCCAGCACTCTGGGAGGCCAAGGCGGGAGGATCGCTCGAGGTCAGGAGTTCGAGACAGCCTGGGCAACATAGTGAGACCCCCATCTCTACTAAAAATAGAAAGGAATGAGCTGGACAACTAAAAATCTATATAGAAAAAATTAGCCCGGCATGGTGATGCATGGCTGTAGTCCCAGCTACTCGGGAGGCTGAGGCAGGAG
>NW_012153851.1:5663-6000 GCF_000956105.1 Propithecus coquereli
ATCCCAGCACTCTGGGAGGCCGAGGCGGGAGGATCGCTCGAGGACAGGAGTTCGAGACCAGCCTGAGCAAGAGTGAGACCCTGTCTCTACTATAAATAGAAAGAAATTAGCTGGACAACTAAAAATAGAAAAAATTAGCCGGGGATGGTGGTGCATGCCTATAGTCCTAGCTGCTCGGGAGGCTGAGGCAGGAGGATCACTCAAGGTCAGGAGTTTGAGACCAGCCTGGGCAACATAGCGAGACCCCGTCTTTACCAAAAATAGAAAGAAATTAATTGGACAGCTAAAAATATATAGAGAAAAAATTAGCCGGGCATGGTGGCGCATGCCTGTAGTC
>NW_012153852.1:0-1410 GCF_000956105.1 Propithecus coquereli
CAGCATCCAATGAATATTACTTCCATGTGAGCACCTAAGTGTTGATCAGTGGGCACCAATAGGATGGCGAGTACATGTGGTGCTTTTTATTCCATTCTTGCAATACATCACTTCAAAGGTTGGGCTCCAGTTCCATCCAGGATAATATAAGAGGTGCTAGTTCACCACTGTTTTTTATTGTTGAGTAGTATTCCATGGTATACATAGACCACATTTTATTAATCCACTCATGTATCGATGGTCGCTTGGGTTGTATCCCCATCTTTGCAATTGTGAATTGTGCTGCCATAAATATTTGAGTGCCAATGCCTTTATTATAAAATGTCTTTTTTTCCTTTGGGTAGATACCCAGTAGTGGCATTGCTGGATCAAATGGTATTTCTATTTTTAGTTCTTTGAGATATCTCCAAATTACTTTCTCCAGAGGTTTTACGAATTTGCTGTCCCACCAGTGGTGTAAGAGTGTTCCTATCTCTCCACATACATGCCTGCATTTCTTATTTTGAACCTTTTTGATAAAAGCCATTCTCACTGGAGTCAGGTGGCATCTCATTGTGGTTTTCATTTGCTTTTCCCTGATGATTAGAGATGTTGAACAGTTTTTTATGTTTGCTGGCTATTAGTCTCTCTCCTTTTGCAAACTTTCTGTTCATATACTTTGCCCACTTTTTAATGGGATTGTTTGAATTTTTTCTTGTTAATTATCTTAAGTTCTAGATAGATTCTTGTTGTAAGCCCTCTATTGGATGTGTACCATGGAAATATTTTCTCCCATTCTGTACGTTGTCCACATGCTCTAATGATAGTTTCTTTGGCTGTGCAGAAGTTTTTCAATTTGATGAGGTCCTATTTATTTATTTTGTTGCTGCTGTGATTTCTTTGGATGTCTTCTTCATAAATTCTTTGCCTAGGCAAAGGTCTACAAGAGATTTGTCAACACTTTCTTCTAGAATTCTTAAGGTTTCATGCCTTAGGTTTAAGTCTGTTATCCATCATGAGTTGATTGCTTTTGAGAGTAGCGAGGTGGGGATCCAGTTTCAATCTTCTGCATGTGGTTATCCAGTTTTCTCAGCACCATTAATTGAATAGATATTCTTTTCCCCAGTGTATGTTTTTGTCTACTTTGCCAAAGATTAGATGACAATATGAAGATAGTTTTATGTATACAGAACCACATCTGTTCTTGTGTCAGTACCATGCTGTTGTGGTTAGTATAGCTTGTAGTAAAGCTTGAAGTCTGGTAGATTGATGCCTCCCAATTTGTTCTTTTTGCTTAAGATTATTTGGCTATATGAGGTCTTCTCTGATTTCATATGAAGCATAGAATTATTTTTTCTAGATCTGCAAAGAATTATGATGGCATTTTGATAGGGATTGCATTAATTTTGTGGATCACTTTAGGCAGTATGG
>NW_012153852.1:2924-3246 GCF_000956105.1 Propithecus coquereli
GTTCAGGAAATCTATTTCTTCCTGATTGAGCCTAGGGAGCATGTGTTTCTATGAATTTATCCATTTTGTCCATGTTTTGTATTTTTTGGGCATAGAGATTTTCATAGTATTTAAAGACGATGTTTTGTATTTACGTGATGTCTGCTGTGACCTCTCCTTTTTCACTTCTAGTTGAGCTTATTAGAGTCCTTTCCTTTCTAGTTCTTGTAAATCTATCAAGAGCGCTGTCAATTGCATCCTTTCAAAAAACCAACTTTTGGTTTTATTAATCTTCTGCATAGTTCTTTTGTTTTCAAATTTATTTCTTTCTGCTCTGAACTTA
>NW_012153852.1:5079-7005 GCF_000956105.1 Propithecus coquereli
GGTGGCCCAGCTGGGAAGTGGTGCAGATTCAGCTGTAACGTGAGGCCTCTCTACAGACTCTCTGCACCTAAGCCCTCCTCTCCTCCCTCACTGGGCCTTTGCTGTGGCTTTATCTCAGGAAGATACAAATGACTATTTTTCTTTGAAGGTGGGTGTCCTTAGTATACACTGAATAAATGTATGTGAATTGAATTTCTGCCTTGATTGCAGAAAGCTCAGCTTATTATACAAAATGTGTATTTTCTCCCCTTCCTCTTGGGTACGTGAACACCTGTACGAGCAGATAAAGACACTGTGAGTGTCTCAGGAAAAGCTGAGAGGCACCAGAGCAGCAAGGTGGTGCTGCTGATCCAGACGTTCCCAGCACCGGTGCGTGGATGGACAGGAGCTGAGCAGCGGTGGTGAGAATGAGGAGGCAGCCGTGGGGAGAGATCTTGTGGCTGGAGGTAGATGGCTGGTATAAGGGATTCCTAACATTGGTTGGTACAGCCACGGTGGCCCTCGTGGCCAGATGGGTCTAGACCAGATGAGCCACTGGATGGCAAAATCCAGTGAGGACCCAGAGGGCAGCATGTGGAGGTAAGGCTCCCTTTTCCCTCCTCCACAATGGGTCACGGAAGCCTTCTCCTCCTTAGAAATGGGAAGGGGAAGAAAGCCAGGAAACTAAACATTTACCTTGGCAGTCACCCACAAAAGCTATCCTGCAAGGGAATGTGATGTCCCTAGTTTTTAGCTGGTTACCACATTCCCCATAACCAGCTGGAAGATAGACCCATCTTAGAATATAAAGAAGCCACATGTTCGTAGCTGGTCTGAGCTGTAGTGCTAAATAAACTTTAAATTATGTTCAGTAACAAAGTGAAAAATTGTAGAGAAAGAAATGAGGTGCTGGGTGAGAGACACCAGATTCAGACTGGATAATTTGGGACCAGAGTTCTTTGTTCAAAAATAGAACACATGAGAGTTTCAAAACTTCTGAGGTTGGCTCAGATTGTTTCCTAGACACTCCCAGGACCATTTTTCACTCCCCAATATCTGCCCTGGGGCACCCTTTTGTGCCTTGGCCCCAGGCTGCACCACCCCTCACGCTCAGCTGCCCACACCGCCTGCGTCGACCCCAACAGGTGCTCTACGTTCACCTTCCCTGCCCTCGTCTTTGCGTGGACATCGTGAAGCCACTTGCCTCAGCATGCCAGACACGCCCTGAGCATAGTGGGCATGAAGTAGAACCTGACTGCCAGAGGCTGGTTTTGAATTTCCTCAGTGGGCAAAGACAAGGCTCCCCTAATGGCTGTCCGCCTTGTGCTCTACGGAAAGGCGCCTGCAGGACACGGAGGGGGATGCTGTCAGATTGAAGGAAAAGGTGCCTTTTCCCCACCAGCTCACCCAGACAGAATCCTTCTCCCTAGAACGAGAATGTATTTTTGCAACTCAACAGCCTGAAGGGGACTCCACTGTCCCATTACAGGCAGGCACCCAAGTGCAAGCTGTTGTCCTAGGCATTTAAAAAGCGAGACTGAAAAGAAAAAGCTTTGTGTGCTCCATTTGATTTTTTTGCCCAATTTTCACTATGATTATGGCTGTCAGGTGGCAGTCACATGCAAAGTAAACTTCCTTAGTACTATTGTAATCACTTCTTGTTTTTGTTTTTGCTTTTGAGACAGAGTCTCACTCTGTTGCCCGCGCTAGAGTGAGTGCCATGGCCTCCGCCTAGCTCACAGCAACCTCAAACTCCTGGGCTCAAGCGGTCCTCCTGCCTCAGCCTCCCGAGTAGCTGGGACTACAGGCATGCTCCACCATGCCCGGCTAATTTTTTTTCTATATATTTTAGTTGTCCAGCTAATTTCTTTCTATTTTTAGTAGAGACGGGGTCTCACTCTTGCTGAGGCTGGTCTGGAACTCCTGAGCTCAAACGATCCACCCGCC
>NW_012153852.1:7055-9077 GCF_000956105.1 Propithecus coquereli
GTAAATCTATCAAGAGCGCTGTCAATTGCATCCTTTCAAAAAACCAACTTTTGGTTTTATTAATCTTCTGCATAGTTCTTTTGTTTTCAAATTTATTTCTTTCTGCTCTGAACTTAGTTTTTCTTTTCTTCTGCTTATCTCCACCACTTTCTCTTTTGTGTTTTGATGGATGGTCCACATTATTCAAGTCTCCTCTAGGTTAAGGAAGACTTGTTTTCATGCTAAGCGGGAAAAGGATGGATGTACAGTCAGGCACAATGCCACAATCCACTGAAGTATTGGGGCCTACAGCTCAGAGCTGGAACAACACTTAAGGGACTTGTGTATGTGGAAGACATGGGTTTCAATGGTGAAAAATGTTCTAGGCTTTCAAAGTGAAATTTCATGTTGGGGTGGAGAATGATTAGCCTATTAATGCACTCAAGATATTGTCAGTGTATTTTGTCAGTTGTGTAGCAATGGCATGCATCTGTGTCAATAGCCTGATAAAGAGAATTATATTAGTGTGTTCTCAAAACCACATTCTTAATATAGAGATGAGAAAACACAGGCTTCGTGATGTCAAGTGGCTTCTCACCAGCATGGTGATCAGAACTGAGAACCTCTCACACTGAGGGCTGCATGGAATTCTCCCTAAGCATGAGGAAGCATTGCGGTAATGGAAGAATTTGTCTTCTTGATTGTGGGAGCAGTTACATAAAGCTACACATATGACAAAATGTTACAGAACTACCCAGACATGCACAGGGGCATCCATGAGTATTCCGGGCAGAAGATCTTCTTTGCCTGGATCTTTGTGTCACTGAGCCACTGTGCCAGCCCGAGTTACTCCAGCAACTGTTGGCATGGCATTACGGCCCTGACTGATACGGAGTTATGGTGAACATTAAAGAAGGTATTGCATGAGAGTCATACGGTAAAGCACCTGCATACCCTGGTTTTGTCTGGCTCCAAAGCCCGCCCCTTTTCCACGGCAGCAGACTCCCTGAAGATGGAATCTCTCCAAACAAAAATTGCCCAAGGGCGCTATCTGAGTCAAGTGCACATGTTGTAACTGGTGGAATCTGAGTAAGCTCGTGGCTCTAACAACTCACTGTGCTGCAGTTGTAAGAGACGCTAACCCTGGGGGAGAAGACGTGAAGCGTACCTAGGGCCTCCCTGTACATATTTTTGATAACTTCCTGTGCATAAAATTATTCTAATTTTTTGTTAAAAGCCATCCATCCACAAGTTATCATTCTAAGTCAAGTGTTAGGAGGAGGAGGTAAAATTCTCAGCATTTGTAAGAAACACAAACTGCTTAAGAAACGGGCTACTGTGCCTTGCTGGTGGGAGAAGAGGGTGAGGGTGGTGACGTCTGTTCCTCACGCAACAAAACAGGTGGAGAGAATGCGAGGAGCGGGAAGAGCCACAGGGTCGGTGTGCGGGCACAAGCCCAGAGAGGCGGGCTCGCAGGAGCAGACGCTGGGGCCTGGCAAACAGTGTGAGCGGTGACAGCACTGGCCCTGCAGCCTGGGGGTCCCAGCTCAACGCCAGTTCCCTGCACGCTCAGCTGCGCGATCGTGGGCAAGTCGTCTCACATCATTTTGTACCTGGCTTCTCCCACCCAGAAGGGCGGATGTTGAAAGTCCCGATGTCATACGACCGGACGAGGACTGCAGGAGCTCATTAGCTGATGGAAGGAGCCGTGCCTGGCATGCAGAAAGGCACGTCGCCACCCTGCCCACCAGGCCGCCGCGTCAGAAACCTCGGCCTCGTTCTCAAGGCGAGCGCAGGGCGAGGGGACGGGCAGTCCGGAAGTAGGTGGTTCTTCCACTCCGCGCACTTGCGTGAAACCGTCAGGGCAGGGCGACTGGACAAACAGCCAGCTCAGCAGCTGCTGCCGCACTCCGTGGCCTGATAGCTGAACCCCTCTGCTTCCACGGTCACCTCTGGGGACACCGCGCCCGCCCTCCCGGTGCCACGACACGTAATGGCACAGACCTAGTGCCCTCAGGTGGAAGGAGGACGGCATGCTGGAGA
>NW_012153852.1:13312-15615 GCF_000956105.1 Propithecus coquereli
CTTTCTTCATGTTCAAATTGTAGTTGGAAGGAATAAAGCAGCCTATTAAGGACACCATAGAGACAGTCCTATGGCAACCTCTATTTTGAATTTAAGTAAGAAATCCTCAAACATTTGGGTCTCAACTGTCCCGAGTCTCGGATACTTAATGAGGGGGAGGAAGGGAACAACGAGGCCCTAACCTGGCTCCTTCACGCAGGCACCACCTGGATGGGGAAGGACAGAGGATGGGATGGGTACTCCGAAGCTGGCATGTGCGAGTTTTCATTCAGAAATGGCAGAGAATATACCAAAAGCATCTTCATCTAGTCCCACGGGATGATGAGTAGAGCTACAAAAATAAAAGGCCTCAGGGAGGGTCCCGTGCGGGGTTGGGGAAGCGGGGAGAGGGGCAAGAACTGGCGTGTGGGTAGGGAGGGGGAGGAAACAGGCTGCGCGGCGGGGAAAGAACAAGGGGAGCGATGTGGGCAGAGCCAGGCTTCGTCCTGGGTGCCCAGCCTCGGGGGAACTGGGTCCCGCAGGAAGGAGCCTGAGGGTGAGGATGCCTCCTGGGGACCCTGGGGGTAGCAGAGGCCAGAAGTGTGCCTCTCACGCATCTCCTGGTCACCGATGTCCTGCAGCTGGTGGCCCTCACCGGCTCCAAAATCCAACCTGGCAGTCTTCGTGGCAGTGGGTGCCAGCGCCACCGCTCCTGGGCTGCCACGCACTGCCTGGCAGGTCTCGAAGTCCAGCTCGGCTGGGCGGGTGCGCTGGCCCAGCTTGGGGCTGGCCCTGGGAGACACACCGCAGCTCAGCGTGCTCCCCGCGGGGCGCCTCCGCTGCTCTCCGGAGCTGCCTGCGCCCGCTCTCACCCCCGCCCCGGCCGCGCTCGGCAGCCCGCTGCGCGCCCGCCTTCCCTGCAGCCCTGCCCTGGGCTGCGCTCCGCCCCGGCCACACGCCCGCTCCCGCCTGCCGCTGCCGCCTCTGAGCCGACGCGTGTCTGAGGGTGGCGACCAGCTGGGCTTATTCAGAAGTGATGGAGACCCGACAACCTCTGAGGGGCACCGCCACTGCCAGGGAAAAGCAGAGTCAGAGCTCCTCCTTCCGCTGCAGCCTCCATACGGAAGGCTGCTGGCCCTGGCCGGTGCTGGCCAGCCAGAACGTGCCCTGTGGTCGCCCGGATACCAGGAAACGTCACACCCAGAGCTCCCTCTAGACGCCCACCTCAGAGCCCAGGGACGCTACTCACAATGCCCCGCCCTTCCCTGTCCGCCCCACCCGGGGCTGCCCCGCCCCTGGGTACCAGGCTCTGGTTCTCATTCATCGCTGGCTGCCAGGACCCCTCTCCTGTGGCAAGTGCGGTGGCCATTTGTGCCTTGAAGCCGTCCTCGTCAATGGGCTCTATAGAAAACCCCTTTAGTAAAGAGCCGGTTCCGTTAGCAGGTTGTCTCTTTCCCTAGTCTAACACGTTTTCTTTGCTCGTCAAACTTACTTACACCTGGAGCTCAAGCCGTGAAAGCCAGTATTTTACAAACGAGACCCAGATCAATGAAGCGATTTGCTCCAGGTTACAAAGTCAGCTGTGCAGGTGTTATGCATACGGCGTTCACAACGCTGCCTTTAATAAGTGACTGCATTTCGGGTACTGTTTCTGGCTTCTCTTGTAGAGGAGAATTTCATGTTTTTAGAGGTTAGAGAAAGGAACTAGGGAGCCACTACCAAGAATTAAATTCCTATCTAGAAAAATTGGGACAAAACATCAGTAACCTTGCGAGAGAGCAACTGTAGTTTTGTGCGTCAGGGAGGGCCAGTCTGCCAGAATCAAAAGCATATCCCAGACGTTAGAAAGACGGGTTTAAGCACAATTTAAAGAAAGGAGGAGCGTGGTTTTGTTACATTCTGAAAGGACAACCTACGATGGCTCGGATTCTATTTTTCAGTTTTCCAGGCACTCACTGCACTTGAAACTGATGACAGACAAAAGGGAAAAATATGTACAGACATATCACGTTGCTTGGGAGATAAAAACAGAGTAGAAATAAGGAAGAATGACTCAATGGTGGCATAGACCTCCCCAAAAGACAAATGTCCACTATAGTGGAGAAGTGGAGATATTTCACTGCAAAAAGCAGGTTGCAGAATAAATGTTATCTTTCATTCTAATGAAAATAAAAAAGACAAACGTCCAAAATCATGCAAAATGATTTACATACAGTTAAAAAGCCTTTCTAAATTATACTAGGAAAAGGAAGAGAGAGGAACAAGGAAAGGATATGCTTTAGTTTTAGGGTTGAAAAGCAAACAACTGACGACACCAGCATTTC
>NW_012153852.1:16466-17033 GCF_000956105.1 Propithecus coquereli
AACTTGCATTTCCCTGACGACTGATGCTGTTGAGCCTTTTCACGTGTTACTGGCCATTTGGAGCCCTTGCTTTATGGAATGCGTGTTCCAGATCTGTTGGCCATTATTAAATTGGGTTGTGGGTCTTACTCATAGGAATTCTTTGTATATTCTGGATACCAGTTCTTTATCGGATAGAGGTATTATACAACTGGCTGGCCTTGTCAGGCACTTAATGATTCCTTTTGATAATCAGAACTTCTTAATTTTACTGAAGTCTAATTGTCAGTCTTTTCTTATATGTTTAGTGTATTTTGTGTCCTTTTTAAGAAATCTTTGCCTATGCCATTGTCAAAAGACAAGATCCTGTTTTCTTTTATAATTTTTGCTATTTCACATTTAGGTCCACAACCTGCTGGGATTTTGCATGTTGTGTATGGAATGAGGTAGGGGCCAGTGGGTCACTGTTCATTCCATTGCTCCCTCCCCCCACGAAAAGCCAGTTGACTCAGCCTCTGCCTGGCAATGCCACCTTCATGGACAGTTAGGTATAGGTCTATTTTTGGGTTTTCCATTATGTTCTGTTGA
>NW_012153852.1:17083-18510 GCF_000956105.1 Propithecus coquereli
TGTGGCCTGTGTATTTACTGGCGGGTTTCAGCGGATCCGCATGATGCCCTAGTTCTGAAAAAATGGGGAGGTAAAACAGGGAAGCGGCGGATGGAGATGAGGTCCATCATTTAATGTAGTTATGGTTTATGTAACCCCTAGAGGCCAGTCAGAAAGGGTTGCTGGTGAGAGTTCAGTGGCTTTCCTGGGTGAAACCACCCACCCCCGCACTTGGAGTCCTGTAAGAGCCACTACAAGAACCTCCCTTGTGGGATATCTTGGAAAATTAAACGTGAAATAAAACCGATTTTAAACCCAATAAAGATGGCATTTAGGTTTTGATCTAGTGAAGGCACTGAAGGAGTGGATGGTCTTTCCTATCCCCCCACCTCCACCGCGTCAAGATGCCAGAGCAGAAGTGGGACAAAGAAGCCAGGAAACTGCCCTGGAGGGTAGGATCTGGGTGCCATGGGACACTGGCTGCATAGATGGCAGGGGCTCAGAACACCCGGGCTAGGGGCGGGGCCCGAAGAGTCACCCTGCGGAGGCCAAGGCCACTCCGGTTTCCTTCGCTGGACGTAGGAGCTGACATGGTCACTTCATCGCCTCCAGCAGGCAAGGGGACACCCACAACCCGCGGGAGGACACCCAGGTCCCAGGTGGCGGAGAAGCCGAGCTCCTGCCCCGCATCCCCATCGCCCCCACCTCAAGCCCGCCCGACATCAGGGCCAGGGCGGGGGCGTCTCCTTGGGGGCCAAGGCGAGCAAGGGTTGGAGACAGCCCCAGGGTGGGGGCGAGTAGGCCGAGCCAGGCGGTCCTGGGAGATGAGGAGGAAGGGGCAGGGTGTGATCTGCCCCGTCTTTTGTATGAAAAGGAGGTTGAAATGCCAGGGCGGGTCTGTGTGACCAGGACAGCTAGGGCGCGGTGCCAGAGCACGTGTCCCGGGGCGGGGACCTGTTGGCCATAAGCGGACCCTCCCGCTGAGAAACCAAGGCCCGCTTGGTCCTGCGCCCGTGCCTCCGCCCTTGCGCCAGCTGCGTCTCCGACCGCAGCCCGGGACTTGAACCTGGACGGGTGCTCAGCCTGAGCGCCACCGACTGCAGCCTTTTGCTGTCGCCTTCCCTGCCCCAGCCCCAGCCCCTGACACAGCGCAAGTGAACCCCGCACCCCTGTCGCCTCCCGCGCACCCGTGAATCTAAACGACCAGGGCCGGCCTCCGTGCCGCGCGCCCGGTACCCGCCGCCCCCGCCCTGTGACCGCACAGTGCGCAGCGCTGCCAGGGCCGTCTCCCAGGGCAACGGCAGGATGTCAAGCGACAGGGGACTGGGGGCTGGGGCGCTGCTCAAGCCAGCGGGCAAGTCTGGGCTGAGCACCAGTCCCCAGCCCTCGGAACCCAAGGCCTGTCCCCCTCCTCCAAGATTGCAGACAGCATCCTCCTCCTCCAACCC
>NW_012153852.1:19094-20302 GCF_000956105.1 Propithecus coquereli
CGGATTCATTTAGGTTTCCTACATACACAGTCATTAACTACAAATCTTTTCAATCTTTATACCTTTTGTTTCTGTTTCATGCACTATTGCATTGAATAGTACTTTCAGTGCAATGTTGAATAAAAGTAGCATGATATATATCTTTGTATTGTTCTCAGATTCAAGAGAAAATTGTTCAATATTTTGCCATGAGGTATGATGTTGCTATAGGTTTTAAAGGAAGTTCTCTTTTATTGCCACCTTCTAACACACCTAAGCCCTCTATGTCCTTCACATAAGACCTGTGTGGCTCACCTTCCTGTTTCCCCACCATCTTCATCAATCTCGAAACTGTGGTTAACTCCTGGAGGTGATGCCGACTCTGAGACTCAGACTGTAGACAAGCCGGCTACCACTCCGTCCAGAAACTGCCCAAGGCACTCAATGGAGAAAGGAGTTTCTACACCAACCTACTGTTCCTCCTACTGAGGAACTGTTGTGTTGCCTGTTTTGTGTTATCTCAAACCATCCCGTACCTTGCTGGAATTTCTATTTCCATTTTGTTTCTCTCATTCTATTAAACTATTTCGGGGGTATGTGTTAGAGTGTATGTAATTAATTAGTATAACAATATATGTAAATATGAATAATTATAATGTCTCCTATAAGATGGATGCTCAAATATTTTTCGCTAACAGAAAAGTGTAAACAAAAATGGAGAAAAATGAGAAGTCTGGTCATTATTTGGCTGTTTGTTTTTGGCACAACACGGGAGAAAAAATTATACTGAATATCCAGCATTTCCCCCCAAAACAGTGGTGACTTTCCTGTGACAGTATGGGAGTACGGAGGGCAGTCCAGGGAAGGCAGGAGGGGAGGACGGGAAGAAGCTGGAGCGTCTCCGGTAGGGGCTGTCCCAGCTGCAGCGCGTACTTTCCGCTCTGTGGTGGGAGCGGAAGCGCAGCCCCGCGAGGAGAAGGGCGAACGTGTGCGGGCGCGGGTGCGTCGCCGGTGCTGCTGGACCGGCCCGCAGCGGAGCCTCCGGGCCAGGCGGAGGCGCCAGGAACAGCGTGTTCAGCTCTTGCCTGAGCAGCTGCTAATCGGAGGGGACCCTGCGGTGACCGGGCTGCTGGCGGGCAGCGTCGGGGCGTGAGCAGCAGTGGGGCCGGAGGGACGGCGAACAGGGCGGTCGCATGGTGCCGCTGCTGCGCCTGGAACCAGAGCGCCTA
>NW_012153852.1:22497-22814 GCF_000956105.1 Propithecus coquereli
GCATATGCTTTGGGACTTACAACATTGAAAGGAGCCTAGGGCGAATGCCACTATGAGAAGGAACTTGTTCTGTGTTACATGTTCACTGAGGGTCTAAGAGGATTCACCTTCAGCTCTAGGAGACCATGATTGTCACCTCTTATGAGTTGCTGAGATGTGCGTTAACATTTTTAACTTTTCAGTGTATCAGATAGTACTCAATTGTTAGCATTCTGACCAACATATAGGCCACCTCTGTAAATATATTTTAAATTTTGTTTCTTCCTGGTGGGTACCATATTATTGCAAATTGCATGATTTTTCCTGTTGGGTTTCCC
>NW_012153852.1:22864-24430 GCF_000956105.1 Propithecus coquereli
GAATTCTACACCACTTTACCTGGGAACCCCAGATCTGTCCTGCTCAGAACCCCAGAACTTCCCCCTACACAGCTGCCCACCTCCACCCACATGTCCTCTGAAGCCCTGGACCTCCTCTCCCTACCTTCTCCCCTCTTCTTGGAATTCCATAACTGCCCACCTCCCTCTGCCATCGGAACCCCAGACCTCCTCTCCCCAACCCCAGACCCGTACCTCTGAACACGCATCTGTCCCGAACCCAGACCCGTCCCTCAATCTGGGCCTCAGAACCCCTGCCCCCCATGCCTTCCACAGCTTCTTTGGTCACAACCACGTCGCCCTCCTCCCAGGGGCCAGAGGCAGGAAGGGCGAGCTGCTGGAGGCCAGCATGGAGTCGGAGAGGAAGAGGCTCTGGTCCATTTAGTCAGATGGAGACAGGAGAGAAGACAATATTCTGTCTCGGCTGCGTCCCCAGTTGAGGTGGGCTGTCCTAGCTGTCGTCAGCTGTAATGAAATCCGTGACCAGGGGTGGCCCAAATCACTGATTCTGCCGAACGCAAGCGCCTTGTCCAGGACTGTCGGGGGCTCCAGGCCCGCGGGGCTGGTGTGTGCTTAGGGGGGAAGGGCGCCCACTCCTGCTCCTCCTGAGCGCCCCCGCTGGTCAGCTTCCCTCTTGGGAAACTGAAAAGTTCAACCTGTTGGTGTGAAAAATCTCTCCTGGTGGCACCACAGAGAGCCCCGCACTTGCCCTGTGGTCGTAAGTGCCCATGCTTGCCTTTTGTCAGACGTGGCGTTCAATTTCCTTGGCGACTACTACCAAGAATAAAATTGCTAGGTTACACGGTAGGCATATATTGACCACCAAAGAGTTTACTAGCTGGGGATAAGGGTTCCAATCACCCCCCTTCAATGCCGAGTTGATGTTGTCATTGGCATCTGGGGCACTCTGGTGGGTGTATGTGGGTATCTCCTTGTGGTTTGAACTTGCATTTCCCTGACGACTGATGCTGTTGAGCCTTTTCACATGTTACTGGCCATTTGGAGCCCTTGTTTCATGGAATGCCTGTTCCAGATCTGTCAGCCATTATTAAATTGGGTTGTGGGTCTTACTCATAGGAATTCTTTGCATATTCTGGATACCAGTTCTTTATCGGATAGAGGTATTATACATCTGGCTGGCCTTGTCAGGCACTTAATGATTCCTTTTGATAATCAGAACTTCTTAATTTTACTGAAGTCTAACTGTCAATCTTTTCTTATATGTTTAGTGTATTTTGTGTCCTTTTTAAGAAATCTTTGCCTATTCCATCATCAAAAGACAAGATCCTGTTTTCTTTTAGAATTTTTGCTATTTCACATTTAGGTCCACAACCTGCTGGGATTTTACGTGTTGTGTATGGAGTGAGGTAGGGGCCAGTGGGTCACTGTTCATTCCATTGCTCCCTCCCCCCATGAAAAGCCAGTTGACTCAGCCTCTGCCTGGCAATGCCACCTTCATGGACAGTTAGGTATAGGTCTATTTTTGGGTTTTCCATTATGTTCTGTTGATATTTCTGCCCATCCATATTCTATTCCATCCTGTCTAAA
>NW_012153852.1:29967-31238 GCF_000956105.1 Propithecus coquereli
TTGTTTGATTCTGTGAGTTGAGATATATTTCCAAAAGATATAAAAATACTTATATTTGGTTGTCAACATTATTCCATTGAAATAATACATGTATGGTTAATGAATAACTGTATATTCATTATACAGTTATTGTATTAGTACATATATTAGTAGCTTATGCCCAAATATTTTTCAACTGATAATTCTGTAACATACCAGAGTATGATTCCTAAAATGTGGAGACCACTTTACCTTTAAGAGAGTATTATTTGGATGCTTCTCATGGGTCCCACTTGACAGCAGAACAAAAAAATGGACCAAGGATGCAGATGTATGTTGGTGGCAACTATCAGTCGTTTGCTTCTGGTAGTTAAGATAATGCTGTCCCTTTGTTAGATTGAGCTTTTAGAGAAAGATGATCAACTGTAAGATGTGTCCTTTACAAACTCTTACATTCCAGCTGGTTTTAGAGCAATTCTCTACATCAGCCGTCAATTTCTGAGTCTGAGCCAGAAATACTGATTATCAACATATCTACATTGCCTTATATATTTATATGTATGTGATGACACAGGCAGGAGAGACTTTAGAATATAACTGGACATTTGTCTCAGAAAAAAATCTAAGTGAGTATGCTGGTTTTTATTCTTTCTGTCATAAAGATGAATTGTTCTAAGCACTGAATTAAACTAGTGATGCCTGAATCTGAGACAAATAACATGAGATAGTAACTCCACAATAATTAAGTGAAATTTTACAAGGTGTTCTGGTGTAGGAGATATCCTGAAAAAATCAGTGGAATTATCTTTGTTACTGGAGATGTCAGTGATTTTCAAGGCCCAGGAGAATGTCCTTCCTGCAAGCGAAGTCTCAGGAAAAGAGTCATGTGACTATTTGATGCAACTTCACGGAGGTCATAAAGTCATTAAAAGTAATGTTTATCCTTTTGATAATTGGAAAGTTGTATATTAGCTAGTCTGTTTGAGATGAAGAGTTCACATAAGAATTTCTGGGACATAAACTAAACTGGGACTAAACTCAGAGAGAACCATGACCATGTTTAGGTGATACAGGATTTAGATAAGTGCATAATTGCCCCCAAAGTTGTCCTTGTCCTAATTCCCACATATTGGGAATGTAATAGACTTCATGGCAAAAGGAATATAAGGCTGAAGGTGAGATCAAGGTTGCTAAACAGCTGACTAAAATAGAAAGATTATTCTGAATAATCAGAATGGGTCCAGTGTAATCACAAGGGTCTAAAAATGTGAAAAGTGATAAATAGAAAGTGT
>NW_012153852.1:32877-36428 GCF_000956105.1 Propithecus coquereli
ATTAAGTGGATAAAATAAGAAACAATAATTATGATGATAATTTTGACTATTTAAGAAAGAACATTGATGATGTAAGGTTTACTGTTTTTTCCTGATATACAAAATATGTTTCCTCTGTGCCATTAAGATGAACATTCTTTCTACACATGCTATTAAAAATGCCTTTTTTTCAAGCTGGCATTGGAGTCTCAGCCAACACCTTCCTCCTTCTCTTCTATGTCTTCACATTTCTTCTGGATCAAAGGTCTAGCCCACTGCCCTGATCATCTCTCCCTTGGTCCTCATACACATAGTGATGCTCGCTGCAGGGGATTTTTGTCTACAGACCTCTTTGAGTCACCGGATTTTTGGAATGACTTCACGTGTAAGATGCTTTTCTACATGAGCAGGGTGACGAGGGGCCTCTCCACCTGCACCGCCTGCCTCCCGATCATGCTCCGGGCCATCACCACCAGCCCCAGCACCGCCTGGATGGCAAAGTTTAAACACAAGTTCACAAATTACATTATGCATATTTTCTTCTTTTTATGGCCCCTCATTTTGCCTTTTCGTAGTAACCTGATATTTTACACTGTGGCTTCTCTCAACATGACCCAGGCCAATGTGCTGATTCTCGATAAATACTTTTGCCCATGAACTCTGTCATCAGAGATCTGTTTTTCACTCTGTCAACATCCAGTGATGTTCCTTTGTAGGATCCGTGCTGTTCTCCAGTGCATACATGGTGATTCTCTTGTTCAGGCATCAGAGGCGATCCCAGCACCTTCACAGCTCCAGATTCTCCCTGAGAGCGTCTCCAGAGAAAAAGCCACCCAGATCATCCTGCTTCTGGTGAGTTTCTTCGTGGTCATGTACTGGACAAACCTTATCATTACATCCTTTCAACCCTGTTGTGGGTGTATGATCCAGTCCTTAGGAGTGTTCAGAAGCTTGTGGTCAATGTCTATGCCACTGTTTGCTCTTTGATACAAATGAGTTCTGATAAAACAATAATTAATAACTTGCAAAATATGCAACAGAAGCTTCAACAATGTTTAACATGTTAGGGATAAAAAGTTTTCTGAAAAATAGATTTTTCTGTCATTAGCTAAATTATCCAACAAGCATATAATTTGTTATCTAATTTAAATAAAATGTAGTGAATCACACTTTTATTATTAAAATGCTTTTGAATTTGATGCTGCCAAGGACAATAGAGCTCCACTAGTTTAACATCATGATTTAATATTCTCATATGAAACCTCTTAACTCTCTCATCTTTATTTTACCTTCATAAAGGAAAATATTTCTTTCTTTTTGAAGTATACTTTAAGAAGCTCCTATTGGTAATCAAATCTTTCAGTGTTTTTCTTCTGATTCTTCTTAGCTAAGAATCTAATTCTAGTTTGAATTTCTCTCAGCACCATTAATAAACATTTCTCTGTTTTCTGGCTCTACACAAGCTGTGGAGACTTCCTTCTCACCTTTGTAGATTACATTGTTTTTACTCTCTCACTGTTTTTTAAGTGTTTACCTTCTCTTTGGTGTTAGATGCAGCTTGATTATTGTTTTTAATAATTTTTCTTTGCCTTTCTATTTTTATGTATTGTACTTCTGAATTTACTGATTCAGAACCCTTTGTTCTTTTTATATATTTTCGTGATCCGAGTACACGTGCTTCTTTTCTTCTCATTGTAGTCTTCATATATGTATTACTAAATTTGTATTTTCTATTACTTTGTCTCCCTTGGACATTGTGCCCAAAATTACGGTTTCCTAGCTCTCTCATCACATCAGTATAATTTAATGTTTTATCCAAATGTTATCTATTAAGTAGATTTATTACATTTTCAATAGTTTTTATTCTATTTGCTCTTTCCAAACGTGGCTTGTCAAGCTTATAGTTTCTTGTGCTATCCACATTGTTTTGGTTTCCCATTTTCCCCATTGTATTGGCTTAAACATTTTAAACATAATTCTTGTATCTGAAGCTTAGGCGATGTGAAATTTCTTCTAAGTCTCATCCTGGTATCTTATTCCTTGTGTACAACATAATTTATAATTTGGCTATCACATATAAGAGACAGCATACTTGGGACATCTACAGCCACTTTTTAAAACATGTAGTCCATTATCCTGTAGCCCGTTGGACAATCCATATGGATTTGATGTCTTTGTGATGAGCTGTATCTGAATAGAGCATGTGCTTCTTAGCCGATTGCTCCTCTAGATAATTCCCTTGATTTACTTCTACTCCTGGGAAGTTCTCACATTTTCCTTTCACCTCTAGTCAGCATTTTATAGGTTTTTGTCTTTTTCTGAGGATTTTAACCATGTGCATTAGAAGTGTTTAGAATGTATAGTATTTTCCCTAAAACACAAATATGAATAGTGTCCACATGAAGAAAATATTTCACACAATATTTTTTGTAGCATACAACAGCATCTCATAATAAATCCCAAGTTTCTTCATCAGGTACACTGCCCCTCAATATACCATATGGTAATTATAATTTGTAAAATGTGATTATTTAAAAATGTACTAGACATTTCATTTTATGTTTTGCATAAATACCTGAAATGACAATACTAGACTAAAGAGAATAGCACTTATATATGGTCGGAATTTCTGCTGTCTTGTAAAATGAAGCTAATATTGGTAGAATTATTTGCCTGAATTCCTATATTTTGGTTCCAATCACCATGTTGCCTAAATTAGCACTTCCCTGACCCAGTAAAAATCATCTCAGTTTGGATTTTCCATTTAATGCTGAAATTAATTTAAAAGATCTTAAAAGAAATCTGTATGTGACTTGATATTACTGCTTAGTTATACTTTAATAGATAGTTTCTGTTGTCATTTTACAGTGTTCACAATATATAAACAGTTGGATATTTGTTATGAATTTAATAAAAATTTTAGGCTTAAAACCTATCCATTTAAAATACTTTTTTCTGTTACTTGAAAGGAATGCATATTTTCTGTTTACTGGTCAAAATGCTGCCCATTTATTTCTATGACTAATTAGTCAAACATTCTAATAAAATTTCTTAATATTTTAGGTTATTTACCATATACAAAAACAGTTGATTTTTATGATGCTTTTAATGTCACCTCGTATGACTGAAAATACGTCAATTTGTCATTTCCAATGAATCTCTCAATTATTTATTTTTGAACTCTAGGTATTATATTTGTAAATGTGTCATGGCTTAGTACAGTAACTAATATACTGTATGTGGTAAGTAAATACTAATCACCTTGAATCATCAAATAATCTTTTATAAATACCATTCGATTATAATATTTTGTATTTGTCATAACAAATTATGTTTCTGTCTTATCTAAATACTGATGAAAAGAGGAGGTAATCTCTGTCAGAGCCCTCTTCATAAAATCCAATGTCAAATTACAGTTTTACTAATATATTTTATATTCGGTAACTTATTTGTCACCCACAGTAAATATGATTGTTAGGTACAGTAATTGTAGTCGCAATGTCCATTCTACAAAAGACGAAATTTCGGGTCTGTCATTGATTAGGGTAAAGCCTCATGGCACATTATTACTC
>NW_012153852.1:42274-43806 GCF_000956105.1 Propithecus coquereli
AGGTGGGGCAAGACCCTTGTCAGACCAAATAATAGTTTCATTAGCACTAGCACTTAGATGATTTCCCTGACGATGCCATCATAGAGAGTGATTAGTGAATTTTTCATGGAAATCACCATGAGGACTCCAGTCTACTATCAGAGGGTGGTCATGTATTTGTTTAAGAGATGACCCTCTGCACCATCTCCATTCTAAATGAGACAAGGAAGGGCCAACACGAGGCATAGAACAAAAAGGTATTTGGGGCTGCCATTCAGATTGATTAATAGGTCTTCCTTTAAGCCCTGTTACAGACAATAGCACGGTGATGGCCGCAAATGTGGAAGTATTATATTGCAGACCCCATGCCTCATGAGAGATGTTCAAACAGTGAGAACCATACCCAAAGCAGATGGGATATCCTTCTGCACTAACAGAATAATTATTAACCATTTGGCCCTCCTCATCTGGGTGAGAGGAACCTGCCTGATACGGCACAGGCATCCACGCAGAGTCATTAGTATAGACCAGGACTTCAGGGTCTCCCCAAGAGACAGCTTTAAACAAAGGAGGGTATGGCACATGAGCCCAATAAACATGTGAAGGGTTCACAGGCCCTACCTGGCAGGTGACAATAGCTAACATGGCCAGAAACAAAGTACTTGGGTTACGTGGTTGTTGAGCCCGGGAAACGACCGTCTCAGCTTCCTGGGTCAGCTTCTTGAGCTGGCCCCATGTCGGTGGGACTGCACGTGTCGTTCCCGGTATCGATCCTCGGGCTAGCACCGTCAGATTCTCAAATTCCTTGAGAAAATCCTCGGTCCTGATTCTCTTTGCCATGTCGCACTTGAGACAGCGAGTGGGGACCCACTCACAGCCCTGCCCTGTGGAGACATAAGCATAACGTCGACCCCATTGTACAACCTCTCCTTCCCTTCACTCTCCATTTGGAGTGGACACATACACTGGGTCACAAAAATTTGGCAAGGGAGAGGACGAGGTCGTGAAATGATGTTCTGCTGCAGAGGAATTCAAAGCCTGCCAATAATTTAAAAAATTAAGGGTAAAGAGTGCTCTTAATAGATGGCATTTAGGAGACTCAGGGACTCCCCCTTTTTGTTTTTTGTAATTGGAGTTTTAAGGTGCAATTGGCATGTTCAATAATTACTTGACCTTGACTATTAAAAGGAATGCCTGTAATATGGCGGATGGAATGCAAGGCAAGAAAGGTAGCGAGTTTATGAGAAGTATAGGCGGGGGCATTGTCCATCTTGAGTATTGCAGGGAGGCCCATAACTGCAAAACAGGAATAAAGATGAGTGATGACAGCATCAGCCTTTTCAGAACTCTGAGCAGTAGCCCACTGAAAATGAGAATAAGTGTCAATAGTATGATGAACATAATGAAGCTGTCCAAAAAATGTAACATAGGTAACATCCATCTGCCAAATATGGTTTCTTCTCAAGCCGCGTGGATTACAACCTGGTGGCAATGAAGGGAGTGTTAAAGGTGCGCAGGAAGCACAAGAACGCACAATAGCACGAGCCTGTTTG
>NW_012153852.1:46711-49668 GCF_000956105.1 Propithecus coquereli
AATTTCACCGGTATAATCTGAGTTGATAACTCCGACATGTACAAATATTCCTTTCACAGTACAGCTGCTGCATCCAATAACCAGCCCAACCTTCCCCGCAGGCAAAGGTCCAAAGACCTGTGTAGATAACTTATGAACACCACCAGCAGGAGACAGAGTATATGTTCGTGCAACTGCAAGATCTGCAGCTGCACTACAGGTGTGGCAGCGTATAACTGAGTTGCTTTGTAAAGATCGCTCATCTGATGGGCTGTCCCATCGCTCACTGGGTATTGCTGGAACTGGGGTCTCATATTGTTGTTATTGGGGCCCTGAGGCCGGGGGCCCCTCAATGAGTTTCTCGACTGCATGCCGCCACTCGTCCCATTAATGGGAGGGAGAGGGTTGCCATCCTTATCAAACTTGGACCAGCATTCATTGGTCCAAGGATACCCTTTCCCACATTTACCACACAGTGTTTAAGGCTGGGATTTAGGAGCTTGAGAAGGAGGACCGGAACTACTATGTTCCCTCCATCTACATTCCTTTTTCATGTGACCCACCTTTCCACAATTAAAACAGCTAGGCCGACTATTGCCTTTTTGGATGGCTCCTGCCAATAAGGTAACATGATAAGCAGCGCCACCGACACCAGCGCAAGCCCGGAGATATTCATCCAAGGAAGCCCCACTAGACTTCAAGGGGCGTAAAATCTTTTGGCAACCTGGGTTAGCATTCTCCACAGCCAGAGACTGAATTATTAGAGAGGCTGCTTCATTGGAGCTGATGCTACGCTGAGCGGCATCTTTCAGTCGAGACAGAAAATCAGTATAGGGTTCAACAGGTCCCTGCATGGTCTTAGCAAAAGACGGGGCTAAAGAGCCGGAGGTCTCAATTTTTCTCTAAGCTTTCAAAAAAATTAATTTTATCTGAGTCAAGGCTGGGTCACCCAGGACTGCTTGAGCCTCCAGAGCAGTATACTTGCCTGTCCCAGTGAGTTGTCCCTCCGTAGGTCCAGGAGGTTGTTGTTGTGCATTAAGGCGAGCCTGCACTCTGGCTTCCTCCACCCTCCAGCTACGGAGCTGTAACCATTGCGGACTTTCTAAAACAGTTGTTCCCAATTGTTCCCAATCTATAGGCCACAGAATATTAGCTCCAGAATAAGCATCAATCAAACCGGTAACAAAGGGAGATTGGGGTCCATAAGCTTGAACAGCCTGCTTTAATTCCTTTAAAAATTTATATTGCAAGGCCTGATATGGTACATTCCATCCTCCATTAGGGAGATTAGGATCTCGACCTGGAGGAATTTCTTGCCGCGTAATGGGAAATACAAAGGATCTAGGAATAAGGACATTAGGATCTGGTTTAGGAGAATGATCGTCAAAATCAGGAGGAAGAGGAAAATCGCTGTCTGATCCTTGAGTAAAAGGAATTTGAAAAGCTCATTCCCCTGGTTTTGGAGGGGCTGAGGGACAGACTGGATAAGCCGAAATGAAGTGCAGAGGTGGAGGACTGGTGGCCATCTTATTCCTTTTAAGCAAGGAAATTAATTCTTGTATTTCTGCCTGAGTAGGCAGCTCACCCAAAGGGTTAGAGTCCCCATCTGGTGGCTCTGGCTCTCCCTCATCTCTCAATTCGTCAGGGGATGGGGCACAAAATGGCAAGCGTTCCTTTTTGGATTCTTCACCTGCATAAGCCTTTTCTGAGTCTGTCTGCAGCAAGCGTAAAGCCTGAGTTATCACATTGCAGATGGTCCAAATCTTTAAATCAATAGTTTCGCCTTGCTGATGAGCATGGCGCAAAGCTTTAATAACTTGTTGCCAACTATGGAGATTTAACTGCGCCTGTGACTGACATTGAAACCAATAACAATGTTGTTGTACTAGCACGAATAATTGTCTTAAGGTACTTTCTTTTACTTCTACTCCCACAGAGCTTAAAAGGCCTTGAATTAACTTTCGATATTTGCGCTCTGCTGCTGAGGGGGAATTCCCTATATTTTCCCGAGAGTCCCCTGTTGGTTGCCGCTTACCTGTTGCCAAAGGGGTGCCTCTTCGGTCCCTCCATCCTGAACGACACAGACCCTGCTCGCTGCGCCAGTTGTCGCGGCCTGGAGTGCAGAACGGGGGATGGACACAGAAAGAAACACACAGACATACACAAGGACATACAAGACTGCAGTAGTCAATTCTACCAGTTGCTTTATTCTTATACTTTTCTCTGTCTGGCAGCTACTTCCTGGCATGTGACTATCTTGGGCGCCCTGAGGAAAATACATTTTCATTCCTTCCTGACGATTGCTTAAGGGAAGCAGACATTTGCATCTTAACTTCTTTATCTCACTACCATATGCAGGACAATGAGATGTCTTGGCTTGTTTGCAAGACCCCAGGTGCTTGGTCATCTGTCATAAAGCTATCTGTCATGAGGAATAGTTCTGTTTGGCCAACAGGCCGGGCCTGGGCCTATTGACCTCTGGAGCCAAGGAGAGCACGCCTAGTTTCGCTGACTCTGGGCTTAAGCCAATTTGCCCAGGGACGGTCCCTACAACCAAAGCTTTCAATATGGCAGCACTAAGAGAATGTGTTCTGTGAGATAACAAGTTACAGACAAATGTTACAATAGCTTAAATCCCTCAAATATTTTTAAATATACACCATCCTAGTAAGAGTGACATTTGTTTCTTTTATAGAATTGGAGGTCTGGAAGGGCAGTGGAGCTGACAGCTACATGGGATACCTGTGGCAAGGAGTTAAAACTATAAAACAACAGTAAAACACAAAGACACTCATGGTCTAGTGTAAAGTGAAAACAATGCAAACATTTCCTCTGATATTCCTACAAGTATATTAACATGAATTTTGTATCTAACCAAGTTGCCATTGAGGACTGAAGGAGGCCAGGATTCTTTGGGAGGGCACTGTGAGTGACTCAAGTAAAAAAGTCCTAGGACAGAGCCCAGGGAGTTCCCATAT
>NW_012153852.1:55706-57030 GCF_000956105.1 Propithecus coquereli
AGCCAGAGACTGAATTATTAGAGAGGCTGCTTCATTGGAGCTGATGCTACGCTGAACGGCATCTTTCAGTCCAGACAGAAAATCAGTATAGGGTTCAACAGGTCCCTGCATGGTCTTAGCAAAAGATGGGGCCAAAGAGCCGGAGGTCTCAATTTTTCTCCAAGCTTTCAAAAAAATTAATTTTATCTGAGTCAAGGCTGGGTCACCCAGGACTGCTTGAGCCTCCAGAGCAGTATACTGCCTGTCCCAGTGAGTTGTCCCTCCGTAGGTCCAGGAGGTTGTTGTTGTGCATTAAGGTGAGCCTGCACTCTGGCTTCCTCCACCCACCAGCTACGGAGCTGTAACCATTGCGGACTTTCTAAAACAGTTGTTCCCAATTGTTCCCAATCTATAGGCCACAGAATATTAGCTCCAGAATAAGCATCAATCAAACCGGTAACAAAGGGAGATTGGGGTCCATAAGCTTGAACAGCCTGCTTTAATTCCTTTAAAAATTTATATTGCAAGGCCTGATATGGTACATTCCATCCTCCATTAGGGAGATTAGGATCTCGACCTGGAGGAATTTCTTGCCACGTAATGGGAAATACAAAGGATCTAGGAATAAAGGACATTAGAATCTGGTTTAGGAGAATGATCGTCAAAATCAGGAGGAAGAGGAAAATCGCTGTCTGATCCTTGAGTAAAAGGAATTTGAAAAGCTCATTCCCTTGGTTTTGGAGGGGCTGAGGGACAGACTGGATAAGCCGAAATGAAGTGCAGAGGTGGAGGACTGGTGGCCATCTTATTCCTTTTAAGCAAGGAAATTAATTCTTGTATTTCTGCCTGAGTAGGCAGCTCACCCAAAGGGTTAGAGTCCCCATCTGGTGGCTCTGGCTCTCCCTCATCTCTCAATTCGTCAGGGGATGGGGCACAAAATGGCAAGCGTTCCTTTTTGGATTTTTCACTTGCATAAGCCTTTTCTGAGTCTGTCTGCAGCAAGCGTAAAGCCTGAGTTATCACATTGCAGATGGTCCAAATCTTTAAATCAATAGTTTCGCCTTGCTGATGAGCATGGCGCAAAGCTTTAATAACTTGTTGCCAACTATGGAGATTTAACTGCGCCTGTGACTGACATTGAAACCAATAACAATGTTGTTGTACTAGCACGAATAATTGTCTTAAGGTACTTTCTTTTACTTCTACTCCCACAGAGCTTAAAAGGCCTTGAATTAACTTTCGATATTTGCGCTCTGCTGCTGAGGGGGAATTCCCTATATTTTCCCGAGAGTCCCCTGTTGGTTGCCGCTTACCTGTTGCCAAAGGGGTGCCTCTTCGGTCCCTC